>NC_087196.1:1930000-2236587 GCF_035594125.1 Scylla paramamosain | reverse complement strand
CCAAAACACTAAAAGGCTTGCAAAACACTCTTTATGGTGAAAAAGAATGATATTACCAAAAACATGTATTTTGAGTGTTTTTGATCATGTTAGCAATGAAAACGTTTAAATACATGCAAAGAACACTATTTTTGGGAAACGAAAGGAGATTACGAGAAATGTGTATCATGAGTGTTTTTAAGTTTATTAATTACCAAAAAGCTAAAATCCACAAATAACACTCTTTATAGAGAAACAATAAATAAATAAAAAAAAATTTTTTCTTTCTTTTTCATCTTCACAGGTACCAAGATGCAAAAATTCGGGCAAAATTCAGGAAATTATGTGAAATAAGAACATTATAAAAAAAAGTTAAATTTAGCGCTTTTTTCGGACTGTTATGTACCAAACCCCTAAAGTGCATGCAAAGCCACCTATATGGGGAAATTAAATGTCTTTGCCAGAAAACGGGCTTATGAGTGTTTTTCAGCATCTTAGGAACCAACACGATAAATAACATGGAAGTCAATCTATATGGGTATCCGAAAAAAAAATTTACTGAAAACGTGTCTTTTCGGTGTTTTACGTAGAAAACGCTAAAAAGAATGCAAACCAACCAAAATGAAGAAATAGAATAACATTACCAAAAAGATATATTTTGAGTGTTTTTGAAATTGTTGCCTACAAAAAACGCGAAAATAGATGGAAAGCACTCTATATAGGGAAGCAAAAGGCACCAAAAACCATGTTAGGTACCAAAACGATAAATAGTATGAAAGTCACTCTATATGGAAATCCAAAACAAAATTACTGGAAACATGTCTTTTAAAAAAAATTACGTAAAAAACGCTAAAACGCATGCAAACTAACCAATATCAAGAAATAGAATAACATTACCAAAAAACTATATTTTGTGTGTTCTTGAACTTGTTATATATATATAAAAAAAAACGCGAAAATGGATGGAAAGCACTCTATATAATGAAAAGAAAGGACATAACGAGAAACGTGTATAATGAGTGTTTTATAGTCTCACTAGAATCACAATGCAAAAAACGCAAAAACTCGACTGTATGGAGAAGTTTCTAGGATACCAAAATAATGAAACTCATGAAACAGAACAACCTTACTAAATGCGTGAATTTTGAGTGTTTTTTTTTACATTGTTAGTTATCAAAACCACAAATTCCATGCGAAACTAGCTTTATGTGGGAAAAAAAAGACATTACCAGAAAAGTGTCTTTGAATGTTTTTGAGCGTGTTAGGCAATAAAGCACAAAAAAGCAGGGCAATCACAATACATGGGAATAAAACCAACTTTTACGAAGAACTTGCTTTTTAGTGTTTTTGACACGCATTTAGTAAGGTTGCTCTGTTTCTCAATTAAGAGTGTTATTCATGAGTTTCAGTATATACACGAGTTTTTGCGTTTTTGGCCTTGTGGTTTTTTTGAACTATAAAACATTCATTATACACTTTTCTCGCAATGTCCCTTAGTTTCCCGATATAGAGTGCTTTGTATCAATTTTTTGAGCTTTTTTTTGTAGGTAACAAGCTCAAAAACACTCAAAATATACATTTTTGGTAATGTTTTTCTGCTTCTTGATATTGGTTGGTTTGCATCAGTTTTAGCATTTTTCTACGTAAAACACTGAGAAGACACATTTTCAGTGGTTTTCTTTTGGATTCCCACATAGAGTGAGTTCCTTATTATTTATCGTTTTGGTGCCTAATATGCAGAAAAACACTCAAAAGACAGATATCTGGTAAGGTCTTTAATTTCCTGATATGGGACACTTTGCATGTCTTTTCAGTGATTTTGAGCGTGTAACGCAATAAAGCACTAAAAGTCAGGGCAATTTCATTACATGGGAATAAAACCAAATTTTACCAAGAACTTGCCTTTAAGTTTTTTTGAACTCCTTACGTACCAAAACACTAAAACGCATGCAAAATACATTTTATGGAGAAACAGATTTTCATTACCAAATACATGTATGTTGAGTGTTTTTGATCATGTTATCTATAAAAACGCTTAAATACATGCAAAGAACCTTATGTTTGGGAAACGAAAGAACATTACGAGAAACGTGTATTATGGGTGATTTTTAAGTTCCTTCAGTACCAAAAAGCTAAAACCCACAAATAACACTCTTTAGAAAAACAAATATAATGAATACAAAAAAAATAAAATGGGATTTTTTTTTTTTTATTCATCTTCATAGGTACCAAGATGACAAAATTCTGCCAAAATTCAGGGAATTTATGTGAAAAAAGAACATTATCATATAAGTTAATTATAGCTTTTTTTTCGGATTGTTATGTACCAAACCCTAAACAGCATGCAAAGCCACCTATATAGGGAAGATAAATGACTTTACCAGAAACCTATCTTTTCATAGTTTTTCAGCATGTTAGGCACCAAAACGATAAATCATTTGGAATTCAGTCAATATATGAATCCAAAAGAAAATTACTGAAAACTTGTCTTTTCAGTGTTTTACGTAGAAAAACGCTAAAGCAGATACAAACCATCCTATATGAAGAAATAGAATAACATTACCAAAAAGATATATTTTGAGTGTTTTTGAGCTTGTTACCTACAAAAAATGCAAAAAATGGATGTAAAGCATATTAGGAAACAAAAGGACATTACGAGAAACGTTTATAATGAGTGTTTTATAGTTTTAAAAGAACCACAAGGCAATAAACGCAAAAACTCGTGTATATAGGGAAATTTCTTACATACCAAAATGAATAAATGCATGAATAACACTTTTAATAGATAAACAGAACTACTTTACCAAATTGTGTATTTTCAGTGTTTTTCCCATCGTTAGTTATGAAAATGCCAAATTACATCCGAAACTAGCTTCATGTAGGAAAAAAAATTATATTACCAGAAGTGTCTTTTGAGTGTTTTTCAGCGTGATATGGAACAAAGCACTAAAAATAAGAACGATCATATTACATGGGAATAAATCCAACTTTTACGAAGAATTTTTTAACGCCTTATATACCAAACCACTAAAACGCATGGAAAAGAAACTTTATGGAGAAACAGAATAACATATACCAAAAACATGTATTTTTAGTGTTTTTGATCATGTTATCTTTAAAAACGATTAAGTACATGCAAAGAACTTTATGTTTTGGAAACAAAAGGACATTACGAGAAGCGTGTATTATGAGTGTTTTTTTAAGTTCCTTAAGTACCAAAAAGCTAAAACATACAAATAACACTGTTTATTAAAAAAAAAAAAAATAAATAAATAAATAAAAAAATAAAATAAATAGTTTTTTTTTTCATTCATCTTCAAAGGTGCCAAATGCTCAAATTCCAGAAATGGAATGCCAGAGATGCCAAAATTCTGAGAAAATTCAGGGCAATTTTTTCGGACTGTTATATACCAAACCCTAAAGTGCATGCAAAATTAAACGACCTTACCAGAAATCTGTGTTTTTAGTGTTTTTTAGCATGTTAGGCACAAAAACGATAAATAATAAGGAACTCACTCTATATGGGAATCCAAAACAAAGTTACTGAAAACGTGTCTTCTCAGTGTTTTACGTAGAAACACGTTAAAACGGATGGAAACCAATCAATATCAAGAAATGGAAAGACGTTACCAAAAAGGTATATTTTGAGTGTTTTTGAGCTTTTTACCTACAAAAAAAAAATCGCGAAAATTGATGCAAAACACTCTATATTGGGAAAGAAAAGGACATTGCAAGAAAAGTGTATAATAAGTGTTTTATAGTTAAAAAAAAACCACAAGGCCAAAAACGCAAAAACTCGTGTATATGGAGAAGCTTCCTAAATACTAAAATGCTGAAACTCATGAATAACACTCTTAATTAAGAAACAGAACAACTTTACTAAATGCGTGTCAAAAACACTAAGAGGCAAGTTCTTCGTAAAAGTTGGTTTTATTCCCATGAAATGTGATTGCCCTGCTTTTTAGTGCTTTATTGCCTAACACGCTCAAAAACACTCAGACACTTTTCTGGTAATGTCATTTTTTTCCCACATAAAGTTAGTTTCGCATGGAATTTGGGGTTTTGCTAACAAAGAATGTAAAAAAAAACACTCAAAATACACGCATTTAGTAAGGTTGTTCTGTTTCTTGATTAAGAGTGTTTCAGCATTTTGGTATCTTAGAAACTTCTCTACACAGACGAATTTTTGCGTTGTTTGCCTTGTGATTCTGGTGAAACTATAAAACACTCATTATACACGTTTCTCATGATGTCCTTTTTTTTCCTAATATACAGTGCTTTGCATCCATTTTTGCGTTTTTTTTTTTATGTAACAAGCTCAAACACACACAAAATATACTTTTCTGGTAATATTATTCTATTTTTTCATATTGGTTGGTTTGCATCCGTTTTAGCGTTTTTCTACGTAAATCTTTTAAAAGACACGTTTTCAATAATTTTGTTTTGGATTTCCATATAGAGTGACTTTAATATTATCTATCGTTTTGGTGCCTAACATGCGTAAAAACACTCAAAAGACAGGTTTCTTGTAAAGACGTTAAATTTTCCAAAATAGGTGGCTTTGCATACACTTTATGGTTTGGTACATAACTCCAAAAAAAAGGTAAAATTAACTTTTTCGATAATGTTGTTTTTTCGACATAATTTCCCTGAATTTTGGCAGAATTTTGGCATCTTGGTACCTATTAACATGAATAACAAAAAAATAAAAATGCTATATTTTTATTTATTTAATTTTTTTTTCTATAGAAAGTGTTATTTGTAGGTTTTAACGTTTTGGTACTTAAGCAACTTAAAAACATTCATAATACACATTTCTCGTAATGTCCTTTCGTTTCCCAAATATAGGGATCTTTGCATGTATTTAAGCGTTTTTATAGGTAACATGATAAAAAAACACTCAAAAACACTTGTTTTTCGTAATGTTATTCTGCTTCTCCATAAAGGAGTGTTTTGCATGCGTTTTAGCGATTTGGTATGTAAGGAGCTGAAAAACACTTCAAGGCAAGTTCTTTGTAAAAGTTGGTTTTATTCCAATGTAATATGATTGCCCTGCTTTTTAGTGCTTTATTGCCTAACACGCTCAAAAACACTCAAAAGACACTTCTGGTAATGTCATTTTTTTTTCCCTCATAAAGCTAGTTTCGCATGCTATTTGAGGTTTTGCTAAGAATGTGAAAAAACACTCAACATACACGCATTTGGTAATGTTGTTCTGGTTCTGAATTAAGATTGTTATTCATAAGTTTCAGCATTTTAGTGTCTAGGAAACTTCTGTATATACACGACTTTATGCGCTTTTTGCCTTGTGGTTCTTGTGAACCACAAGTTCTTTTGCCCGAATATAAAAAGACACTCATTATAGACGTTTCTCGTAATGTCCTTTTCTTTTCCAATAGGGAGTGCTTTGCATTCATTTTCGCGTTTTTTCTAGGTAACAAGCTCAAAAACACTCAAAATATACCTTTTTGGTAATGTTATTCTATTTCTTCATATTCGTTGGTTTGCATCCGTTTTATCGTTTTTCTACGTAAAACACCGAAAAAACACGTTTTCAGTAATTTTGTTTACGATTCTCAAAGAATATTGCCAGAATTTTTGCATCTTAGTACCTATGAAGATGAATACCAAAAAAAAAATTATTTTATTTATTTTTTTTTATGAATAAAGAGCTTTATTTGTGTGTTTTAGCTTTTTTAGTACTTAAGGAACTTAAAAACACTCATAATACACGTTTCTCGTAATGTCCCTTCGATTCCCAAACATAAGGTTCTTTGCATGTATTTAAGTGTTTTTATAAATAACATGATCAAAAACACTCAAAATAAATGTTTTTTGGTAATGTTACTCTGTTTCTCCATAAAAGGGTGTTTTTGCATGCGTTTTAGCGTTTTGGTATGTAAGGAGTTAAAAAAAAACCCTTAAAGGCAAGTTCTTCGTAAAAGTTGGTTTTATTCCCATGTAATATGATTGTTCGGCTTTTTAGTGCTTTGTTGCATATCACGCTCAAAAACACTCAAAAGACATTTTTTTGGTAATATCTAGTTTTTTGCGTTTTTTGCCTTGTGGTTCGTATGAAACTACAAAACACTCATTGTACACGTTTCTCGTAATGTTCTTTTGTTTCCCAATATTGAGTACTTTCCATCCTTTTTCGCATTTTTTCTAGGTAACAAGTTGAAAAACACTCAAAATATATCTTTTTGGTAAAGTTATTCTATTTCTTCATATTGGTTGATTTGCATCCGTTTTAGCGTTTTTCTTCGTAAATCACTCAAAAGACACGTTTTTAGTAATATTGTTGAAATTGCTGAAAAAACACTCAAAAGACAGATTTCTGGTAAAGTCGTGTAATTTCCCCATATAGGTGGCTTTGCATGCACTTCTGGGTTTAGTACATAATTCCGGAAAAAAGCTAGTTTTTTTTTTTATATGTCCTTTCATTTCACAGACATAGGGTTCTTTGCATGTATTTAAGCGTTTTTATAGGTAACATGATCAAAAACAATCAAAATACATGTTTTTGGTAAAGTTATTCTGTTTCTCCATAAAGGGTGTTTTGCATACGTTTTAGCGTTTTGGTATGTAAGGAGTTAAAAACATTTAAAAGCAAGTTCTTCGTAAAAGTTTGTTTTATTCCTATATAATGTGATTATTCTGCTTTTTAGTGCTTTTTTGCATATCACGCTCAAAAACACTCAAAAGAAACTTTTTTGATAATGTCATTTTTTTCCCACATAAAGTTAGTTTCGCATGTAATTTGGGATTTTCGTAACTAAGAATGTGAAAAACACTCAAAATACATACATTTGGTAAGGTAGTTCTGTTTCTCAATTAAAAGTGTTATTCATGAATTTTAGCATTTTGGTATGTAAGAAATCAATATACACGAGTTTTTGCGTTTTTTGTCTTCTGGTTCTTGTGAAACTATAAAACAATCATTATACACTTTTCTCTAAATGTCCTTTTCCTTCCCAATATAGAGTGCTTTTACATCCATTTTCGCGTTTTTTGTAGGTAAAAAGCATTATAAACGTTTCTCGTAATGTCCTTTTGTTTCCCAATATAGAGAGATTTGCATCCATTTTCGCTCAAAACACAAAAAACCCCTTTTTGGTAATATTATTTTATTTCATGATATTGGTTGATTTGCTTTCTTTTTAGCGTTTTTCTACGTACAATACTGAAAAGACACGTTTTCAGTAATTTTGTTTTGGATTCCCATACAAAGTGATTTCCATATTATTTATTGTTTTGGTGCCTAACATACTGAAAAACAGGCAAAAGACAGGTTTCAGGTAAAGTCGTTTAATTTCCCCATATAGGTGGCTCTACATGCACTTTAGGGTTTGGTACATAACGGTCTGAAAAAAAGCTAAAATTAACTTTTATGATATTCTTTTTTCACATAATTTCCCTGAATTTTGCCAGAATTTTGGCATCTCGATACCTATGAAGATCAATAACAAAAAAAAATGCTATTTTTTCATTTATTTATTTTTTCTCTATAAAGAGTGTTATTTTTGGGTTTAAGCTTTTTGGTACTTAAGGAACGTAAAAACACTCATAATACTCGTTTCTCGTAATGTCCTTTTGTTTCCTAAAGATAAGGTTCTTTACATGTATTGAAGCGTTTTTATAGGTAACATGATCAAAAACACTCAAAATATACCTTTTCGGTAATGTTATTCTATTTCTTCATATTGGTTGGTTTCCATCCGTGTTTAGCGTTTTTCTACGTAAACACAGAAATGACACGTTTTCAGTAATTTTTGGATTCCCATATAGAGTGACTTCCATGTTATTTATCGTTTTGATGCCTAACATGCTGAAAAACACTCAAAAGACAGGTTTCTTGTAAAGTCGTTTAATTTCCCTATATAGGTGGCTTTGCCTACACTTTAGGGTTTGGTACATAACAGTCCGAAAAAAAGCTAAAATTAACGTCTTTCATAATATTCTTTTTTACGTAATTTTCCTGAATTTTGCCAGAATTTTGGCATCTCGTTGCCTATGAAGATCAATAAAAAGAAATGTTTTTTTTTAATTTATTTTTATTTTATTTTTTTTTTTCTGTATACAGAGTGTTATTTGTGGGTTTTAGCTTTTTGGTACATAAGGAACTTATAAACACTCATAATACACATTCCTCGTAATGTCTTTTTATTCCCAAACATAGGGTTCTTTGCATGTATTTAAGCGTTTTTATTGGTAACAAGCTCAAAAACACTCAAAATACATGTTTTTGATAATGTTATTCTGTTTTTCCATACAGGGTGTTTTGCATGGGTTTTAGCGTTTTAGTATGTAAGGAGCTCAAAAAAACTTAAAGGCAAGTTCTTGGTAAAAGGTGGTTATATTCCCATGTAATGTGATTGCCCTGCTTTTTAATGCTTTATTGCCTAACACGCTGAAAAACACTAAAAAGACACTTTTCTAGTAATTTCTTTTTTTTTTTTTTTTTCCACAGTTTCGCATGTAATTTGGGGTTGGACCACTAAGAATGTGAAAAAAACACTCAAAATACACTCATTTCCTAAAATTGTTCTGTTTCTCAATTAAGAGTGTTATTCATGAGTTTCAGCATTTTGGTATTTAAGAAACTTCTCCATATATATACGAGTTTTGCGTTTTTTGCCTTATGGTTCTTGAAAACAATTAATACATTAATTATACAATTTTCTTGTAATATCCTTTTGTTTCCCAATATAGACTGCTTTGCATTCATTTTCGCGTTTTTTGTAGGTAACAAGCTCAAAAACACTCAACTTTTTTGTAATGTTATTCTGTTTCTTCATATTGGTTGGTTTGCATCCGTTTTAGCGTTCTACGCTAAAACTGAAAAGACACGTTTTCAGTAATATTGTTGAAATTGCTGAAAACACCCAAAGAAACGTTTCTTGTAAAGTCGTGTAATTTCCCCTGTCACACACGTGACTACTCTACCACGGAACCAGGTGCCTGCCTCTCAACTCGTGGCGCTGCCAGGTGTATAGGTTGAGGCATACTGGATACGTGACCTCTAGCAGGCTACCAAGCCTATAACGAGGGGTGGAGTTCCATCGAGCTTCAGTCTCCTCCAAGGGTCGCTTCAGCTCTGAGGTCGCCTTGGCATACGCTGGGAGCCTCATATACACTCGAGAGCGGTGGTAAGAGTTACACCAGTGTTACACACCCACACACACACACACACATAAACACACACACACACACACAAACACATTCATATTTATTTTCTATTATGTATATGTAAAGGTGTTTATTTTTGTAATTTGTATCTATATGCATTTACTAACTTGGCTTAAGTTATTAACTGAACCAGTCTTTTAAGTTATTCAGTCCAGTTCAGATTGCCACTCCTTGTTACTTACTTTTACTTACAAATAATCTTCAATTTTGTATTGTTACTTAATTTAAGGGTTAACTTTAAGATATTAAATAGCAGTTAAAATGTCTCCTTTTCTCTTTTCTTTTAACCCTTCCATTGTTAGTGTGAGCAACACCCCTTCATGGTCCATCCCCTAGAGTTCAATGTATGCTCACGCGTAACAACCCATATAGGTGGCTTTGCATGCACTTCCGGGTTTCGTACATAACTCCGGAAAAAGCTAAAATCATTTTTTTTATGTTTTTTTTTCACATAATTTCCCTGAATTTTCTCAGAATTTTGGCATCTTGTTACCTATGAAGATGAATAACAAAAAAAAAACTATTTTTTTTATTATTTTTTTCTCTAGAAAGAGTGTTATTTGTGGGTTTTAGATTTTTGGTACTTAAGGAACTTAAAAATACTCATAATACACGATTTTCGTAATGTCCTTTCGTTTCACAAACATAGGGTTCTTTGCATGTATTTAAGCGATTTAAGGTAACATGATCAAAAACAATCAAAATACATGTTTTTGGTAATGTTATTCTGTTTCTTCATAAAGGTTGTTTTGCATGCGTTTTGGTATGTAAAGAGTTAAAAAACACTTAAAGGCAAGTTCTTCGTAAAATTTGGTTTTATTCCAATGTAATGTGATTGTTCTGCTTTTTAGTGTTTTGTTGCACATAACGCTCAAAAACACTCAAAAGACACTTTTCTGGTAATGTCATTTTTTTCCCCCATAAAGGTAGTTTTGCATGTAATTTGGGATTTTCGTAACTAAGAATGTGAAAAACACTCAAAATACACACATTTGGTAAGGTAGTTCTCTTTTTCAATTAAAAGTGTTATTCATGAGTTTTAGCGTTTTGGTATGTAGGAAACTTCTCTATATACACGAGTTTTTGCGTTTTTTGCATTGTGGTTCTTGTGAAACTATAAAACACTCATTATACACGTTTCTCGTAATGTCCTTTTGCTTCCCAATATAGAGTGCTTTCCATCCATTTGCGCATTTTTTGTAGGTAAAAAGCTAAAAAACAATTTTGGTAATGTTATTCTATTTCTTCATATTTGTTGGTTTGCATCCGTTTTAGCGTTTTTCTACGTAAAACACTGAAAAGACACGTTTTCAGTAATTTTGTTTTGGATTCACATATTGATTGACTTCCATATTATTTATCGTTTTGGTGCCTAACATGCTGGAAAACACTGAAAAGACAGGTTTCTGGTAAAGTCGTTTAACTTCCTTATATAGGTGGCATGCACTTTAGAGTTTGGAACATAAAAATCCGAACAAGAGCTATAATTGACTTTTTTGATAATGTTCTTTTTTCCACATAAATTCCCTGAATTTTGGCAGAATTTTGGCATCTTGGTACCTATGAAAATCAATGTAAAAAAAGCTATTTTTTTATTTATTTATTTTTTTCTCTATAAAGAGTGTTATTTATGGGTTTTAACGTTTTGTTACTTAAGGAACTTAAAAACGGTCCTAATACACGTTTCTCGTGATGTCCTTTCGTTTCCCAAACATAGGGTTCTTTCCATATATTTAAGCGTTTTTATAGATAACATGATCAAAAGGACTTAAAACACATGTTTTTAGTAATGTTATTCTGCTTCTCCATTAAGGAGTTTTTTGCATGCGTTTTGGTTTGTAAGGAGGTCAAAAACACTTCAAGGCAAGTTCTTGGTAAAAGTTGGTTTTATTCCCATGTAATGTGATTGCCCTGTTTTTTTTTTTTTTTTGTTGCCTAAAACGCTCAAAAACACTCAAAAGACACTTCTAGTAATGTCATTTTTTTTCCAACGTAGATTCGCGTTCTATTTGGGGTTTTGCTAACTAAGAATGTGAAAAACACTCAAAATACACGCATTTGGTAAGGTTGTTCTGTTTCTCAATTAATATTGTTATTCATGAGTTTCAGCATATTGGTATCTAAGAGTCTTCTTTATATACACGAATTTTTTGCGTTTTTTGCCTTGTAGTTCTTGTGAACCACAAGTTCTTTTGCTCAAAAATAATAAGGCACTCATTATACACGTTTCTCGTAATCTCCTTTTGTTTCCCAATAGGGAGTGCTTTGCATCCATTTTCGCGTTTTTTGTAGGTAACAAGCTCAAAAACACTCAAAATGTACATTTTTGGTAATGTAATTTTATTTCTTCTTATTGGTTGGTTTGCATCCGTTTAAGCGTTTTACTACGTAAAACACCGAAAAGTCACGTTTTCAGTAATTTTGTTTTAGATTCCCATATAGAGTGACGCATGTTATTTACCGTTATGGTGCCTAACAAGCTGAAAAACACTCATAAGACAGTTTTCTGGCAAAGACGTTTAATTTCCCCATATAGGTGGCTTTGCATGCTCCTTAGGGTTTAGTACATAACAGTAAGAAAAAAAAAGCTAAAATTAACTTTTTTGATAATTGACTCATAATTTCCTGAATTTAGCCCAAATTTTGCCAAAAAACATGCAAAATGTATGTTTTTGGTAATGTTATTCTCTTTCTCCATAAAGTGTGTTTTGCATGCGTTTTAGCGTTTTGGTATATAAGGAGCTGAAAACACTTAAAGGCAAGTTCTTCGTAAAAATATATTTTATTGCTATGTAAAGTGATTCCCGTGCTTTTTAGTGCTCTATTCCCAATCACGCTCAAAAATACTCAATAGACACTTTTCTCGTAATGTCATTTTTTTCCCACATAAAGCTGGTTTCGCATGCAATTTGGGATTTTGTAACTAAGAATATGAAAAGCACTCAAAATACACGCATTTAGTAAAGTTGTTCTGTTTCTCAATTAAGAGTGTTATTCATGAGTTTCAGCATTTTGGTATCTAGGAAACTTCTCCATATACACGAGTTTTTGCGTTTTTTGCCTTTTGGTTCTTTTGAACTATAAAACATTAATTATACACTTTTCTCGCAATGTCCTTTTGTTTCCCAATATAAAGTGCTTTTTTTATCAATTTTCGCGTTTTTTTATAGGTAACAAGCTCAAAAACACTCAAAATACATCTTTTTGGTAATGTTTTTCTACTTTTTGATATTGGTTGGTTTGCATTCTTTTTAGCGTCTTTCTACGTAAAACACTGAGAAGACACGTTTTCAGTAATTTTGTTTTGGTTTGCCATATAGAGTGAGTTCCTTATTATTGATCGTTTTGGTGCCTAACATGCTGACAAACACTCAAAACACAGATTTCTAGTAAGGTCGTTTAATTTCCTCATATAGGAGGCTTTGCATGTACTTTACTGTTTGGTACATAACAGTCCGAAAAAAAGCTAATATCAACTTTTTTGATAATATTCTCTTATCATATAATTGCCCTAATTTTTCCCAGAATTTTGGCATCTCGGTACCTATGAAGGTGAATAACAAAAAAAAGTCCTTTTATTTATTTATTTTTTATTTTTTTATTTTTTTCTAAATAACGAGTGTTATTTGTGGGTTTTAGCTTTTTATTAGTTAAGGAACTTAAAAACACTTACAATACACGTTTCTCGTAATGTTCTTATGTTTCCCAAACATAAGGTTCTTTGCATGTATTTAAGCGTTTTTATAGATAACATCAAAAACACTCAAAATACATGTTTTTAGTAATGTAATTCTGTTTCTCCATAAAGTTTGTTTTCCATGCGTTTTAGCGGTTTGGTATGTGAGGAGCTCAAAAACACATATTGGCAAGTTCTTGGTAAAAATTGGTTTTATTCCTATGTAATGTGATTGCCCTGATATTTAGTACTTCATTGCCTAACATGCTGAAAAACAATTAAAACACACTTCTGGTAATGTTATTTTTTTCCCTCATCAAGCTAGGTTCGCATGCTATTTAGGGTATTGGTAACTAGGAATATGAAAAACACTCAAAATACATGCATTTGCTAAGGTTGTTCTGTTTCTCAATTAAGATTGTTATTCATGAGTTTCAGCATTTTTGTATCTAAGAAACTTTTTTATATACTCGATTTTTTGCGTTCTTCTACGTAAAACACTGAGAAGATACATTTTCAGTAATTTTGTTTTGGATTCCCATATAGAGTGAGTTTCTTATTATTTATCGTTTTGGTGCCTAACATGCTGAAAAACACTCAAAAGACAGATTTCTGGTAAGGTCGTTTAATTTCCTCATATAGGAGGCTTTGCATGCACTTTAGGGTTTGGTACATAACATTCCGAAAAAAAAAGCTAAAATTAACTTTTTTGATAATATTCTTTGGTTCATAAAATTTTCCTGAATTTTCCCAGAATTTTGGCATCTCGGTACCTATGAAGATGAAAATAAAAAATTCCTATTTTTTTTTCTAAATAAAGAGTGTTATTTGTGGGTTTTAGCTTTTTGGTACTTAGGGAACTTAAAAAAAACACTCATAATCCACGTTTTTCGTAATGTCCTTCTGTTTCCCAAACATAATGTTCTTTGCATGTATTTAAGCGTTTTTTAGAGATAACATGATAAAAAACACCCAAATTACATGTTTTTGGTAATGTTATTCTGTTTCTCCATAAAGTTTGTTTTGCATGCGTTTTAGCGGTTTTGTATATAAGGAGCTCAAAAACATTTAAAGGCAAGTTCTTGGTAAAAATTCGTTTTATTCCAATGAAAAGTGATTGCCCTGCTTTTTAGTGCTTTATTGCCTATCACGCTCAAAAACATTCAAAGGACATTTTTCTAGAAATGTCATGTTTTTCCATATAAATCTGGTTTCGCATGAAATTTGCGTTTTTAGTAACTAAGAATATGAGAAACACTCAAAACACACGAATTTGGTAAGGTTGTTCTGTTTCTCAATTAAGAGTGTTATTCGTGAGTTTCATCATTTTGGTATCTAGGAAACTTTTCCATATACACGTGTTTTTGCGTTTTTTGCCTTGTTGTTCTTTTGAACTATAATACACTCATTATACACTTTTCTCGCAATGTCCCTCTGTTTCCCAATATAGAGTGCTTTGTATCAATTTTAGCATTTTTTTTATGGTAACAAGCTCAAAAACACTCAAAATATACCTTTTCGGTAATGTTTTTTCTATTTCTTGATATTGGCTGGTTTGCATCCATTTTAGCGTTTTTCTACGTAAAACACTGGGAAGACACGTTTTCAGTAATTTTGTTTTGGATTCCCATATAAAGTGAGTTCCTTATTTATTTATCTTTTTGGTGCCTAACATTCTGAAAAACACCCAAAAGACAGATTTCTTTTAAGGTCGTTTAATTTCCTCATAAAGGAGGCTTTGGATGCACTTTAGAGTTTGGTATATACCAGGCCGAAAAAAAAAAAAAAACTAAAATTAACTTTTTTGATAATTTTCTTTTATCATATAATAGCCCGGAATTTCCCCAGAATTTTGGCATCTCGGTATCTATGAAGATGATTAACAAAAAAATAAATAAATCCTATTTTTTTATATTTTATTTATTTAGTTTTTTCTAAATAAAGAGAGTTATTTGTGGGTTTTAGCTTTTTAATACTTAAGGAACTTAAAAACACTCATAATACATATTTCTCGAATTGTCCTTTCGTTTCCCAAACATAAGGTTCTTTGCATGTATTTAAATACATATTTTTGGTAATGTTATTCTTTTTGTCCATAAAAGGTGTTTTGCATGCATTTTAGCGTTTTGGTATATAATGAGCTCAAAAACACCTAAAAGCAAGTTCTTGGTAAAAGTTGGTTTTATTCCCATGTTATGTGATTGCCCTGCTTTTTAGTGGTTTATTGCCTAACACTCTCAAAAACACTCGAAAGACATTTCCTGGTAATATTATTTTTTCCCGCATGGAATTTGGGGTTTTGGTAACTAAAAATGTGAAAAACACTCAAAATACAGGCATTTAGTAAGGTTGTTCTGTTGTGCTTCAGTATTTTGGTATGTAAGAAACTTCTCTAATACACACATTTGGTAAGGTAGTTCTGTTTCTCAATTAAAAGTGTTATTCATGAGTTTCAGCATTTTGGTATGTAAGAAACTTCTTTATGTACACGAGTTTTTGAGTTATTTGCCTTGTGGTTCTTGTGAAAGTATAAAACACTCATTATACACATTTCTTGTAATGCCTTTTTCTTTCCTAATATAGAGTGCGTTTCATCCATTTTCGAAATTTTTTGTTGGTAACAAGCTCAAAAACACATAAAAATATATCTTTTTGGTAATGTTATTCTATTTCTTCATATTGGTTGGTTTGCATCCGTTTTAGCGTTTTTCTACATAAATCACTGAAAAAGACACGTTTTCAGTAATATTGTTGAAATTGCTGAAAAAACACTCAAAAGACAGGTTTCTGGTAAGATTCGAGTAATTTCTCCACATAGGTGGCTTTGCATGCACTTCAGGGTTTGGAACATAACTCCGGAAAAAAGCTAAGATTATTTTTTTCATAATGATTTTTTTTTACAAAATTTCCCTGGATTTTTCCAGAATTTGGTATCTCGGTACCTATGAAGATGAATAACAATTTTTTTTCTCTATAAATTATTATTTGTGAGTTTTAGCTTTTTGGTACTTAAGGAACTTAAAAACACTCATAATACATGATTTTCGTAATGTCCTTTTCTTATACAAACATGGAGTTCTTTACATGTATTTAAGCGTTTTTATAGGTAACATGATCAAAAACACTCAAAATACATATTTTTAGTAATGTTATTCTGTTTCTCCATAAAGGGTGTTTTTACATGCGTTTTAGCGTTTTGGTATGTAAGGAGTTCTTCGTAAAAGTTGGTTTTATTCCCAAGTAATGTGATTGTTCTGCTTTTTAGTGCTCTGTTGCATCACGCTCAAAAACACTCAAAAGACATTTTTCTGGTAATGTCACTTTTTTCCCACATAAAGCTAGTTTCGCATGTAATTTGGCAATTTCGTAACTATGAATGTGAAAAACACTCAAAATACACAATTTGGTAGGGTAGTTCTGTTTCTCGATTAAAATTGTTTTCATGCATTCATCATTTTTGTATGTAAGAAACTTCTCTATATACACAAGTTTTTGCGTTTATTGCCTTGTGGTTCTTGTTAAACTATAAAACACTAATTATACACGTTTCTCGTAATGTTCTTTTGTTTCCTAATATAGAGTGTTTTCCATCCATTTTTGCATTTTTTGTAGGTAACAAGCATAAAAACACTCAAAATATATCTTTTTGGTATTTCTTCACATTGGTTGGTTTGCATCTGTTTTAGCTTTTTTCTTCGTAAATCTCTGAAAAGACTCGTTTTCAGTAATTTTGTTGAAATTAATTCTGGTACAGGTTTCTGGTAAAATTGTGTAATTTTCCCATATAGGTGGCTTTGCATGCACCTTAGGGTTTGGTACATAACTCCGGAAAAAAGCTAAAATTATTATTATTTTTTTTTTTTTCTTTACCCAATTTCCCTGAATTTTGCCAGAATTTTGGCATCTCGGTACCTATGAAGATGAATAACAAAAAAAAATTGTATTCATTTATTTTATTTTATTTTTTCTCTATAAAGAGTGTTATTTGTGTGTTTTAGCTTTTTCGTACTTAAGGAACCTAAAAACTCTCATAATACACAATTCTCGAAATATCCTTTCGTTTCACAAACATAGGGTTCTTTGCATGTATTTTATCGTTTTTATAGGTAACATGATCAAAAACACTTAAAATTCATGCTTTTGGTAATGTTATTTTGTTTTTCCATAAAGGGTGTTTTGCATGCGTTTTAGCGTTTTGTTATATAAGGAGTTAAAAACACTTAAAGGCATATTTTTGGTAAAAGTTGGTTTTATTCCCACGTAATGTGATTGTTCTGCTTTTTAGTGCTTTGTTGTATATCATGCTCTAAAACACTCATAAGACTCTTTTCTGGTAATGTCATTTTTTTCCTACATAAAACTAATTTCACTTGTAATTTCGGATTTTCGTAACTAAGAATGTGAAAAACACTCAAAATACTCACATTTGGTAAGATAGTTCTGTTTCTCAATTAAAAGTCTTATTCATGAGTTTCAGCATTTTGGAATGTAAGAAACTTCTTTATATACACGAGTTTTTGCGTTTTTTTCCTTGTGGTTCTTGTGAAACTATAAAACACTCATTATACACGTTTCTTGTAATGTCCTTTTGCTTCCCAATATAGAGTGCTTTCCATCCATTTTCGCGTTTTTTGTAGGTAACAATTTCAAAAACACCTTTTTGGTATTGTTATTCTATTTCTTTATTTTGGTTGGTTTGTATCCGTTTTAGCGTTATTGTACGTAAAACTCCGAAAAGACACGTTCTCAGTAATTGTGTGTTGGATTCCCATATATATTGTCTTCCTTGGGTTTTATCGTGTTGGTTCCTAACATGCTGAAAAACACTCATAAGACAGTTTTTTGGCAAAGAGGTTTAATTTTTCCATATAGGTGGCTTTGCATGCACTTTAGGGGTTTGGTACATAACAGTCCGAAAAAAAAGCTAAATTTAACTTTTTTGATAATGTTCTTATTTCATATAATTTTCATGAACTATGCCCGGATTTTGGCACCTCGTTCCCTGTGAATATGAATAAGAATGAAAAAGATATCGTATTTTTTTTTATTTCTTTCTTTATTTTTTTCTCAATAAAGAGTGTAATTTGTGGCTTTTAGCTTTTTCGTACTTAATGAACTTAAAAACTCTCATAATACACTTTTCTTGTAATGTCCTTTCGTTTCAAAAAAATAGGGTTGTTTGCATGTATTTTGCATGTGTATTTTGCATGCGTTTTAGTGTTTTGGTATATAAGGAGCTCAAAAACACTTATAAGCAAGTTCTTATTAAAAATTGGTTTTATTCCAATGTAATGTCATTGCCCTGCTTTTTAGTGCTTTATTACCTAACACGCTCAAAAACACTCAACAGACATTTTTCTGGTAATGTTATTTTTTTCCCACATAATGCTGGTTTCGCATGGAATTTGGGGTTTTGGTAACTAAGAATGTGAAAAGCACTCAAAATACACGCATTTAGTAAGATTGTTTTCTTTCTCAATTAAGAGTGTTGTTCATGAGTTTCAGCATTTTGGTATCTAGGAAACTTCTTCATATACACTAGTTTTTGCATATTTTGCCTTGTGGTTCTTTTGAACTATTAAACACTCATTATACACTTTTCTTGCAATGTCCTTTTCTTTCCCATTATAGAGTGCTTTGCATCAATTTTCGTGTTTTTTTATAGGTAACAAGCTCAAAAACACTCAAAATATACCTTTTTGGTAATGTTTTTCTATTTCTTTATATTGGTTTGTTTGCATCCGTTTTAGCGTTTTTCTACGTAAAACACTGAGAAGACACGTTTTGAGTAATTTTTTTTTTGAATTCCCATATAGAGTGAGTTCCTTATTATTTATTCTTTTGGTGCCTAACATGCTGAAGAACTCTCAAAAGAGAGATTTCTGATAAGGTCGTTTAATTTCCTCATATAGGAGGATTTGCATGCACTTTAGTGTTTGGTACATAACAGTCCCCCCAAAAAAGCTAAAATTAACTTTTTTGATAATATTTTTTTATCATATAATTACGCTGAATTTTTACCAGAATTTTGGCATCTCGGTACCTATGAAGATAAAAAAAAAAAATCCTATTTTTTTTATTTTTTATTTATTTATTTATTTTTTTCTCCATGAAGTGTTATTTATGGGATTTACCTTTTTGGTACTTAAGGAACTTAAAAACACTCATAATACGCGTTTTTTGTAATGTCCTTTCGTTTCCGAAACCAAAGGTTCTTTGCATGTATTTAAGCGTTTTTATAGATAACATGATGAAAAACACTCAAAATACTAGGTTTTGGTAATGTTATTCTTTTTCTTCATAAAGTGTGTTTTGCATGCGTTTTAGCAGTTTTGTATATAAGGAGCTCAAAAACACTTATGGCAAGTTCTTGGTAAAAAATAATTTTATTCCAATGTAATGTGATTGCCCTGCTTTTGAGTGGTTTATTATCTATCACGCTGAAAAACACTCAAAAGACACTTTTCTGGTAAATTCATTTTTTTTCTCCACAAAGCTATTTTCGCATGTAATTTGGGGTTTTTGGTAACTAAGAATGTGAAAAGCACTTAAAATTCACGCATTTAGTAAGGTTGTTCTGCTTCTCAATTAAGAGTGTTATTCATAAGTTTCAGCATTTTGGTATCTAGGAAATCTCTCCATATACACGAGTTTTTGCGTTGTTTGCTTTGTGGTTCTTTTGAACTACAAAACACTCATTATACACTTTTCTTGCAATGTCCTCTTGTTTCCCAATATAGAGTGCTTTGCATCAATTTTCGCGTTTTTGTAGGTAAAAAGATCAAAAACACTCAAAATATACCTTTTTGGAAACGTTTTTCTATTTCTTGATATTGGTTGGTTTGCATCCGTTTTAACGTTTTGCTACGTAAAACACTGAGAAGACACGTTTTCTGTACCTTTGTTTTGGATTCCCATATAGAGTGAGTTCCTTATTATTTATCGTCTCGGTGCCTAACATGCTAAAAAACACACAAAACACAGATTTCTGGTAAGATCGTTTAAATTCCTCATAATGAAGGCTTTGCATGCACTTTAAGGTTTGGTACATAAGTCCGAACAAAAAAAGCTGAAATTAACTTTTTTGATAATATTCTTTTATCACATAATTGCCCTGAATTTTCCCAGAATTTTGGCATCTCGTTACCTATGAAAATGAATAACAAAAAAAAAAAAAAATCATTTATTTTATTTTATTTTTATTTATTTTTTAAATAAAGAGTGTTATTTGTGAGTTTTAGCTTTTTGGTACTAAAGGAACTTAAAAAAACACTCATAATACATGTTTCTCGTAATATCCTTTCGTTTCCCAAATATAAGGTTCTTTGCATGTATTTAAGCGTTTTTATAAATAACATGATCAAAAACACTGAAAACACATGTATTTGGTAATGTTTTTCTGTTTCTCCATAAAATGTATTTTGCATGCGTTTTAGCGTTTTGGTATATAAGGAGCTCACAAACCCTTAAAGGCATGTTCTTGGTAAAATTTGGTTTTATTCCCATGTAATGTGATTGCCCTGGCTTTTAGTGCTTTATTTTCATAACACGCTCAAAAAACACAAAAAAAACATGCAAAGCCTTCCATGTGAGGAAATTAAAGACCTTACCAGAAATCTGTCTTTTGATAGTTTTTCAGCTTGTTAGGCACCTAAAAGATAAATAATAAGGAACTCACTCTATGTGGGAATCCAAAAAAAAAATTACTGAATATGTGTCTTCTCAGTGTTTTGCGTAGAAAAACGCTAAAATTGATGCAAACCAACCAATATCAAGAAGCAGAAAAACATTTCCAAAAATGTATATTTTGAGTGTTTTTGAGCTTGTTTCCTACAAAAAAAAAAAACGCAAAACATTGATACAAAGCACTCTATATTGGGAAACAAAGGGACATTGCGAGAAAAGTGTAAAATGAATGTTTTATAGTTCAAAAAAACACAAGGCAAAAAACGCAAAAACTCGTGTATATGGAGAAGTTTCCTAGATACCAAAATGCTGAAACTCATGAATAACACTCTTAATTGAGAAACAGAACAACTTAACAAAATGCGTGTCAAAAACACTAAAAGGCAAGTTCTTCGTAAAAGTTGGTTTTATTCCCATGTAATGTGATTGCTCTGCTTTTTAGTGCTTTATTGCCTAACAGTCTCAAAAACACTCAAAGACACTTTTCTGGTAATGTCATTTTCCCATATAAAGCTAGTTTCGCATGGAATTTGGGATTCTGGTAACTGAGAATGTAAAAAAAACACTCAAAATATACGCATTCAGTAAGGTTGCTCTGTTTCTTGATTAAGAAAGTTATTCATGAGTTTCAGCATTTTGTTATCTTGGAAACTTCTCCACACATACGAGTTTTTGCGTTTTTTGCCTTGTGATTTTGGTGAAACAATAAAACACTCATTATACACGTTTTTCGTTATGTCCTTTTTTTTTCCTAATATACAGTGCTTTCCATCCATTTTTGTGTTTTTTTTTTTTATGTAACAAGATCAAAAACACACAAAATATACTTTTCTGGTAATATTATTCTATTTTTTCATATTGGTTGGTTTGCATCCGTTTTAGCGTGTTTCTACGTAAATCTTTTAAAAGACACGTTTTCAGTAATTTTGTTTTGGATTTCCATATAGAGTGACTTTCATATTATCTATCGTTTTGGTACCTAACATGCGAAAAAACACTCAAAAGACAGGTTTCTTGTAAAGTCGTTAAATTTTCCCAAATAGGTGGCTTTGCATACACTTTATGGTTTGGTACATAACTCCGAAAAAAGGTAAAATTATCTTTTTCGATAATGTTCTTTTTTGCACATAATTTCCCTGAATTTTGGCAGAATTTTGGCATCATGGTACCTATGAACATTAATAACAAAAAAAATAAGAATGCTATTTTTTTTTCTCTATAAAGAGTGTTATTTGTAGGTTTTAACGTTTTGGTACTTAAGGAACTTAAAAACATTCATAATACACATTTCTCGTAATGTCCTTTCGTTTCCCAAATATAGGGATCTTTGCATGTATTTAAGTGTTTTTATAGGTAACATGATAAAAAAAACCCTCAAAAACACTTGTTTTAAAATAATGTTATTCTGCTTCTCCATAAAAGAGTGTTTTGCATGCGTTTTAGCGATTTGTTATGTAAGGAGCTGAAAAACACTTCAAGGCAAGTTCTTGGTAAAAGTTGGTTTTATTCCAATGTAATATGATTGCCCTGCTTTTTAGTGCTTTATTGCCTAACACGTTCAAAAACACTCAAAAGACACTTCTGGTAATGTCAGTCTTTTTTTTCACACATAAAGCTAGTTTCGCATGCTATTTGGGGTTTTCCTAACTAAGAATGTGAAAAAAACACTCAAAATACACGCATTTGGTAATGTTGTTCTGTTTCTCAATTAAGATTGTTATTCATGAGTTTCAGCATTTTGGTATCTAAGAATCTTCTTTATATACACGAGTTTTTGCGTTTTTTGCCTTGTGGTTCTTGTGAACCACAAGTTCTTTTGCCGGAAAATAATAAGACACTCATTATACACGTTTCTCGTAATGTCCTTTTCTTTCCCAATAGGGAGTGTTTTGCATCCATTTTCGCGTTTTTTGTAGGTAACAAGCTCAAAAACATTCAAAATATATCTTTTTGGTAATGTTATTCTATTTCTTCATATTGGTTGGTTTGCATCTGTTTTAGCGTTTTTCTATGTAAAACAACGAAAAGACACGTTTTCAGTCATTTTGTTTTCGATTCCCAAAGAATATTGCCAGAATTTTGGCATCTTAGTACCTATGAAGATGAATAAAAAAAAATATTTTATTTTATTTTTTTTCTCTATAAAGCGTGTTAATTGTGAGTTTTAGCTTTTTTGGTGCTTAAAAACACTCATAATACACGTTTCTCGTAATGTCCTTTCGTTTCCCAAACATAAGATTCTTTGCATGTATTTAAGCGTTTTTATAAATAACATCATCAAAAACACTCAAAATACATGTTTTTGGTAATGTTTCTCCATAAAGGTTGTTTTGCATGCGTTTTAGCGTTTTGGTATGTAAGGAGTTAAAAAAAAACACTTAAAGGCAAGTTCTTCGTAAAAGTTGGTTTTATTCCCATGTAATGTGATTGTTCTGCTTTTTAGTGCTTTCTTGCACATCACGCTCAAAAACACTCAAAACACACTTTTCTGGTAATATCATTTTTTTTCCCACATAAAGGTAGTTTCGCATGTAATTTGGGATTTTCGTAACTAAGAATGTGAAAAACACTCAAAATACACACATTTGGTAAGGTAGTCTTGTCTTTCAATTAAAAGTGTTATTCATATATTTCAGCATTTTGGTATGTAAGAAACTTCTCTATATACAAGAGTTTTTGCGTTTTTTGCCTTGTGGTTCCTGTGAAATTATAAAACACTCATTATACAAGTTTCTAGTTATGTTCTTTTGTTTCCCAATATAGAGTGCTTTCCATCCATTTCCGCATTTTTTGTAGGTAACAAGTTGAAAAACTCTCAAAATATATCTTTTTGGTAATGTTATTCTATTTCTTCATATTGGTTGGATTGCATCCGTTTTAGCGTTTTTCTTCGTAAATCACTAAAAAGACACGTTTTCAGTAATATTGTTGAAATTGCTGGAAAACACTCAAAGGACAGATTTCTGGTAAAGTCGTGTAATTTCCCCATATAGGTGGCTTTGCATGCACTTCTGGGTTTGGTACATAATTCCGGAAAAAAGTTAAATTTTTTTTTATAATGTTTTTTTTTTACATAATTTCGCTGAATTTTGCCTGAATTTTGGCATCTTCATACCTATGTAGATGAATAAAAAAAAAATCTATTTTTTTTTGTTATATATTTTTTTCTCTATTTGTGGGTTTTAGTTTTTTGGTACTTAAGGAACATAAAAATAATCATAATACACGATTTTCGTAATGTCCTTTCGTTTCACAGACATAGGGTTCTTTGCATATATTTAAGCGTTTTTATAGGTAACATGATCAAAAACACAAAATACATGTTTTGGTAATGTTATTCTGTTTCTCCATAAAGGGTGTTTTGCATGCGTTTTAGCGTTTTGGTATGTAAGGAGTTAAAAACACTTAAAGGCAAGTTCTTCGTAAAAGTTGCTTTTATTCCATTTTAAATGATTATTCTCCTTTTTAGTGCTTTGTTACATATCACGCTCAAAAACACTCAAAAGACACTTTTCAGATAATGTCATTTTTTTCCCACATAAAGCTAGTTTCACATGTAACTTGGGATTTTCGTAACTAAGAATGTGAAAAACTTTCAAAATACACACATTTGGTAAGGTAGTTCTGTTTTTCAATTAAAAGTGTTATTCATGAGTTTTAGCGTTTTAGTATATAAGAAACTTCTCTATATACACGAGTTTTTGCGTTTTTTGTCTTGTGGTTCTT
Organism: Scylla paramamosain; assembly: GCF_035594125.1. Lineage (NCBI taxonomy): Eukaryota > Metazoa > Arthropoda > Malacostraca > Decapoda > Portunidae > Scylla > Scylla paramamosain. Next base: position 2,212,331 of record NC_087196.1, on the reverse strand, counting down.
GTGAAACTATAAAACAATCATTATACACGTTTCTCTAAATGTCCTTTTGCTTCCCAATATAGAGTGCTTTCCAAATATTTGCGAGTTTTTTGTAGGTAAAAAGCTCAAAAACACTTTTTCGTAATGTTATTTAATTTCTTCATATTTGTTGGTTTGCTTCCGTTTTAGCGTTTTTCTACGTAAAACACTGAAAAGACACGTCTTCAGTAATTTTGATTTGGATTCACATATTGACTGACTTCCATATTATTTATCGTTTTGGTGCCTACATGCTGAAAAACATTGAAAAGACAGGTTTCTGGTAAAGGGTTTTAACGTTTTGGTACTTAAGGAACTTAAAAACGGTCCTAATACACGTTTCTCGTAATGTCCTTTCGTTTCCCAAACATAGGGTTCTTTGCATGTATTTAAGCGTTTTTGTAGGTAACATGATCAAAAACACTTAAAACACATGTTTTTAGTAATGTTATTCTACATCTCCATAAAGGAGTTTTTTGCATGCGTTTTAGCGTTTTGGTTTGTAAGGAGGTCAAAAACACTTCAAGGCAAGTTCTTGGTAAAAGTTGGTTTTATTCCCATGTAATGTGATTGCCCTGTTTTTTTTTTTTGTGATTTATTGTCTAACACGCTCAAAAACACTCAAAAGACACTTCTAGTAATGTCATTTTTTTTCAACATAGTTTCGCGTGCTCTTTCGGGTTTTTCTAACTATGAATGTGAAAAACACTCAAAATACACGCATTTGGTAAGGTTGTTCTGTTTCTCAATTAATATTGTTATTCAAGATTTTAAGCATTTTGGTATCCAAGAAACTTCTTTATATACACGAGTTTTTGCGTTTTTTGCCTTCTGGTTCTTGTGAACCACAAGTTCTTTTGCTCAAAAATAATAAAACACTCATTATACACGTTTCTCGTAATGTCCTTTTGTTTCCCGATAGGGAGTGCTTTGCATCCATTTTCGCGTTTTTTGTAGGTAACAAGGTCAAAAATACTCAAAATGTACCTTTTTGGTAATGTTATTTTATTTCTTCCTATTGGTGGGTTTGCATCCGTTTTAGCGTTTTTCTACGTTAAACACCGAAAAGACACGTTTTCAGTAATTTTGTTTTAGATTCCCATATAGAGTGACTTGCATGTTATTTACCGTTATGGTGCCTAACAAGATGAAAAACACTCATAACACAGTTTTCTGGCAAAGACGTTTAATTTCCCCATATAGGTGGCTTTGCATGCACTTTAGGGTTTGGTATATAACAGTACGAAAAAAAAAAGCTAAATTTAACTTTTTTGATAATGTTCTTATTTCACATAATTTCCTGAATTTTGCCCAAATTTTGGCATCTCGGTACCTGTAAAGATGAAAAAGAAAGAAAAAATATCGTATTTTTTTATTTTTTTTTTCTCAATAAAGAGTGTTATTTGTGGCTTTTAGCTTTTTGATAAATAATGATCTTAAAAACACTCGTAATACACGTTTCTCGCAATGTCCTTTAATTTCCTAAAAATAGGGTTCTTTGCATGTATTTAAGGTTTTTATTGGTAACATGATCAAAAACACTCAAAATATATGTTTTTGGTAATGCTATTCTCTTTCTCCATAAAGTGTGTTTTGCATGCGTGTTAGCGTTTTGGTATATAAGGAGCTCAAAACACTTAAAGGCAAGTTCTTAGATTTTACTGCCATGTAAAGTGATTCCCATGCTTTTTAGTGCTTTATTGCCTATCAAGCTAAAAAAAACACTCAAAAGACACTTTTCTGATAATGTCATTTTTTTCCCACATAAAGCTGGTTTCGCATGCAATTTGGGATTTTGGTAACTAAGAATGTGAAAAGCACTCAAAATACACGCATTTAGTAAAGTTGTTCTGTTTCTCAATTAAGAGTGTTATTCAGGAGTTTCAGCATTTTGGTATCTAGGAAACTTCTCCTTATACACGAGTTTTTGCGTTTTTTGCCTTGTGGTTCTTTTAAACTATAAAACATTCATTATACACTTTTCTCGCAATGTCCCTTTGTTTTCCAATATAGAGTGTTTTGTATCAATTATCGCGTTTTTTTTTTTGGTAACAACCTCGAAAACACTCAAAATATACCTTTTGGTAATGTTTTTCTACTTCATGATATTTGTTGGTTTCCATCCGTTTTAGCGTTTTTCTACGTAAAATACTGAGAAGACACGTTTCCAGTAATTTTATTTTGGTTTGCCATATAGAGTGAGGTCCATATTATTTATCGTTTTGGTGCCTAACATGCTGAAAAACACTCAAAACACAGATTTCTGGTAAGGTCGTTTAATTTCCTCATATGGGAGGCTTTGAGTGCACTTTAGTGTTTGGATCATAACAGTCCGAAAAAAAGCTAATATCAACTTTTTATTTTATAATATTCTCTTATTATATAATTACACTAATTTTTCCCGGAATTTTGGCATCTCAGTACCTATGAAGGTGAATAACAAAAAAAGAAAAGTAAAACCTTTCATTTATTTTTTTTATTTTTTATTTTTTTTTCTAAATAACGAATGTTATTTGTGGGTTTTAGCTTTTTGGTAGTTAAGGAACTTAAAAACACTTATAATACACGTTTCTCGTAATGTCCTTACGTTTCCCAAACATAAGGTTCTTTGCATGTATTTAAGCGTTTTTATAGATAATATTATCAAAAACACTCAAAATACATCTTTTTGGTAATGTTATTCTGGTTCTCCATCAAGTTTGTTTTGCATGCGTTTTAGCGGTTTAGTATATAAGGAGCTCAAAAACACTTAAAGGCAAATTCTTGATAAAAATTGGTTTTATTGAAATGTAATGTGATTCTCCTGCTTTTTAGTGCTTTATTGCCTATCAGGCTCAAAAACACTCAAAAGACATTTTTCTCGTAATGTCATTTTTTTCTCACATAAAGCTGGTTTCGCATGCAATTTGGGGTTTTGGTAATTAAGAATGTGAAAAGCTCTCAAAATACACGCATTTAGTAAGGTTGTTCTGTTTCTCAAATAGGAATGTTATTCATGAGTTTAAGCATTTTGGTATCTAAGAAACTTCTCCATATCCGCAAGTTTTTGCGTTTTTTGCCTTTTGGTTCTTTTGAACTATAAAAACACTCATTATATACTCTTCTTGCAATGTCCATTTATTTCCTAATATAGAGTGCTTTCCATCAATTTTTTGCGTTTTTTTGTTGGTAATAAGCTCAAAAACACTCAAAATATACCTTTTTGGTAATGTTTTTTTATTTTTTTTATATTGGTTAGTTTGCATCCGTTTTAGAGTTTTTCATCGTAAAACACTGAGAAGACATGTTTTCAGTAGTTTTTTTTCCCATATAAAAGTGATTCCCATATAAAGTAAGTTATTTTTTTTATCGTTTTGGTGCCAAAAATTCTAAAAAAAACACTCAAAAGACAGATTTCTTTTAAGGTCGTTTAATTTCCTCATATAGGAGGCTTTGCATGCACTTTAGGGTTTTGTACATAACAGTTCGAAAAAAAAAAAAAGCTCAAATTAACTTTTTTTATAATATTCTTTTATCACATAATTGCCCTGAATTTTCCCAGAATTTTGGCATCTCGGTACCTATGAATATGAATTACAAAAAAAAAAAAAATCCTATTTATTTTATTTATTTTTATTTTTCTAATTTTCTAAATAAATAGTGTTTTTTGTGGGTTTTAGCTTTTTGGTACTTAAGGAACTTAAAAAAACACTCATAGTACACGTTTCTCGTAATATCCTTTTGTTTCCCAAACATAATGTTCTTTGCATGTACTTTAGCGTTTTTATAGATAACATGATCAAAAAACACTGAAAATACATGTTTTTGGTAATGTTATTCTGTTTCTCCATAAAGTTTGTTTTGCATGCGTTTTAGCGGTTTGGTATATAAGGGGTTAAAAAACACTTAAAGGCAAATTCTTCGTAAAACTTGGTTTTATTCCCATGTAATGTGATCGTTCTGCTTTTTAGTGCTTTGTTGCATATCACGCTGAAAAACACTCAAAAGACACTTTTCTGGTAATGTCATTTTTTTCCCAAATGATGGTAGTTTCGCATGTAATTTGGCATTTTCGTAACTAAGAATGTGAAAAGCACTCAAAATACTCAATTTGGTAAGGTAGTTCTGTTAATCGATTAAAAGTGTTATTCATGCATTTATTCATATTGGTATGTAAAAAATTTCTTTATATACACGAGTTTTTGCGTTTATTGACTTATGATTCTTTTAAAACTATAAAACACTCATTATACACGTTTCTCATAATGTCCTTTTGTTTCCTAATATAGAGTACTTTACATCGATTTTTTGCATTTTTTGTAGGTAACAAGCTCAAAAACATTCAAAATATATTTTTTTGGTAATGTTATTCTATTTTTTCATATAGGATGGTTTGTTTTTAGGCTTTAGCGTTTTTCTACGTAAAACACTGAAAAGACACGTTTTCAGTAATTTTCTTTTGGATTCACATATTGACTGACTTCCATATTATTTATCGTTTTGGTGCCTAACATGCTGAAAAACACTGAAAAGACAGGTTTTTGGTAAAGTCCTTTAACTTTCTTATATAGGTGGCTTTGCATGCATTTTAGGGTTTGGTACATAACAATCCGAAAAAAAAGCTATAATTAACTTCTATGATAATATTCTTTTTTCCACATAAATTCCGTGAATTTTGGCAGAATTTTAGCATCTCGGTACCTATGAAGATGAATAACCAAAAAAAAAAAATCCCATTTTTTTATTTATTTATTTTTCTAAAGAGTGTTATTTGTGGGTTTTAGCTTTTTGGTACTGAAGGAAATTAAAAATCACTCATAATACACGTTTCTCGTAATGTTCTTTCGTTTCCCAAAAATAAGGTTCTTTACATGTATTTAAGCGTTTTTATACATAACATGATAAAAAACACTCAAAACACATGTATTTTGTAATGTTATTTTGTTTCTCCATAAAATGTATTTTTCATGCGTTTTAGCGTTTTGGTACGTAAGGAGCTCAAAAACACTTAAAGGTAAGTTCTTGGTAAAATTTGCTTTTATTCCTATGTAATGTGATTGCCCTGGCATTTAGGGCTTTATTGCGTAACACGCTCACAAACACTTAAAAGACATGCAAAGCCTCCCATATGAGGAAATTAAAGAATTAACAAGAAATATGTCTTTTCAGTGTTCTCAGCATATTAGGCACCAAAACGATAAATAATAAGGAACTCACTCTATGTGGGAATCCAAAAGAAAATTACTGAAAACGTGTCTTCTCAGTGTTTTACGTAGAAAAACGCTAAAACTGATACAAACCAACCAATATCAAGAAGCAGAATAACATTACCAAAAATGTATATTTTGAGTGTTTTTGTGCTTGTTTCCTACAAAAAAAAAAAAAAAAACGCGAAAATTGATACAAAGCACTCTATATTGGGAAACAAAGGGACATTGCGAGAAAAGTGTATAATGAATGTTTTATAATTCAAAAAATCCACAAGGCAAAAAACGCAAAAACTCGTGTATATGCTGAAACTCTTGAATAACACTCTTAATTGAGAAACAGAGCAACCTTACTAAATGCGTGTCAAAAACACTAAAAAGCAAGTTCTTCGTAAAAGTTGGTTTTATTCCCATGTAATGTGATTGCCCTGCTTTTTAGTGCTTTATTGTCTAACACGCTCAAAAACACTCAAAGACACTTTTCTGATAATGTCATTTTTTTCCTACATAAAGCTAGTTTCGCATGGAATTTGGGGTTTTGGTAACTAAGAATGTAAAATAACATTAAAAATACACGCATTTAGTAAGGTTGTTCTGTTTCTTGGTTAAGAGTGTTATTCATGAGTTTCAGTATTTTGGTATCTTAGAAACTTCTCCATATAGTCGAGTTTTTGCGTTATTTGCCTTGTGATTCTGTTGAAACTATAAAACACTCATTATACACGTTTCTCGTTATGTCCTTTTTTTTTTTTTACTTATAGAGTGCTTTGCATATATTTTCGCATTTTTTTTATGTAACAAGCTCAAGAACACACAAAATATATGTTTTGGTAATATTATTCTATTTCTTCATATTGGTTGGTTTGCATCTGTTTTAGTGTTTTTCTATGTAAATCTTTTAAAAGACACGTTTCCAGTAATATTGCTTTGGATTTCCATATAGAGTGACTTTCATATTTTTTATCGTTTTGGTGCCTAAAATGCTTTTTGGTGCCTTTTGCCTCCCAATATAGAGTGTTTTCCATCCATTTTCGCGTTTTTTGTAGGTAACAATATCAAAAACACTCAAAATATACCTTTTTGGTAATGTTATTCTATTTCTTCATTTTGGTTGTTTTGCATCCGTTTTAGCGTTTTCTACGTAAAACACCGAAAAGACGCGTTTTCAGTAATTTATTTTTGGATTCCCATATAGATTGACTTCCTTGTGTTTTATCGTGTTGGTTGCTAACATGCTGAAAAACCCTCATAAGTCAGTTTTCTGGCAAAGACGTTCAATTTCCCCATATAGGTGGCTTTGCATGCAATTTAGACGTTTGGTACATAACAGTCCGAAAAAAAAGCTAAATGTAACTTTTTTGATAATGTTCTTATTTTATATAATTTCCTGAACTTTGCCCGAATTTTGGCACCTCCTTACCTGTGAAGATAAATAAGAATGAGAAAAAAATATCGTATTTTATTATTTATTTATTTTTTTTTTTTCTCAATAAAGAGTGTAATTTGTGGCTTTTAGCTTTTTCGTACTTAATGAACTTAAAAACACTCATAATACACGTTTCTCGTAATGTCCTTTCGTTTCCCAAAAATAGGGTTCTTTGCATGTATTTAAGCGTTTTTATTGGTAACATGATCAAAAACACTCAAAATACATGTTTTTGGTAATGTTATTCTGTTTCACCCTAAAGTGTATTTTGCGTGCATTTTAGTGTTTTGGTATATAAGGAACTCAAATACACTTAAAGGCAAGTTCTTGTTAAAAATTGGTTTTATTTCAATATAATGTGATTGCCCTGCTTTTTAGTGCTTTATTGCCTAACACGCTCAAAAACACTCAAAAGACATTTTTCTGGTAATGTCATTTTTTTCCCACATAAAGCTGGTTTCGCATGCAATTTGGGGTTTTGGTAACTAAGGATGTGAAAAGCACTCAAAATACACGCATTTAGTAAGATTGTTCTGTTTCTCAATTAAAAGTGTTGTTCCAGAGTTTCAGCATTTTGGAATGTAAGAAACTTCTCTATATACACGAGTTTTTGCGTTTTTTGCCTTGTAGTTCTTGTGAAACTATAAAACACTCATTATACACGTTTATCGTAATGTCTTTTTGCTTCCCAATATAGAGAGCTTTCCATCTATTTTCGCGTTTTTTGTAGGTAACAATTTCAAAAACACTCAAAATATACCTTTTTGGTAATGTTATTCTATTCCTTCATATTGGTTGGTTTGCATCCGTTTTAGCATTTTTCTACGTAAAACACCGAAAAAACACGTTTTTAGTAATATTGTTTTGGATTCCCATATAGATTGACTTCCATATTATTTATCGTGTTGGTTCCTAAGATGCTGAAAAACTCTCATGAGACCGTTTTCTGGCAAAGACGTTTAATTTCCCCATATAGGTGGCTTTGCATGCACTTTAGGGGTTTGGTACATAATAGTCCGAAAAAAAACTTAACTTTTTTGATAATGTTCTTATTTCACATAATTTCGTGAATTTTGCCCAAATTTTGGCATCTCGGTACCTGTGAAGATGAATAAGAAAGAAAAAAATATCGTATTTTTTTTTATTTATTGATTGTTTCTCAATAAAGAGTGTTATATGTGGCTTTTAGCTTTTTGGTAATTAATGAACTTAAAAACACTCATAATACACGTGTCTCGTAATCTCCTTTCGTTTCCTAAAAATAGAGTTCTTTGCATGTATTTTAGCGTTTTCATTGGTAACATGATCAAAAACACTCAAAATATATGTTTTTGGTAATATTATTCTGTTTCACCATAAAGAGTGTTTTGCATGCGTTTTGCATGCGTTTTGTTTTGGTATATAAGGAGCTCAAAAACACTTAAAGGCAAGTTCTTGGTAAAAATTCGTTTTCCTCAAATGTAATGTGATTGCCTTCGTTTTTAGTGCTTTATTGCCTATCACGCTCAAAAACACTCAAAAGACACTTTTCTAGTAAAGTCATTTTTTTTTCACAAATCTATTTTCGCATGCAATTTTGGGGTTTTGGTAACTTAGAATGTGAAAAGCACTCAAAATACACGCATTTATTAAGGTTGTTCTGTTTCTCAATTAGGAATGTTATACATGAGTTTCAGCATTTTTGTATCTAGGAAACCTCTCCATATACACGAGATTTTGCGTTTTTTGCCTTGTGGTTCTTTTGATCTATAAAACACTCATTATACACTTTTCTTGCAATGTCCTTTTGTTTTTCAATATAGAGTGCTTTGGATCAATTTTCGCGTTTTTTGTAGGTAATAAGCTCAAAAACACTCAAAATATACCTTTTTAGTAACGTTTTTCTATTTCTTTATATTGGTTGCTTTGCTTCCGTTTTAGCGTTTTTCTACGTAAAACACTGAGGAGACATGTTTTCAGTAACTTTGTTTTTGGATCCCCATATAGAGGTGAGTTCCTTATTATTTATCGTTTTGGTGCTTAACATGCTAAAAAACACTCAAAACACAGATTTCTGGTAAGGTCGTTAAATTTCTTCATATAGGAGGCTTTGCATGCACTTTAGGGTTTCGTACATAACAGTTCGAAAAAAAAAAGCTCAAAATTAACTTTTTTTATAATATTCTTTTTATCATACGATTGCCCTGAATTTTCCAAGAATTTTAGCATCTCGGTACTATGAAGATGAATAAAAAAAAAAAATCCAATTTTTTATATATATTTCTTTATTTTTTTATTTTCTAAATAAAGAGTGTTATTCGTGGGTTTTAGCTTTTTGGTACTTAGAGAACTTAGAAATAACACTCATAATACACGTTTCTCGTAATGTCCTTTTGTTTTCCAAACATAATGTTCTTTGCATGTATTTAAGCTTTTTTATAGATAACATGATAAAAAAAACGCTCAAAATATATGTTTTTGGTAATGTTTTTCTGTTTCTCCATAAAGTTTGTTTTGCATGCGTTTTAGCGGTTTGTTATATAAGGAGATCAAAAACACTTAAAGGCAAGTTTTTGGTATAAATTGGTGTTATTCTAATGTAATTTCATTGCAGTGCTTTTTAGTGCTTTATTGCCTATCACGCTCAAAAACACTTAAAAGACACTTTTCTGGTAATGTCATTTTTTTCTCACATAAAGGTGGTTTCGCATGTAATTTGGGGTTTTGATAACTAAGAATGTGAAAAGCACGCAAAAAAGACGCATTTAGTAAGGTTGTTCTGTTTCTCAGTTAAGAGTGTTATTCATGAATTTCAGCATTTTGGTATCTAGGAACATTCTCCATATACACGAGTTTTTGTGTTTTTTGCCTTTTGGTTCGTTTGAACTATAAAAAACTCATTATACACTTTTCTTGCAGTCCTTTTGTTTTCTTATGTAGAGTGCTTTGCATCAATTTTCCCGTTTTTTTCTAGGTAAGAAGCACAAAAACACTCAAAATATACCTTTTTGGTAATGTTTTTCTATTTGTTGATATTTGTTGGTTTGCATCCGTTTCAGCGTTTTTCTACGTAAAACACTGAAAAGACAAGTTTTCAGCAATTTTGTTTTATATTCTCATATAGGGTGAGTTCTTTATTATTTTTCGTTTTGGTGCCTAACATGCTGAAAAACACTCAATAAACAGATTTCTGGTAAGGTCGTTTAATTTCCTCATATAGGAGTCTTTGGATGCACTTTAGGGTTTGGTATATAACAATCCGAAAAAAAAATCTAAAATTAACTTTTTTGATCAATTTCTTTTATCATCGTAAAGCACTGCATTTTCCCAGAAATTTGGAATCTCGGTACCTATGAAGATGAAAAAAAAAAAAAAAAAAAATCGTATATTTTTATTTTCTTACTTTTTTTTTCTAAATAAAGAGTGTTATTTGTGGGTTTTATCTTTTTGGTACTTAAGGAACTTAAAAACACTTATGATACACATTTCTCGTAATATCCTTTCGTTTTGCAAACATAAGGTTCTTTATATGTAATTAAGCGTTTTTATAGATAACATGATCAAAACCCAAAAAGTATATGTTTTTGGTAATTTTATTCTGTTTCTCCATAAAAGGTGATTTGCATGCGTTTTAGCGTTTTGGTATGTAATGAGCTCAAAAACACTTAAAGGCAAGTTCTTGGTAAAAGTTGTTTTTATTCCCATGTAATGTTATTACCCTGCTTTTTAGTGCTTTATTGCCTAACACGCTCAAAACACTCAAAAGACACTTTTCTGGTAATATCATTTATTTCCCACATAAAGTTAGTTTTGCATGGAATTTGGGAATTTGGTAACTAAGAATGTGAAAAAAAAAACTCAAAACACAGGCATTAATAAGGTTTTTCTATTTCTTAATTAAAAGTGTTATTTATAAGTTTCAGCATTTTGGTATGTAAGAAACTTTTCTAATACACACATTTGGTAAGGTATTTCTGTTTCAAAATTAAAATTGTTATTCATGAGTTTCATCTTTTTGGTATGTAAGAAACTTCTTTATGTACACGAGTTTTTCTAGTTTTTTACCTTGTGGTTCTTGTCAAACTATAAAACACTCATACACGTTTCTCGTAATGTCCTTTTCTTTGCCAATATAAAGTGCTTTCCATCCATTTTTTGCTATTTTTGTTGGTAACAAGCTCAAAAACACATCAAAATATGTCTTTTTGGTAATGTTATTCTATTTCTTCTTATTGGTTGGTTTACATCCGTTTTAGCGTTTCTTTAAGTAAATCACTGAAAAGACACGTTTCATCTTTTTGGTATGTAAGAAAATTCTTTATGTATACGAGTTTTTGAGTTTTTAGCCTTCTGGTTCTTGTGAAACTATAAAACACTCATTATACACGTTTCTTGTAATGTCCTTTTCTTTCCTAATATAGAGTGCGTTTCATCCATTTTCACATTTTTTTTGTAGGTAACAAGCTCAAAAACACATTAAAATATATCTTTTTGGTAATGTTATTCTATTTCTTCATATTGGTTGGTTTGCATCCGTTTTAGCGTTTTTCTACGTATATCACTGAAAAGACACGTTTTCAGTAATATTGTTGAAATTGCTGAAAAACACTCAAAAGACAGGATTCTGGTAAAGTCGTGTAATTTCCCCATATAGATGGATTTGCATGCACTTCAGGGTTTGTACATAACTCCGGAAAAAGGCTAAAATTATTTTTTTTATAAAGATTTTTTTTTTTTTATTTCCATGAATTTTGCCAGAATTTGGGCATCCTGGTACCTATGAAGATGAATAACAAAAAAAAAGTTTTTTTTTTCTCTCTATAAAGAGTGTTATTTGTGGGTTTTAGCTTTTTGGTACTTAAGGAACTTAAAAACACTCATAATACACGATTTTCGTAATGTCCTTTTGTTATACAAACATAGGGTCCTTTACATGTATTTAAGCGTTTTTATAGGTTACATGATAAAAAAACTCAAAATACATGTTTTTGGTAATGTTATTCTGTTTCTCCATAAAGTGTGTTTTGCATGCGTTTTAGCGATTTGGTATGTAAGGAGTTAAAAAACACTTAAAGGCAAGTTCTTCGTAAAAGTTGGTTTTATTCCCATGTAATGTGATTGTTCTGCTTTTTAGTGCTTTGTTGCATATCACGCTCAAAAACACTAAAAAGACACTTTTTTTGTAATGTCTTTTTTTTTTCCACATAAAGGTAGTTTCGCATGTAATTTGGGATTTTCGTAACTAAGAATGTGAAAAACACTCAAAAATACACACATTTGGTAAGGTAGTCCTGTCTTTCAATTAAAAGTGTTATTCATGCATTTCAGCATTTTGGTATGTAAGAAACTTCTCTATATACACGAATTTTTGCGTTTTTTTCCTTGTGGTTCGTGTGAAACTATAAAACACTCATTATACACGTTTTTCGTTATGTTCTTTTGTTTCCCAATATAGAGTGCTTTCCATCCATTTTCGCATTTTTTGTAGGTAACAAGCTGAAAAACACTCAAAACATATCTTTTTGGTAATGTTATTGTATTTCTTCATATTGGTTGGCTTGCATCCGTTTTAGCGTTTTTCTTCGTAAATCACTGAAAAGACACTTTTTCAGTAATATTGTTGAAATTGCTGGAAAAAACACTCAAAAGACAGATTTCTGGTAAAGTCGTGTAATTTCCCCATATATGTGGCTTTGCATCCACTTCTGGGTTTGGTACATAATTCCGGAAAAAAGCAATTTTTTTTTTTTATAATGTGTTTTTTACATAATTTCCCTGAATTTTGCCTGAATTTTGGCATCTTCACACCTATTTAGATGAATAACAAAAAAAAAATCTATTTTTTGTTATTTATTTTTTCTCTATTTGTGGGTTTTAGTTTTTTGGTACTTAAGGAACTTAAAAACAATCATAATACACGATTTTCGTAATGTCCTTTTGTTTCACAGACATAGGGTTCTTTGCATGTATTTAAGCGTTTTTATAGGTAACATGATCAAAAACACTCAAAATAATGTAACAAAATAATGTATAAATGTAATTTGGGATTTTCGTAACTAAGAATGTGAAAAACACTCAAAATGCACACATTTGGTAAGGTAGTTCTGTTTCTCAATTAAAAGTGTTATTCATGAGTTTTAGCATTTTGGTATGTAAGAAACTTCTCTATATACACGAGTTTTTGCGTTTTTTGTCTTGTGATTCTTGTGAAACTATAAAACAATCATTGTACACGTTTCTCTAAATGTCCTTTTTTCTTCCCAATATAGAGTGCTTTTACATCCATTTTCGCGTTTTTTTGTAGGTAAAAAGCCCCAAAACACTTTTTGGTAATGTTATTCTATTTCTTCATATTCGTTGCTTTGCATCCGTTTTAGCGTTTTTTCTGCGTAAAACGCTGAAAAGACACGTCTTCAGTAATTTTGTTTTGGATTCACATATTGACTGACTTCCATATTATTTATCGGTTTGGTGCCTAACATACTGAAAAACAATGAAAAGACAGGTTTCTGGTAAAGTCGTTTAATTTCCTCATATAGGTGGCTTTGCATGCACTTTAAGGTTTGGTAAATAACAATCCGAAAAAAAAGCTATAATTAACCTTTTTGATAATGTTCTTTTTTCCACATAAATTCCCTGAATTTTGGCAGAATTTTTTATTTTTTTATTTATTTTTTTTTCTCTTTAAAGAGTGTTATTTGTGGGTTTTAACGTTTTGGTACTTAAGGAACTTCAAATCAGTCATAATACACGTTTTTCGTAATGTCCTTTCGTTTCCCAAAGATAGGGTTCTTTGCATGTATTTAAGCGTTTTTATAGGTAACATGATCAAAAACACTTAAAACATGTTTTTTGTAATGTTTTTTTTTGCTTCTCCATAAAGGAGTGTTTTGCATGCGTTTTAGCGTTTTGGTATGTAAGGAGCTCAAAAACACATAATGGCAAGTTCTTGGTCAAAGTTGGTTTTATTCCCATGTAATGTGATTGCCCTGCTTTTTAGTGCTTTATTGCCAAACACGCTCAAAAACACTCAAAAGACACTTCTGGTAATGTCATTTTTTTCTCACATAAAGCTAGTTTCGCATGCTTTTTGGGATTTTACTAACTAACAATGTGAAAAACAATGAAAATACACGCTTTTGGTAAGATTGTTCTGTTTTTCAATTAAGATTGTTATTCATGAGTTTCAGCATTTTGGTATCTAAGAAACTTCTTTATATACACAAGTTTTTGCGCTTTTTGCCTTGTGGTTCTTGTGAACCACAAGTTCTTTTGCTCGAAAATAATAAGACACTCATTATACACGTTTCTCGTAATGTCCTTTTCTTTCCCAATAGGGAGTGCTTTGCATCCATTTTCACCTTTTTTGTAGGTAACCAGCTCAAAAATACTGAAAATATAGTTTTTTTTGTAATGTTATTCTATTTTTTTTCATATTGGTTGGTTTGCATACGTTTTAGCGTTTTTCTACGTAAAACACCGAAAAGACACGTTTTCAGTAATTTTGTTTTGGATTCCCATATAGAGTGACATCCATGTTATTTATCGTTTTGGTGCCTAACAAGCTGAAAAAACACTCATAAGACAGTTTTCTGGCAAAGACGTTTGATTTCCCCATATAGGTGGCTTTGCATGCACTTTATGGTTTGCTAAATAACAGTCGAGAAAAAAAAAAGCAAAAATTAACTTTTTTGATAATGTTCTTATTTCAGAAAATTTCATGAATTTTGCTTGAATTTTGGCACCTCGGTACCTGTGAAGATGAATAAAAAAGAAAAAAAAATCTCGTTTTTTTTATTTATTTATTTATTTTTCTCAATAGAGAGTTATTTGTGGCTTTTAGCTTTTTGGTACTGAATGAATTTAAAAATACTCATAATACACGTTTCTCGTAATGTCCTTTCGATTCCCACAAATAGGGTTCTTAGCATGTATTTAAGCGTTTTTATTGGTAACATGATCAAAAACACTCAAAATACATGTTTTTGGTAATGTTATTCTGTTTCTCCATAAAGTGTTTTGCATGCGTTTTAGCGTTTTGGTATATAAGGAGCTCAAAAACACTTAAAGGCAAGTTCTTGGTAAACATTGGTTTTATTCCCATGTAATGTGATTGCCCTTCTATTTAGTGCTTTACTGCCTATCACGCTCAAAATCACTCAATAGACACTTTTCTGAAAATGTTTTTTTTTTTTACCACATAAAGCTGGTTTCGCAATCAATTTGGGTTTTGGGTAACTAAGAATGTGAAAAGCACTCAAAATACACGCATTCAGTAAGGTTTTTCTGTTTCTCAATTAAGAGTGTTATTCATGAGTTTCGGCATTTTGGTATCTAGAAAACTAGCTAGTTTCGCATGTAATTTGTGATTTTCGTAACTAAGAATGTAAAAAACACTCAAAATACACACATTTTGTAAGGTAATGCTGTTTCTCAATTTAAAGTGTTATTCATGAGTTTCATCATTTTTGTATCTAAGAAACTTCTCTAGGTACAGGAGTTTTTGCGTTTTTTGCCTTTTGGTTCTTGTGGAACTATAAAACACTCATTATACACGTTTCTCAGAATGTCCTTTTGTTTTGCAATACTTTGCATCCATTTTTGCATTTTTTTTAGGTAACAACCTCAAAAACATTCAAAATATACATTTTTGGTAATGTTATTCTATTTCTTCATATTGGTTGGTTTGCATCCTTTTTAGCGTTTTTCTACGTAAAACACTGAAAAGGCACGTTTTCAGTAATTTTGTTTTGGATTCCCATATTGATTGACTTCCATGTTATTATCGTTTTGGTGCCTAACATACTGAAAAACACTCAAAAGTAAGGTTTCTCGTAAAGTCGTTTAATTTCCTCATGTAGGTGGCTTTGCATTCACTTAAGAGTTTGGTACATAACATTCCGAAAAAAAAGCTAAAATCAACTTCTTTGATAATATTTTTTATCACATAATTGCCCAGAATTTTCCTAGAATTTTGGCATCTCGGTATCTATGAAGATGAATACCAAAAAAAATAAAATAAAAATTGCCGTTTTTTTATATATTTATGTATTTTTTCTTTATAAAGATTGTTATTTGTGGGTTTTAGTTTTTTGGTTCTTAAGGAACTTAAAAACACGTTTCTCGTAATAAACGTTTCTCGTAATATCCTTTCGTTTCCCAAACATAGGGTTCTTTGCATGTATTTTCGCGTTTTTATAGGTAGCATGATCAAAAACACACAAAATACATGTTTTTGGTAATGTTATTCTAATTCTCCATAAAGGGTGTTTTGCATTCGTGTTAGCGTTTTGGTATGTAAGGAGCTCAAAAAAACTTAAAGGCATGTTCTTGGTAAAAGTTGGTTTCATTCCCATGTAATGTTATTGCCCTGCTTTTTAGTGTTTTATTGCCTAACACGCTCAAAAACATTCAAAGTCACTTTTCTGGTAATGTCATTTCTTACCAACATAAAGCTAGTTTTACATGCAATTTGGGGTTTTGGTAAATAAGAATGTGAAAAACACTCAAAATACACGCATTTCGTAAGGTTGTTATGTTTCTCATTTAAGAGTGTTATTCATGAGTACCACCATTTTTATACACGAGTTTTTGCGTTTTTTGCCTTGTGGTTCTTATGAAACAATAAAACTCTCATTATTCACGTTTCTCGTAATGTCCTTTTGTTTTCCAATATAGAGTGCTTTGCATTCTTTTTCGCGTTTTTTGTAGGTAACAAGATTAAAAACACTCAAAATATACCATTTTGGTAATATTCTATTTCTTCATATTTGTTGGTTTGCATCCGTTTTAGCGTTTTTCTTCCTAAAACACAGAAAAGACACGTTTTCAGTATTTTGTTTTGGATTCTCATATAGAGTAAGTTCTATATTATTTATCGCTTTGATGCCTAACAAGCTGAAAAATCACTCAAAAGATAGGTTTCTGGCAAAGTCGTTTAATTTCCTCATATAGGTGGCTTTGCATGCAGTTTAGGGTTTGGTAAATAACAGTCCGTAAAAAAGCTAAAATTAACTTTTTTGATAATGATCTTTTATCACATAATTGCCCTGAATTTTGCCAGAATTTTGGCATCTCGGTACCTATGAATATGAATAAAAAAAAATTAAAAAATTCCTGTATTTCTATTTATTTATTTATTTATTTCTGAATAAAGAGTGTTACTTGTGGGTTTTAGCTTTTTGGTTCTTCAGGAACAGGAAAACACTCATAATACACGTTTCTCTAATATCCTTTCCTTTCCCAAACATAAGGTTCTTTGCATGTATTTAAGCGTTTTTTATAGATAACATGATTAAAAAACACTTAAAATACCTGTTGTTGGTTATGTTATTTTCTTTCTATATAAAGTGTGTTTTGCATTCGTTTGAGCGCATATAAGGAGCTGAAAAACACTTAAAGGCAAGTTCTTGGTAAATGTTGCTATTATTCCATGTGATGTGATTGGCCTACTTTTTAGTGCTTTATTGCCTAACACTCTCAAAAACACATAAAGCTATATTCGCATGGAATTTCGTTTTTTTTTTTTTTTAACTAAGAATGTGAAATAACACTCAAAATACACGCATTTAGTAAGCTTGTTCTGTTTTTCTATTAAGAGTTTTATTCATGAGTTTCAGCATTTTGGTATCTAAGAAACTTCTCCATATATACGAGTTTTTGTGTTTTTTGCCTTGTGGATCTTGTGAAAGTATAAAACACTCATTATACACGTTTCTCGTAATGTCCTTTTGTTTCCAAATATAGAGTGCTTTGCATGCATTTTCGCGTTTTTTTTTGTAGGTAACAAGTTCAAAAACACTCAAAATATAAGTTTTTGGGGATGTTTTTCTATTTCTTCGTATTGGTTGGTTTGCATCCGTTTTAGCGTTTTTCTACGTAAAACACTGAGAAGACATGTTTTCAGTAATTTTGTTTTGGATTCCCATATTGAGTTACTTCAATGGTATTTATCGTTTTGGTGCCTAACATGCTAAAAACACTCAAAAGACAGGTTTCTTGTAAAGTCGTTTAATTTCCATATATAGGTGGCTTTCCATGCACTTTAGGGTTTGGTACATAACAGTCCGAAAAAAATCTAGAATTAACTTTTTTGATAATGTTCTTTTTTCCACATAATTTCCCTGAAATTTGCCAGAACTTTGGCATCTTGGTACCTATAAAGATGAATAACAAAAAAAAAAAAATTGCTATTTTTTTATTTATTTATTTTTTTCTCTATAAAGAGTGTTATTTGTTGGTTTTAGCTTTTTGGTACTTAAGGAACTTAAAAACACTCATAATACACGTTTCTCATAATGTCCTTTCGTTTCCCAAATATAGGGTTCTTTGCATGTATTTAAGCGTTTTTATAGGTAACTTGATCAAAAACACTCAAAATACATGTTTTTTGTAATGTTTTTCTGTTTCTCCATAAAGGGTGTTTTGCATGCGTTTTACCGTTTCAATATGTAAGGAGCTCAAAAACACTTAAAGGCAAGTTCTTGGTAAAATTTGGTTTTATTTCCATGTAATGTGATTGCCTGCTTTATAGTGCTTTATTGCCTAACACGCTCAAAAACACTTAAAAGACACTCTTCTGGTAATGTCATTTTTTTTTTCCATATAAAGCTATTTTCGCATGCAATTTGGGGTTTTGGTAGCTAAGAATGTGAAAAACACTCAAAATACACACATTTGGCAAGGTTGTTCTGTATCTTAATTAAGAGTGTTATTCATGAGTTTCAGCGTTTTGGTACCTAAGAATCTCAAAAACAATCATAATGCACGTTTCTCGTAATGTCGCTCTTTTTCTTCATATTGGGTGCTTTGCATGCATTTTGGCATTTTTTTCACGTAATAGCTGAAAAACACTGAAAATACACGCTTTTGGTAATAAGAACATAAGAACATAAGAAATAAGTAAATCTGCAAGAAGAATCTACTATTATTGACTCCATTATTTTACATTCAACAGAAGTTAAGCTGACAGGTTAGACGTTAAAGTTTTATCTCCTTTCTTAAAGGTAGGTACTATATTCGCCTGCCTCCAAATTACCGATACCTCACATGACTAAAGTGATTTCCTAAGGACAGAAACTAACAGATTACTTATAACCTTCTTCCTTTCCTTAAATACTGTGGAATATATTTCATCTGGTCCTGGTGACTTGAACTTTTCAACTTATCTATCTCCTGTTCCACTATCTCTTTTAGTTATGGTAATATCTGTCAGCTTCTCATCCTCTTCTATTCTAAATATCTTCTCACTATTCGGCAAATCCTGCATGTTTTCTTGGGCAAAGACAATTAAAAAATACTCGCTCACAATTTTACTAATCTCCTCTCAACAACTAATCAGGTCTCATTCTGCTGTCTTTAAGGAACTATTGTTTCTCTATTCTTCGTCTTATATGCCTGATAAAATCCCTTGGGGTCCATCTTCGCTTGGCTGGCTACCTTTAATTCATAACTATTTTTAGCTTTCCTTGTTAAACTCCTGACTTTTCTAATTCATTATATTATGGCCTTAAAACCACTTCCCCTGTCTTTAATCTCATATATACTTCTCCTTCGCCCTATGTAGTGTTTTAACATCAGTCATCCATTTAGGACCATTCTTCTGCGATCTTTTTCTTCTGTAAGGGATGTTCCCTAACTTTCCTGAATGTAATTTATCAACGAAATATTTATTTCGCTTCTCCATAAAGGGTGTTTTGCATGGGTTTTTAGCGTTTCTGTACATAAGAACCTATAAAACACGTTTTTAGTAATGTTGTTTTGTATTCCTTTATAGAGTGCTTTCCATGTTTTTTTTAGCGTTCTGGTGTCTAACACGTTGAAAAACACTCAAAAGACACGTTAATGATAATGTCGTTTCGTTTCCCGATAAAGGGGGCTTCCAATGCATTTTGTCTTTTGGTACTTAACAATATGAAAAAGAGTTTAAGTAAAAGTTTTCGGTAGAGTTGTTTTTCCATATAAAGTGCTAATCATGTGTTTTTGAGTCTTGGTACCTAAAAAGCTCAAAATCTCTCATAATACACTTTTCTCGTAATGTGCTTTCTTTTCTCCATGTAGGATGCTTTGCGTGTAATTTGGCATTTTTGTACTTAACAAGCACAAAAACAATCAAAATACAAGTTTTTGGTAATGTTATTCTGTTTCTTCATAAAGGTTGTTTTACATGCATTTCAGCGATTTTGCACGTAAGAAGGTCAAAAACACTCTAAAGATACTTTCTTGGTAATGTTATTTTATATTGCCAAATAGGGTGCTTTCAATGCTTTTTAGCATTTTGATTCCTAACACTCAAGTTTCCTGTAATATAATTTTGCTTCTTCATATAGAGATCTGCATGCATTATGATGTTTTGCTACATAATTATTGATTTCTCAATTAAGAGTGTTATTCATGAGTTTCAGCATTTTGGTATCCAGGAAACTTCTCCATATACACGTGTTTTTGCGGTTTTTTGCCTTTTTGTTCTTTTGAACTAAAATACACTCATTATACACTTTTCTCGCAATGTCCCTCTGTTTCCCAATATAGAGTGCTTTGTATCAATTTTAGCATTTTTTTGTTGATAACAAGCTCAAAAACACTCAAAAAATACCCTTTTGGTAATGTTTTTTCTATTTCTTGGTTTGCATCCATTTTAGAGTTTTTCTACGTAAAACACTGGGAAGACACGTTTTCAGTAATTTTGTTTTTGATTCCCATATAAAGTGAGTTCCTTATTTATTTATCTTTTTGGTGGCTAACATTCTGAAAAACACTCAAAAGACAGATTTCTTTTAAAGTCGTTTAATTTGCAAGCACTTTAGGGTTTGGCATATAATAGTCCGAAAAAAAAAGCTAATATTAACTTTTTTTATAATTTTCTTTTATCATATAATAGCCCGGAATTTTCCCAGAATTTTGGCTTCTCGGTACCTATGAAGATGAATAACAAAAAATAAATAAATCCTATTTTCTTATTTTTTATTTATTTATTTTTCTAAATAAAGAGTGTTATTTGTGGGTTTTAGCTTTTTGGTACTTAAGGAACTTAAAAACACTCATAATACATATTTCTCGTAATACCCTTTCGTTTCCCAAACATAAGGTTCTTTGCATGAATTTAAGCGTTTTTATAGATAACATGATCAAAAACACTCAAAATACATGTTTTTGGTAATGTTATTCTCTTTTTTCCATAAAAGGTGTTTTGCATGTATTTTAGCGTTTTGGTATGTAATGAGCTCAAAAACACCTAAAGGCAAGTTCTTGGTAAAAGTTGGTTTTATTCCCATGTAATGTGATTGCCCTGCTTTTTAGTGGTTTATTGCCTAACACTCTCAAAAACACTCGAAAGACATTTTTTGGTAATATTATTTTTTTCCCACATAAAGCTTGTTTTGCATGGAATTTAGGGTTTTGGTAACTAAGAATGTGAAAAACACTCAAAATATAGGCATTTAGTAAGATTGTTCTGTTTCTTAATTAAAAGTGTTATTCATGAGTTTCAGCATTTTGGTATGTAAGAAAATTCTTTATGTATACGAGTTTTTGAGTTTTTAGCCTTCTGGTTCTTGTGAAACTATAAAACACTCATTATACACGTTTCTTGTAATGTCCTTTTCTTTCCTAATATAGAGTGCGTTTCATCCATTTTCACATTTTTTTTGTAGGTAACAAGCTCAAAAACACATTAAAATATATCTTTTTGGTAATGTTATTCTATTTCTTCATATTGGTTGGTTAGCATCCGTTTTAGCGTTTTTCTACGTATATCACTGAAAAGACACGTTTTCAGTTATATTGTTGAAATTGCTGAGAAAACACTCAAAAGACAGGTTTCTGGTAAAGTCGAGTAATTTCTCTATATAGGTGGCTTTGCATGCACTTCAGGGTTTGGTACATAACTCCGCAAAAAGCTCAAATTATTTTTTTCATAATGATTTTTTTTTTTACAAAATTTCCCTGCGTTTTTCCAGAAATTTGGTATCTCCGTACCTATGAAGATGAATAACAATTTTTTTTTTCAATAAAGTGTTATTTGTGAGTTTTAGCTTTTTGGTAATTAAGGAACTTAAAAACACTCATAATACACGATTTTCGTAATGTCGTTTTCTTAGGCAAAAATAGGGTTCTTTACATGTATTTAAGCATTTTAAAAGGTAACATGATCAAAAACACTCAAAATACATATTTTTGGTAATGTTATTCTGTTTCTCCATAAAGGGTGTTTTACATGCGTTTTAGCATTTTGGTATGTAAGGAGTTAAAAAACACTTAAAGGCAAGTTTTTCGTTAAAGTTGGTTTTATTCCCAAGTAATGTGATTGTTCTGCTTTTTAGTGCTTTGAATAACAAAATAAAAACAAAAAAAATTATATTTAAATTTTTTTTTTAATTTTCTAAATAAAGAGTGTTATTTGTGGGTTTTAGCTTTTTGGTACTTAAATAAACATTTATAAAACACTCATAATACACGTTTCTCGTAATGTCCTTTTGTTTTCCAAACATAATGCTCTTTGCATGTTTTTAAGCGTTTTTATAGATTACATTATCAAAAACACTGAAAATACATGTTTTTGGTATGTTTTGGTATGTTTTGGTATGTTTTGTATGTTTCTCCATACAGTGTGTTTTCCATGCGTTTTAGCAGTTTTATATATAAGGAGCTCAAAAACACTTAAAGGCAAGTTTTTGGTATGAGTTGGTGTTATTCTAATGTAATATGATTGCCCTGCTTTTTAGTGCTTTATTGCCTATCACGCTCAAAAACACTTACAAGCCACTTTTCTGGTAATGTCATTTTTTTCTCACATAAAGGTGGTTCGCATGCAAAAATACATGCTTTTAGTAAGGTTGTTCTGTTTCTCAATTACGAGTGTTATTGAAGAGTTTCAGCATTTTAGTATCAAGGAAATCTCTCCATATACACGATTTTTTTTGCGTTTTTTGCTTTGTGGTTCTTTTGAACTATAAAACACTCATTATACACTTTTCTTGCAATGTCCTTTTGTTTCCCAATATAGAGTGCTTTGCATCTATTTTCGGGTTTTTTGTAGGTAAAAAGCTCAAAAACACTCAAAATATACCTTTTTGGTAACGTTTTTCTATTTCTTGATATTAGTTGGTTTCCATCCGTTTTCACGTTTTTCTTCGTAAGACACTGAGAAGACACGTTTTCAGTAACTTTGTTTTGGATTCCTATATAGAGTGAGTTGCTTATTATTTATCGTTCTGGTGCCTAACATGCTAAAAACACTCAAAACACAGATTTCTGGTAAGGTCGTTTAATTTCCTCATATTGGAGGCTTTGCATGCACTTTAGGGTTAGGTACATAACAGTCCGAAAAAAAAGCTAAAATTAACTTTTTTATAATATTCTTTTATCACATAATTGCCCTAAATTTTCCGAGAATTTTGGCATCTCGGTACCTATGAAGATTAATAACAAAAAAAAAAAATCCTATTTATTTCATTTTTTTATTTTTTTTTATTTTCTAAAAAAAGAGTGTTATTTTTGGGTTTTAGCTTTTTGGTACTTAAGGAACTTAAAAAAAAACACTCATAATACACGTTTCTCGTAATGTCCTTTGGTTTCCCAAACATAATGTTCTTTGCATGTACTTAAGCGTTTTTATAGATAACATGATCAAAAACACCCAAAATACATGTTTTTGGTAATGTTATTGTTTCTCCATAAAGTTTGTTTTGCTTGCGTTTTAGCGGCTTGGTATATAAGGGGTTAAAAAACACTTAAAGGCAAATTTTTCGTAAAAGTTGGTTTTATTCCCATGTAATGTGATTGTTCTGCTTTTTAGTGCTTTTTTGCATATCACGCTGAAAAACACTCAAAAAACACTTTTCTGGTAATGTCATTTTTTTTTCCCAAATGATGCTTACATGTTTCGCATGTAATTTGGCATTTTCGTAACTAAGAATGTGAAAAACACTCAAAATACACAATTTGATAAGGTAATTCTGTTTATCGATCAAAAGTGTTATTCATGCATTTATTCATTTTGGTATGTAAGAAATTTCTCTATATAGACGAGTTTTTGCGTTTATTGCCTTGTGGTTCTTTTAAAACTATAAAACACTCATTATACACGTTTCTCGTAATGTCCTTTTGTTTCCTAATATAGAGTGCTTTACATCCATTTTTGCATTTTTTGTAGGTAACAAGCTCGAAAACACTCAAAATATATATTTTTAGTAATGTTATTCTATTTCTTCATATAGGATGGTTTGTATCCGCTTTAGCGTTTTTCTACGTAAAACACTGAAAAGACACGTTTTCAGTCATTTTCTTTTGGATTCACATATTGACTGACTTCCATATTATTTATCGTTTTGGTGCCTAACATGCTGAAAAACACTGAAAAGAAGTCGTTTAACTTCCAAATATAGGTGGCTTTGCATGCACTTTAGGGTTTGGTACATAATAATCCGAAAAAAAAGCTAAAATTAACTTTTATGATAATGTTCTTTTTTCCACATAACTTCCCTGAATTTTGGCAGAATTTTGACATCTCGGTACCTATGAAGATGAATAAAAAAAAAGTCCCATTTTTTATTTTTTTTATTTATTATTTATTTTTTTTTCTACAGAGTGTTATTTTTGGTTTTTAGCTTTTTGGTACTGAAGGAACTTAAAAATCACTCATAATGCACGTTTCTCGTAATGTTCTTTCGTTTCGCAAACATAAGGTTCTTTGCATGTATTTAAGCGTTTTTATAGATAACATTATCAAAAACACTCAAAATACATGTATTTGGTAATGTTGAAACTGTTTCTCCATAAAATGTATTTTGCATGTGTTTTAGCGTTTTGGTATGTAAGGAGCTCAAAAATACTTAAAGGCAAGTTCTTGGTAAAATTTGGTTTTATTCGCATGTAATGTGATTTCCCTGGCTTTTAGTGCTTTATTGCCTAACACGCTCAAAAACACTCACAGACACTTTTCTGGTAATGTCATTTTTTTCCTACATAAAGCTAGTTTCGCATGGAATTTGGGGTTTTGGTAACTAAGAATGTAAAAAAACACTGAAAATCCATGCATTTAGTTCTGGTTGTTCTGGTTCTTGATTAAGAGTGTTATTCATGAGTTTCAGTATTTTGGTATCTTAGAAACTTCTCCATACAGTCGAGTTTTTGCTTTTTTTGCTTTGTGATTCTGGTGAAACTCTAAAACACTCATTATACACGTTTCTCGTTATGTCCTTTTTTTCCTTATATAGAGTGCTTTGCATCCATTTTCCCGTTTTTTTTTTTATGTAACAAGATCAAAAACACACAAAATATACTTTTTTGGTAATGTTATTCTATTTCTTCATATTGGTTTGTTTGCATCCGTTTTAACGTTTTTCTACGTAAATCTTTTAAAAGACACGTTTCCAGTAATTTTGTTTTGGATTTCCATATAGAGTGACTTTCATATTATTTATCATTTTGGTGCCTAACATGTTTTTTGGTGCCTTTTGTTTCTCAATATAGAGTGCTTTCCATCCATTTTCGCGTTTTTTCTAGGTAACAGTTTCAAAAACACTAAAAATATACCTTTTTGGTAATGTTATTCTATTACTTCATTTTGGTTGGTTTGCATCCGTTTTAGCGTTTTCTACGTAAAACACCGAAAAGACACGTTTTCAGTAATTTCGTTTTGGATTCCCATATAGATTGACTTGCTTGGGTTTTATCGTGTTGGTTCCTAACATGCTGAAAAAACACTCATAAGACAGTTTTCTGGCAAAGACGTTCAATTTCCCCATATAGGTGGCTTTCCATGCAATTTAGCGGTTTCGTACATAACAGTTCGAAAAAAAAGCTAAATTTAACTTTTTTGATAATATTCTTATTTCATATAATTTCCTGAACTTTGCCCGAATTTTGGCACCTTGTTACCTGTGAAGATGAATAAGAATGAAAAAAAAATATCGTATTTTTTTTATTCATTTATTTATTTTTTCTCAATAAAGAGTGTAATTTGTGGCTTTTAGCTTTTTCTTACTTAATGAACTTAAAAAGACTCATAATACACATTTTTCGTAATGTCCTTTCGTTTCCCCCGCAAAAAAAAGGGTTCTTTGCATGTATTTAAGCGTTTTTATTGGTAACATGATCAAAAACACTCAAAAATATATGTTTTTGGTAATGTTATTCTGTTTCACCATAAAGTGTATTTTGCATGCATTTTAGTGTTTTGGTATATAAGGAGCTCAAATACACTTCAAGGCAAGTTCTTGTTAAAAATTGATTTTATTCCAATGTAATGTGATTGCCCTGCTTTTTAGGGCTTTATTGCCTAACACGCTTTGGAAGTTTTTAAATTTATAATGTACCAAAACGATAAAACATGCAAGACACCCTTCCTGCAGAAACATAAAAACATTATCGAAAAGGAGCATTTTGGGCGATTTTTCAGCTTATGTACAAAAGCGTCAAAATGCATATAAAGTACCCTATATAAGAAAACGAAAAGACATTAAGAGAAACCAGTATTATGAGTTTTTTTTTTTTTTTTAGCTTATTAGGTACCGAAACGATAAAACGCACGATTTGCCTTCTGTATGGAGAAAACGTGCATTTGAAGTGTATTTAGCTTTGTTAGGTATCAAAACGCCAAAATGCATGCAAAGCACCCGATATGGGGAAAATAAACGACATTTCCAGAAACATGTCTTTTTAGAGTTTATGAGTGTGTTAGGCACAAGAAGCTCTTAAAAAGTATGGAAAGTGTCGTAAATTGGAAAACAAACCGCTAAAACGGTTGCAAAACACACTTTATGGAGAAACTCAACAGCTTTACCAAAAACATGCATTTTGAGAGATTTTGTGCCTGTTACGTACAGAAACGATAAAGTACATGCAAATAACCCTAAAAGGGGAAAAAAAAACATTAAAAGAAACGTATATTTTGAGTGGTATTGAGCTTCATAGGTACCAGAACACTAAAACGTATGAATAATACTCTATATGGAGAAACGGAACAAGATTAACCAACCCTTGTGTTTTAAGGCTTTTTTCACGTTATTAGGTACCGCAACGCGAAAATGCATGCAAAGCATACTATATGGGGAAAGGAAACATTTCCAGAAACATGTCCTTTCACTGTTTAAGAGCATGTTAGGTACCAAGAATCTAAAAACCAAGGAAAGCACCCTATAGGAGAAAACAAAAGATTACAAAAACTTTTAATTTCAGTGCTTATGAGCTACTTACATACAAAAACACTTAAACGCATCCAAAACGCCTTGGAAAAACTGAATAACATTACCAAAAAAGCGTGTATTTTCAATGTTTTGAGCTTGTTACGCAAAAAAAAAAGTAACCAACGACATTATGAGAGACTTTTATAAAGAGCGTTTTTGAGCTTCTCAGGTACCAAAACGCGAAAATGCATAAATAATACTCTCTTTAGAGAAACACAACAATATTAGATACCAAAACGCTAAAAAGCAACGAAAGCTCCCTATTTGGAAAAGCAAAACATTACCAAAAGCGTGTCTTTTGTGAATTTTTACAGCTACTTACGTACCAAAACGCTAAAATGCATGCAAAGCACATTTTATGGAGAAACAGAATAACATTACCAGAAACGTGCATTTTGAGTTTTTTTTTTGTTATCTTTCGTATAAAAAAAAAGCAAAAATGCTTGCAAAGTATCCTAAATGGCGATACGAAAAGAAATAAAAAATCACTTCATTTATCAGTGTTTTTGAGATTCTTAGGTAGCAAAATGCACAAACACATGTATAACATTATATATGAAGAGACAGAAGAACATTACCGAAAACGTATATCTTGACTGTTTTTTCACATTGTTAAGTAACAAAAACGCCAAAATGCATGGAAATCACCCAATATGGATAAAATAAAGGACATTACGAGAAAGATGCCATTAGTGTTTTTGAGCGTCTTAGGTACCAAACGCGAAAACTATTTAGTACCACTGTATATGGAGAAACAGACAATTACCAAAAAACGTTTATTTTGTGTTTTTCACAATTTTATGGACCAAAACGTTAAAATGACTCCAGAGCACCTTCTATGGGGAGATGAAACGATATTTCAAGAAACATGTCTTTTGAGTGTCGATTGTTGTTGTTAGGTACCAAAGTTATAAAAAGCATGGAAAGCTACCTATATGAAAGAACAAGTCAACCAAAAATTTATCTTTTGGGTATTTTCAGCTACTTACGTACCATAACGCAGAGATGTATGCAAAACACCCTTTATTACCATAAACAATTTTTTCTTTTTACATATAAAAAGAAACATAAATGCATGCAAAATACTTTGCATGAGGAAACGAAAAGACATTAGAAGAAATTTTTATAATAATTTTTTTTTTTATTTCTTAGGTACCAAGACCTATTTGACGCATTAAAGAACAGTCTATATGGAGAAAAGAACAAGATTACCAAAAATGTGCTTTTTGAGTGTTTTTCACATTGTTAGGTACGAAAACACTCTATAAAGAGTGTTATTTGTGGGTTTTAGCTTTCTCATACTTAACGAACTTAAAACAAACTCGTAATACACGTTTCTGGCAACGTCCTTTCATGTTCCAAACATAGGGTTCTTTCCATGTATTTTAGCTATTTTTATAGATGAAAACACTCAAAATACATGTTTTTTGGTAATATTATTCTGTTTCTCCATAAAGGGTGTTTTGCATGCGTTTTAGCGTTTTGGTATGTAAGGAGCTCAAAAACACTTAAAGACAAATTCTTGGTAAAAGTTCGTTTTATTCCCATGTAATGTGATTCCCGTGCTTTTTCTGCTTTATTGCCTATCACTCTCAAAAACTTTTTGGTAATGTCATTTTTTTCCCACATAAAGCTAGTTTCGCATGCAATTTGGGGTTTTGGTAACTAAGAATGTGAAAAGCACTCAAAATACACGCATTTGGTAAAGTTGTTCTGTATTCTTAATTGAGAGTGTTATTCCTGAGTTTCAGCATTTTGGTATCTAAGAAAATTCTTTATATACACGAGTTTTTGCGTTTTTTTCCCTTATGGTTCTTGTGAAACACTCATTATACACATTTCTCGTAATGTCCTTTCGTATCCCAATATAGAGTGCTTTCCATCCATTTTCGCATTTTTTGAAGTTAAGAAGCTCAAAAACATTAAAAATTTACCTTTTTGGTAATATTATTCTATTTCTTCATATTCGTTGGTTTGCATCCTGTTTAGCGTTTTTCTACGTAAAGCACTTAAAAGACACTTTTTTTTTTCATTAACTTTGTGATGCATTCCCATTTTGAGTGATTTCCATATTATTTATCGTTTTGGTGCCTAACATGCTAAAAAACACTCAAAAGACAGGTTTCTGGTAAAATCGTTTAATTTTCCAATATAGGAGGCTTTGGATGCACTTTAGGATTTGGTACATAATAGTCCGAAAAAAAAAGACAAAATTAACTTTTTTTCATAATGTTCTTTTTCACATAATTTCCCTGAATTTTTCCAGAATTTTGGCATCTCGGTACCTATGAAGATGAATAAAAAAAAAAAAAGTAAATTCCTATTTTTTTATTTGTTTATTTTTTCTCTATAAAGAGTGTTATTTGTGGGTTTTAGCTTTTTGGTACTTTAGGAACTTAAAAACACTCATAATACACGTTTCTCGAAATGTTCTTTCGTTTCTCAAACATAAGGTTCTTTGCATGTACTTAAGCGCTTTTTTAGGTAACATGATCAAAAACACTCAAAATACATGTTTTTGGTAATGTTATGATGTTTCTCCATATAGGGTGTTTTGCATGCTTTTTTTTTAGCGTTTTGGTATATAAGCTCAAAAACACTTAAAGGCAAGTTCTTGCTAAAAGTTGGTTTTATTCCTATGTAATGTGATTGCCCTGCTTTTTATTGCTTTATTGCCTATCATGCTAAAAAAAAAAACACTTAAAAGACACTTTTCTGGTAATGTCATTTTTTTCCCACATAAAGCTACTTTCACATGCAATTTGGGGTTTTGGTAACTAAGAATGTGAAAAACACTCAAAATACACGCATTTGGTAAGGTTGTTCTGTTTTTCAATTAAGAGAGTTATTCAGGAATTTTAGCATTTTGGTATCTAAGAAACTTCTCCATATATACGAGTTTTTGCGTTTTTTGCTTTGTGGTTCTTGGGAAACTATAAAACACTCATTATACATGTTTCTCATAATGTCCTTTTGCTTCCCAATATAGAGTGCTTTCCATCCATTTTTGCGTTTTTTGTAGGTAACAATTTCAAAAACATTAAAAATATACCTTTTTGGTAATGTTATTCTATTACTTCATTTTGGTTGGTTTGCATCCGTTTTAGCGTTTTCTACGTAAAACACCGAAAAGACACGTTTTCAGTAATTGTGTGTTGGATTCCCATATAGATTGACTTCCTTGGGTTTTATCGTGTTGGTTCCTAACATGCTGAAAAACACTCATAAGCCAGTTTTCTGGCAAAGACGTTCAATTTCCCCATATAGGTGGCTTTGTATGCACTTTAGGGGTTTGGTACATAACAGTCCGAAAAAAAAGCTAAATGTAACTTTTTTGATAATGTTCTTATTTCATATAATTTTCTGAACTTTGGCTGAATTTTGGCACCTCGTTACCTGTGAATATGAATAAGAATGAAAAAAAAATATCGTATTTTTTTTATTTATTTATTTATTTTTTTCTTAATAAAAAGTTTAATTTGTGGCTTTTAGCTTTTTCGTACTTAATGAACTTAAAAACACTCATAATACACGTTTCTCGTAATGTCCTTTCGTTTCCCAAAAATAGGGTTCTTTGCATGTATTTAAGCGGTTTTATTGGTAACATGATCAAAAACTCTCAAAATACATGTTTTTGGTAATGTTCTTCTGTTTCACCATAAAGTGTATTTTGCATGCGTTTTAGTGTTTTGGTATATAAGGAGCTCAAAAACACTTAAAGGCAAGTTCTTGTTAAAAATTGGTTTTATTGCAATGTAAAGTGTTTGCTCTGCTTTTTAGTGCTTTACTGCCTAAGACGCTCAAAAACACTCAAAAGACATTTTTCTGGTAATGTCTTTTTTTTCCCACATAAAGCTGGTTTCGCATGCAATTTGGGGTTTTGGTAACTAAGAATGTAAAAAGCGCTCAAAATACACGCATTTAGTAAGTTTGTTCTGTTTCTCAATTAAGAGTGTTGTTCCAGAGTTTCAGCATTTTAGAATGTAAGAAACTTCTCTATATACACGAGTTTTTGCGTTTTTTGCCTTGTAGTTCTTGTGAAACTATAAAACGCTCATTATACACGTTTCTCGTAATGTCCTTTTCCTTCGCAATATAGAGTGCTTTCCATCCATTTTCGCGTTTTTTGTAGGTAACAATTTTAAAAACACTCAAAATATACTTTATTGGTAATGTTATTTTTATTTCTTCATATTGGTGGGTTTGCATCCGTTTTAGCGTTTTTCTACGTAAAACACCGAAAAGACATGTTTTTAGTAATTTTGTTTTGTATTCCCATATAGATTGACTTCCATGTTATTTATCGTGTTGGTTCCTAAGATGCTGAAAAACACTCATAAGACCGTTTTCTGGCAAAGACGTTTAATTTCCCCTTATAGGTGGCTTTGCATGCACTTTAGGGGTTTGGTACATAACAGTCCGAAAAAAAGCTAAATTTCATTTTTTTGATAATGTTCTTATTTCACATAATTGCCTTAATTTTGCCCGAATTTTGGCATATCAGTACCTGTGAAGATGAATAAGAAAGAAAAAAAAAATATCGTATTTTTTTTTATCTATTTATTGTTTCTCAATAAAGAGTGTTGTTTGTGGCTTTTAGCTTTTTGGTAATGAATGAAGTTAAAAACTCTCATAATACACGTTTTTCGTAATCTCCTTTCGTTTCCCAAAAATAGTGTTCTTTGCATGTATTTAAGCGTTTTTATTGGTAACTCAAAATACATGTTTTTGGTAATGTTTTTCTGTTTCACCATAAAGTGTGTTTTGCATGCGTTTTAGTGTTTTGGTATATAAGGAGCTCAAAAACACTCAAAGGCAAGTTCTTGGTAAAAATTCGTTTTACTCCAATGTAATGTGATTGCCCTCCTTTTTAGTGCTTTATTGCCTATCACGCTCAAAAACAATCAAAAGACACTTTTATGGTAAAGTCTTTTTTTTTCCCACAAATCTATTTTCGCATGCAATTTGGGGTTTTGGTAACTAAGAATGTTAAAAGCACTCAAAATACACGCATTTAGTAAAGTTGTTCTGTTTCTGAATTAAGAGTGTTATACATGAGTTTTAGCATTTTTGTATCTAGGAAACCTCTCCATATACACGAGATTTTGCGTTTTTTGCCTTGTGGTTCTTTTGAACTATAAAACACTCATTATACACTTTTCTTGCAATGTCCTTTTGTTTCCCAATATAGAGTGCTTTGCATCAATTTTCGCGTTTTTTGTAGGTAACAAGCTCAAAAACACTCAAAATATACCTTTTTAGTAACTTTTTTCTATTTCTTGATATTGGTTGCCTTGCATCCGTTTTAATGTTTTTTTTTTTGCGTAAAACACTGAGAAGACACGTTTTCAGTAAATTTGTTTTGGATTCCCATATAGAGTGAGTTGCTTATTATTTATCGTTCTGGTGCCTAACATGCTAAAAAACACTCAAAACACAGATTTCTGGTAAGGTCGTTTTATTTCCTCATATTGGAGGCTTTGGTTTGGCAGTTTAGGGTTTTGGTACATAACAGTCCGAAAAAAAGCTGAAATTAACTTTTTTGATAACATTCATTTATCACATAATTGCCCTGAATTTTCCCAGAATTTTGGCATCTCGGTACCTATGAAGATGATTAACAAAAAAAAATCCTATTTATTTTATTTTATTGTTATTTTTTTCTAAATAAAGAGAGTTATTTATGGGTTTTAGCTTTTCGGTACTTAAGGAACTTAAAAAAAAAACACTCATAATACACGTTTCTCGTAATGTCCATTTATTTCAAAAACATAATGTTCTTTGCATGTGTTTTTGATCATGTAACCTATAAAAACGCTTAACGTTTTTATAGGTTACATTATAAAAAACACTCAAAATACATGTTTTTGTTAATGTTATTCTGTTTCTCCATAAAGGGTGTTTTGCCTGCGTTTTAGTGATTTGGTATGTAAGGAGTTAAAAAACACTTAAAGGCAAGTTCTTTGTAAAAGTTGGTTTTATTCCCATGTAATGTGATCGTTCTGCTTTTTAGTGATTTGTTGCATATCACGCTCAAAAACACTAAAAAGACACTTTTTTGGTAATGTCATTTTTTTTCCCACATGAAGGTAGTTTCGCATGTAATTTGGCATTTTCGTAACTAAGAATGTGAAAAACACTCAAAATACACAATGTGGTAAGGTAGTTCTGTTTATTGATTAATGTTATTCTATTTTTTCATATAGGTTGGTTTCCATCTGCTTTAGCGTTTTTCTACGTAAAACACTGAAAAGACACGTTTTCAGTAATTTTCTTTTGGATTCATTAGCTTCTTACGTACCAAAACGTTCAAACGCATGGAAAACACCCTTTATTGAGAATCAGAACAACATGACAAAAAACATGTGTTTCGAGTTTTTTCTTGCTTGGTATTTATCAAAACTCCAAAATGCTTGCAAAACACCCTATTTTGGGTAACGAAAGGACTTTACCAGATACGTGTCATTTTGGTGTTTTTGAGCGTATTAGGCAACAAAACGCAGAATAGTATATAAAACACTATTTGGGAAAAAGAAAACATTAAAATAAACGTGACTTTTGAGTATTTTTCAGCCTCTTACAAGTACGTACCAAAACAATAAAACGCAGGCAAAATATCCTTTATGGGGAGACTTTACCCATAAATAACAAGTGTTTTCCAGCTTAATAGGTAACAAAACGCAAAAATGCATGCAAATGTCCCGATATGGGGAAACGAAACGATATTAACAGAATTTTGTTTTATGAGTATTTTCCACCTTCTTAGGTAACAAACCGATAAAACATATGAATAGTAATCTATAGGGAGAAAAAGAGAAACACTACGAAAAACGTGTTATTTTCTTAGGTACGAAAACGCAACTGTTCATGCCAGGCATTTTATATGGGAAAAGAGAACAGCATTACTAAAAAGGTGTCTTTTCCGTGTTTTTATATGCAAAGCACCTTATATGTGAAAAAATAAATAAATAAAAACATGTTTTTGAGTGTTTCTTTGTTTTGTTTTTATCTTACGTACTAAAGCGCTAAAACGCATTCAAAACATCCTTTATGAGGAATTTTTTATTTTATTTTTTTAGAAAAGCGTGTACTTTGAGATTTTTCAGCTTATTAAATAACAAAACGTTGATATGCATGCAAACCACTCTATTTGGGGTAACAACGTGTAATTGAGGTGTTTTTGAGCGTATTAACCATCAAACGCTAAAATGCATTAATGCAACATTAGCAAAAAAAGTGTTTTAATTGTTTTGAGGTTCTTAGATAACAAAACGCCAAAATCCATGCAAAGGGCCCGATATGGGGAAACGAAACGATTCTAACAGAAATGTGTATTATGATACCAAAATCCCAAAACACTCTATATGGAGAAGCAGCATTACATAAAACGTGTATTATGAGAGTTTTTCCAGTTATTCCAAAACGCCAAAATGCAAACAATGCACCCTATAAAAAGAATTACAACAACCTTACCAAAAACATATATTATATGTGTTTTCGAATTTCTTAGGTACCAAAACGTCAAAGTGCATGCAAAGCATCCTATATGGGAAAAGAAATAAAACATTACTTAAAACGTGTGTTTTTAATGCTTTCAGCTTCTTAGGTACAAAAACGTATGTAAAACATCCATCATGGAGAAACAGAACAGCCTTACCAAAAACGTATGTTTCGAGTGTTTCCCAGCTTGTTAAGATCAAAACGCTAAAATGCTTGCAAAGCACGCTAATTTGGACAACGAGACGATATTATCAAAAAACGTGTCATATGAGTGTTTTTGACCATATTAGGCACAAAAACGGTAAAAAAAGCATAGAAAACACTATACATGGGAAAACAAAACATTATCAAAATGTGTCTTGATTTTTTTTTTTTTTTTGAGCTTCTAATGCACCAAAACCCTAAAACGTTTGCGAAATACCCTTTATGGAGAAACAGAATAGCATAACCAATAACGAGTGTTTTGAGTATGCATGCAAAAATGCATGCAAATCACATGATATTTAGAAATTAAACGATATTAACGAAAACAAGTATTATGAGCTTTTTTCAGCTTCTTATGTGCCAAAAGGCTAAAACTTGTGAATACCAGTCTGCATTGAGAAACAGAACAATATTGCCAAAAATGTGTATTATGAGTGTTTATCCCTATGTTACATACCAAATGGGCAAAACGCATATAAAGCATATATGAAGAAACAGGACGACATTATTAAAAACGTGTGTTTTAAGTGTTTTTCATCTTGTTATATAGCAAAACCAAAAAATGCATGCAAACCACCCTGTTTGGGATCACGGAACATCACCACAAACGTGTCATTTGGGTGTTTTTCAGTATATTTTTAATCTAAGCGCTAGAAAGTATGGAAAACACTCTATATGGAAAAAGAAAACACTACCCAACTTCGGGAAACGAAAAGACATTAACAGAAAAGTGTATTATTATTGTTGTTTTTATTTAAGCTTCTTTTTTTACCAAAATCCTAAAGTACATGAACAGCAGTCAATATCGAGAAACACAACATTACCAAAAACGTTTATTATGAGATTTTTTTTTCCCGATGTTAAATATCAAAACTCCAAAATACATACAAAATACCTTATATGAAGAAACAGAAGAATATTACCAAAAAACAAAAAACAAAAAAATATTACCAAAAAACATGTATTCTTTTTAAGGTTGTCAGGTACCAAAACGCCAAGCTGCATGCAAAAGAATCTGTATTGAAAAAGAAAAGAACTTTACCGAAAACTCTTATGAATGTTTTTTTTTTACTCATTTTCTTAGGTACGAAAACTCTAAAACGCATGCAAAACGTCTTTATTGACAAATAACGTGTGTTTTGAGTGTTTTTCATCTTATTAGGTACCAAAATGACAAAATACATGCAAAACACCCTATTTTGTGTAATGAAACGACATTAGCTGAAACGCCCTATTTGAGTTTTTCTTTTTTTTTTTTTGCATATTAGACACCAAAAGGGTAAAAAGAATATAAAACTTATTTTACCGG
This sequence comes from Scylla paramamosain, assembly GCF_035594125.1. Classification (NCBI taxonomy): domain Eukaryota; kingdom Metazoa; phylum Arthropoda; class Malacostraca; order Decapoda; family Portunidae; genus Scylla; species Scylla paramamosain. Next base: position 2,176,523 of record NC_087196.1, on the reverse strand, counting down.
AAAAGAAAAGAAACCAACATTATCAAAAACGTGTCTTTTGAGTGTTTTGAGCTTATTACGTACCAAATCGCTAAAACGCTCAAAAAACTCAATGGGAAAACAGAAAATCATTACCAAAAACTGGTATTTTGAGTGTTTTTGAACTTGTTAGGTACTAAAACGCCAAAATACATGCAAATTAAATGATATTGAGAAATGAAAAGATATTATTATTTTTGTGCTTGTTACTTAACAAAACACTAAAGTGCATGCAAAGAACCGTATTTGGGACAATCAAACAACACTATAAAAAAAATAACTTCTTTTGTGTATTTTCTGCTTCTTATGTACCAAAACGTTACAACGCGTGGAAAACACCACTTTTGGAAAAACAGAACAACATTAACAAAATCATGAGTTTTTAATTTTTTCCACAAAGTTAAGAAGCAAAACCCGAAAATGCATGCAAATCACCTTATTTGGGGTAAGGAAATAACATTACCAGAAACGTGCTTTTTATTATTATTATATAAGGCATCAAAAATGCTAAAAAGGAAAAAAAAAAATCGTGGAAAACACTCTATATGGAAAAATAAAAATGCTTGATTAAAAACGTGTCATTTGAGTGCTTCTTACGCACCAAACTGCTAAAACGCATCCAAAACATCGTTTATGGAGAAACAAAAACATCAGCAAAAAATATTTCTTTTGTGTTTTTTTGAGCTTGTTAGGTACCAAAACACCAAAATGCATGCAAATTACCAGATATTTGGAAAAGAAACGATTTTAACAGAAATGTTATGTCTTTTCAACTTCTTATGCAATAAAATGCTAAAATATATGAATAACACTCTATATGGAGAAACGGAGTAACATTATGAAAAACTTGTATTAGGAGGGTTTTTCCACATATTAGATACTAAAACTCGAAAATGCATTCAAAGAACCATTTCTAAAGAAGCAGAACAACATTACCTATGTTGTAATGTACTATGTAATGTACGTGTACTATGAGTGTTTTTCCTCATGTTAGGTACGAAAATGCCAAAATACATACATGAAGAAACTCTACATGAAGAAAAAAATGAACAACATTAACCAAAAACGTGTATTAAAAGTTTTTTGAGCTTGTTAGGTATAAAAGCGCCAAAGTGCATGCAAAACATCCTTTATGGGAAAAGAAAAGAACATTACTAAAACTTGTCTATTGAGTGTTTTACGACTTCTTGCGTACCAAATCGCTATAACGCATGCAAAGCGCTTTTTTTTTATTTTTTTATGGAGAAATAGAACATTACCAAAAATGTGTATTTTGAGTGTTATCCAGCTTTTTAGGTACTAAAACGCCATAATGCACGTAACGCACTCTATTTGGGGTAACGAAATGAAACCTGAGTATTTTCTAGCTTATTTTTACCAAAACGCTAAAGTGGGTGCAAATCACCCTATTTGGGGAAAACAAACAACATTGTAAAAAACGTGTCGTTTGAGTGTTTTTCTTCTTACGTATCAAAACGCTAAAATGCATGCAAAACATCCTTTATGGAGAAACAGAACAAGATTACCAAACCTGTGTTATAAGTGTTTTACAGCTAGTTAGCAAAACTCCAAAATGCATGCAAAGCAACTTATTTGGGTTAAGGAAACGACACCACCAGAAACATGTTACATGCGTGTTTTTGAGCATATTAGGCAACAAACGATAAAGAGGATGGAAAACAATCTATATTTGAAAACAAAACATTATGAAAAACGTGTCTTTTGAGTGTTTTTTTTTTTTTTTTAGTTTCTTACGTACCAAAACGCTAAATCGCGTCCAAAACACCTTTTATTGGAAAAAAAAACAGCAAAAATGTGTTTTTTTTCATTTTTTTTTAGCTTGTTAGTTAACAAAACGCCAAAAATGCAAGCAAAGGAACCGATATGGGGAAACGAAACGATATTAACAGAAACGTGTATTAGGAATTTTTTTTTCGTATTTTTAGGTGAGAAAAGGCTAAGACAAGTTTCTGGCATTCTATATGGATAAGCAAATCAACATAAAAGAAAAAAAAACGTGTATATTGAATGTACTTAAAGGACAAATTCCATGCACGACACATTTAATGGTAAAAGAAAACAACGTTACCAAAAACGTGTCTTTTCAGTTTTTTTTTTCTTTTCTTTTTTTTAAGCTTGTTTGGTACCAAATCACCGGTGTATGCAAAAATTATCTTTATAGGAGAAGAAAAAACAATACTAAAAAAAAAGTATCTTTTCTTTGTTTTTTTTCAGCATATTACATATTAAAACGTTAAAACGCATGCAAAACGCCCTTAATGGAGAAATAGAACAGCATTGCCAAAAACGTGTGTTTTTAATTTTTTTTTAAGATTGTTAGGTACTAAAACGCAAAAAAATGCATGCAAAGCACTCTATTTAACGGTAATGAAACGATATAACAAGGAACGTGTCATCTGGGTGTTTTAAACATATTATGCACCAAAAAACTAAAAAGCACGGAAAGCACGCGAAAACAAAACATCATTATAAAAAAAAATATATATATATATATACATACATATATATATATATATATATATATATATATATATATATATATATATATATATATATATATATATATATATATATATATATATATATATATATATATATATATATATATATATATATATATATATGTATTTTGAGTGTTTTCAGCTTCATATGTACCAAAACGTTAATGCACGTTTCGTTTCCTTTCCACATATAGTATGGTTTGGATGCACTGAAAATACATGTTTTTGGAAATGGTGTTCGGTTTTTCCACATTCACACGTTTTAGCGTTTTGGTACCAAAGAAACTCAAAACATACATAATATACGTTTCTCATAAATTCCTTTCTTTTCTCCATATGGGGTGATTTTCAAACATTTTAGCGTTTTGGTACATAATGTGAAAAAAAAACACTCAAAAAGCACATTTTTGGTAATTTTATTATCTTTCATCCTTTTTAGCGTTTTGGTATCTAAAAAGCTCTAAAAATCTCATAATGCATGGTTCTTGTATTTTTTTTTTCGTTTCCTAATAGTGCTTTCCATGCATTTTATTTTATTTTTCTACGTAACAGGCTCAAAAACATTCAAAGTACAATTTTTTTTTTCTGTTTCTCTGTCAAGCGTGTTTTGCATGTGTTTTAGGGTCTTAGTAGGTAAGTAGCTCAAAAACACTCAAAAGTTACATGGTTTCATTTCCTATATAGTGAGCTTTCGATGCTTTTTCGCGTTTTCGTGCCAAGCATGGCTATAAACATTCAAAAGACATGTTACTGGAAATGTCGTTTCGTTGCCCAGTACATGGTGCTTCACATACATTTTAGCGTTTTAGTAGATAACTGTGAAAAAAAAAAAACTCAAAATACACTTTTTTGGTAATTTTGATCTTTTTATTCATATAGAGTGCTATTCGTATTTAGGTACCTAAGAAGCTCTAAAACATCAAATTACTCGTTTCTCGTAATATCTTTTCGGTTCATTATATAGGATACTTTGCATTCATTTTGACGTTTTTCTATGTAACAAGCTCAAAAACTCTAAACACACGTTTTTTGATAAAGTTGTTCTGTTCCCAATAAAGGGTATTTTACATGTGTTTTAGCGTTTTGGTACATAACTAGCTCAAAAACACTCAAAATACACGTTTTTGGTTAAGTCGTTTTGTTTTTCCATATTTGGTGCTTTGCATTCTTTTAGTCTTTTGGTGCTCAACACGTTCATAAACACTGAAAAGATACGTTCCTTTAACAATGTTAAAAGCGCTTAAAAACATGTTTTTGATAATGTTGTTCTGTTTCTCCATGAAGAGTGCTATTCACAAGCATTAGCGTTTTGGTACCTAAGAAACTAAAAAAAAAACAAAAAAAAAAAACAATGCACATTTCTCAAAATATAGTTTCTTTTTTCCATATATGGTGCTTTGCAATCATTTTGGCGTTTTTTTTAGGATAACAAGCTAAAAAGACTCAAAATTCACGTTATTGTGTTTCTCCACAAATTTTGTATGCGTTTTAACGTTTTGGTACGTAAGAAGCTCAAAAACACTCAAAAGACACTTTCTTGGTGATGTTTTTATTCCCATATAGGGTTATTCCCCTGCTATCTGGCGGTTTGGTGACTACCACTCTCAAAAACATTCAAAACACATCTTTTCTCGTAATGTCCTTTCGTTTCCGCACATAGGAGCCTTTGGTTCTATAATAATACACGTGTCTCGTAATGTCCTTTTGCTTTCCATGCATTCTGGCGTTTTTGTAAGGAAAAGAAAAAAAAAATTCTTTTTTTTTGTAATGTTATTCTTTTCTCTATAAAGGGTGTTTTACATGCGTTTTAAGGATTTTGAAAATATTCAAAAGACACGTTTTTTGTGATGTTTTGTATTCCCATATCCGGTGTTTTGAATGCTATTTAGCGTTTTGTTGCTTAACACGCTGAAAATCACGCAAAAGACGTTTCTGGAATTATAGTTTCATTTCCCTATATAGGGAATTTTGCATCAATTTTGGCGTTTTGGTACTTAACACTGTAAAGAATATTTTAATTACATGTTTTTGGTAATGTCATTTTTCTCCATAGAACGCTATTTATGCGTATTAGCGTTTTGGTACGTAAGAAGCTCTAAAACACTTATAATACACGTTTTTCGTAATGTCCTTTGGTTTCGCCATATAGGGTGCTATGCATGCATTTTTTGTGTTTCGTTACATAACATGGTGAAAAACACTCAAAAACCACGTTTTTGGTAATGTTATTATGTTTCTCCATTAAGAGTGCTATTCAGTTGATTTAATGTTTTGTACTTTAAGAAACTCAGACACTCATAATACACGTTTCTCGTAATTTCCTTTCGTAATTTCGTAATTTCGTTATTTCCTTTCCTTTTCGTTTTCCCTTTGCATGTTTTTTGGTGTTTTTGTAAGTAACAAGCTTAAAAGACTCAAATTACACGTTTTTGGTGATGTTATTCTGTTCCTCCATAAAAGGTGTTTTGGATGTGCTTTAGCATTTTGGAACGTAAGAAGCAAACGCTTAAAAGACACGTTTTTGGTGATGTTATGTTGTATTCTCATATAGGATACTTTCCATGCTAATTAGGATGTGTTGAAAAAATACAAAGGACATTTTTCTTGTCATGTCGTTTCATTTACCCCTGTAGAGGAATTTGCAAGCACTTTGGCATTTTATAACCTAACAATGTGAAAAACACTCAAATTACACGTTTTTTTCGTAATTATGTACTGTTTCTCCAAACAGTGTGCTACTCATGCGTTTTAGCGTTTTCGAGCCTAAGAAGCGCAAAATCACTCATAATACACGTTTCTCGTAATATCTTTTCGTTTCCCGATATAGGATGCTTTTGCATGCATTTTGTCGTTTCGGTACCTGAGATGGTTAAAAATACACACACACACACACACACACTAAAAAAAAAAAAAATCTTTTTCTCCATTAAGAGTGCTGTTCACGCTTTGTAGCGTTTTGGTACCTAAGAAACTCAAAAACACTCATAATACGTGTTTTTGTAATGTCGTTTTGCTTCATCATATAGGGTGCTTTGGATGCATTCTGGTCTTTTTGTACGTAAGAAGCTGAAAAAAAAAACACTAGAAATAGCCGGTTTTTTTATCTATTTTTTTTTTTTATTCATGAAATATACGTTACTTTATGATGGTTGTTTAGCACGCATTTTAGCGTTTTGGTACATAAGGTCAAAAATACTCTATAGACGCGTTTTTGCTAGTTTTTTTTTTTTTTTATTTCCAAATATGGTGCCTTTTTAGTGATTTGGTTTCTAACACAAAAACAACAGAAGAAACGTAATGTCGTTTCGTTTCATCATTAAGAGGGCTTTAGATGCATTTTGGTGTTTTGGTACCTAAGTGCAAAATACAGTCAAAATGCTCTTTTTATGTAATGTTGTTCTGTTTGTCCATATAGACTACTACTGAGCCGTTTTAGCGTTTTGGTACTCATTATACACGTTTCTCGTAATGTCCTTTTGTTTCCTTATAAAGGATGCCTTGTATGCTTTTTTGGCGATTCGGAACCTAACAAAGTGGAAAACACCAAATACACGTTTTTTGCGTTTTGGTGCCTAAAAACTAAAAAAAACACTCGTAATACACTTATCACTTATTGTCCATTCGTCTATTCATAGAGTGCTTTGCATGCATTTTGACGTGTTTTTTTTTTCTTAGTAAGAAGCTCAAAACACTGAAAATGAACGTTTTGGGCAATGTTATTCTGTTTCTCCAAAAAGGGTTTTTGCATGTGATTTAGCGTTTTTTTTATGTAAAAGTGTAAAAAAAGCTTTTAACTTTTTTACAGGTTTTTGTAATGCTTTTTTTCCCCTAATGGAGTGATTCCACTGCTTTTTAGCGTTTTACTGTTAACGCTCTGAAAATAAAAACACTTAAAAGACACGTTTTTGATAATGTCATTTTATTTCACCATATAGCTGGCTTTGCATGCTTTTTTGCGTTTTTGGTAGCTGAAAATGTGAAAAACACTCAAAATATACGTTTTTGGTAATGTTGTTCTGTTTCTTAAGATTCTTTGCATGTATTTAAGCGTTTTTATAGGTAACATGATCAAAAACACTCAAAATACATGTTTTTGGTAATGTTATTGTGTTTCTCCAATAAGGATTTTTTGCATTCGTTTTAGTGTTTTGGTATGTAAGGAGCTCAAAAATATTTAATGGCAAGTTCTTGGTAAAAGTTTGTTTTATTCACATGTAATGTGATCGCCCTTCTTTTAAGTACTTTATTGCCTAACACGCTCATAAACACTCAAAAGACATTTTCTGGCAATGTAATTTTTTCCCCACATAAACCTAGTTTCGCATGCAATTTGGTGTTTTGGTAATTAAGGATGTGAAAAACACTCAAAATACACGCATTTGGTAAGGTTGTTCTGTATCTCAATCAAGAGTGTTATTCATGAGTTTCAGCATTTTGGTATCTAAGAAACTTTTGCCTTGTGGTTGTTGTGAAACTATAAAACACTCATTATACAGGTTTGTCGTAATGTCCTTTTCTTTCCCAATATAGAGTGCTTTGCATCCATTTTCGCGTTTTTTGTAGGTAACAGGCTAAAAAACACTCAAAATATACCTTTTTGGCAATGTTATTCTATTTCTTCATATTGGTTTGTTTGCATACGTTTTAGCGTGTTTCTACGTAAAACACTGAAAAGACAAGTGTTAAGTGATTTTGTTTTGGATTCCCATATAGAGTGGCTTCCATATTATTTATTGTTTTGGTGCCTAACATGCTGAAAAACACTCAAAAGACAGGTTTCTGGTAAAGTCGTATAATTTCCATATAGAGGTGGCTTTGCATGCAATTTAGGTTTTGGTACATAACTGTCCGAAAAAAAAGCTAAAATTAACTTTTTTGATAATGTTCTATTTTCCACATAATTTCCCCGAATTTTGCCAGAATTTTGGCATCTCGGTACCTATGAAGAAGAATAACAAAAAAAAAAAGAAAATTACTTTTTTTTTGTTTTGTTTCTCTATAAAGAGTGTTATTTGTGGGTTTTAGCTTTTTGGTGCTCAAGGAATTTAATAACATTCATAATACACGTTTCTCGTAATGTCCTTTCGTTCCCAAACATAGGGTTCTTTGCATGTATTTAAGCGTTTTTATAGGTAACATGATCAAAAACACTCAAAATACATGTTTTTGGTAATTTTATTCTGTTTCTTCATAAAGGGTGTTTTGCATGCGTTTTAGCGTTTTGGTATGTTGGGAGCTGAAAAACACTTAAAGGCAAGTTCTTGGTAAAAGTTGGTTTTATCCCTATGTAATGTGATTGCCCTGCTTTTTAGTGCTTTATTGCCTAACATGCTCAAAAACACTCAAAAGACACTTTTCTGGAAATATCTTTTTTTTTTCTTTCCACATAAAGCTAGTTTCGTATGCAATTTGGGGTTTTGGTAACCAAAAATGTGAAAAACACTCAAAATACACGCATTTGGTAAGGTGGTTTTGTTTCTCAATTAAGAGTGTTATTCATGAGTTTCAGCGTTTTGGTATCTAAGAATCTCAAAAACACTTATAATGCACGTTTCTCGTAAAGTCCCTTTTTTTCCTCATTTAGGGTGCTTTGCATGCATTTTGGCATTTTATTTTTTCACGGAAGAGCTGAAAACACTGCAAATACACGCTTTTGGTAATAAGAACATAAGAACATAAGAAATAAGTAATTTGCAAGAAGGCATCAGGCCTACACGTGGCAGTACTTGTATGAAATATGCCTACGTATTTTCACCTATCATCCCCATCTATAAATGTGTAATTTTCTCTTACAGTGCCAAATGCCTCAGCACTAACAACTTGAGTACTAAGTCCGTTCCAATCATCTACTACTGTATTTGAAAACCAATTCCTTCCTGTTTCCTTTTTGAACATCAAGTTTTCAGGCTCAAGCCTGAAAACTTGATGTTCTATTTTTCTTGTTCTATCATGGTTACAGATTTTAAGAATTTTCCTTATGTTCCCCTTGTTATAACCCATATACCACTTAAAGACTTCTCTCAGGTCCACTCTTAACCTACGTCTCTCTAAAGAATGTAAATTTAACAGCTTGAATCTCGCTTCGTAAGGAATACTCCCCATCCCCTGTATCCTTTTAGTCATTCTCCTTTGAAGTGATTCTGATAGACCTTTATCCTTCCTGTGATGTGGTAACCAGAATAGGACAGCGTAGTCTAGATGAAGTCTGACCAGCGCTAAATGTAACTTTAATATTACTTCGGGAGTTTTACTTTTAGCACTCCTGAAAATGAATCATAATACACTAATTGCTTTGTTTCTGGCCTCTTTGCATTGCTTTCTCAGACGGAGTTCAGAGCTAACTTTAAATCTCAAATCTTTTTCTTACCCTGAACCTACCAGAACGTGGTTGTTCATTGTGTAACTACTGTGTGGGTTTCTTTTACTTACGCTAAGTGCTTTGCATTTCTTGATATAAAACTGCATTTGGCATCTGTCTGTCCATTCGTTCATCCTATCCAAATGTGCCTGCAAGGCGATGGTATGCGATTCTGACCTAATTAATCTACATATTCTCGTGTCATCCGCAAATTTACTAACAACACTACTAAATCCACTCTCCAAGTCATTGACATATATTACAAACAACATCGGCCCTAATACTAATAATCCCTTTGTCACCCCACTAATAACTTAACCCCACTCGGATTTAGAGCCGTTTATTACAACACTGTCGCCTGCCGCTTGGCCATGACCTTATCCAGATTACTTATAACCTTTTTCCATTCCTTAAATACTCTGGAATATATTTCATCTGGTCCTGGTGACTTGAACTTTTCAGCTTATCTATCTCCTGTTCCACTATCTCTTTAGTTATGGTAATATCTGTCAGCTTCTCATTCTCTTCTACTCTAAGTATCTTATCACTATTCGGCAAATCCTGCATGTTTTCCTGGGCAAAGACAGTTATAAAATACTCGTTCACAATTTTACTAATCTCCTCCCAACAACTAAGCAGGTCCCATTCTGCTGTCTTTAAGGAACTATTGTTTCTTTTTTCTTCGTCTTATATGCCTGATAAAATCCCTTGGGGTCCATCTTCGCTTGGCTGGCTACCTTTAATTGATAACTTTTTTTAGCTTTCCTTGTTAAACTCCTGACTTTTCTATTCTAATTCATTATATTATGGCCTTAAAACCACTTCCCCTGTCTTTAATCTCATACATACTTCTCTTTCGCCCTATGTAGTGTTTTAACCTCAGTCATCCATTTAGGACCATTCTTCTGCGATCTTATTCTTCTGTAAGGGATGCTCCCTAACTGTCCTGAATGTAATTTATCAACGAAATATTTATTTCGCTTCTCCATAAAAGGGTGTTTTGCTTGGGTTTTAGCGTTTCTGTACATAAGAACCTATAAAACACGCTTTTAGTAATATTGTTTTGTGTTCTTTTATAGAGAGCTTTTCATGCTTTTTTAGCGGTTTGGTGTCTAACACGTTCAAAAACACTGAAAAGACACGTTAATGATAATGTCGTTTCGTTTCCCGATAAAGGGGGCTTCCAATGCATTTTGACCTTTGGTACTTAACAATATGAAAAAAAAGTTTAAGTAAACGTTTTCGGTAGAGTTGTTTTTCCATATAAAGTGCTAATCACGTGTTTTTGAGTTTTGGTACCTAAAAAGCTCAAAATCTCTCATAATACACTTTTCTCGTAATGTCCTTTCTTTTCTCCATGTAGGATGCTTTGCGTGTAATTTTTATACTTAACAAGCACAAAAACAATCAAAATACAAGTTTTTGGTAATGTTATTCTGTTTCTCCATAAAGGTTGTTATGCATGCGTTTCAGCGATTTCGGATGTAAGAAGGTCAAAAACACTCTAAAGATACTTTCTTGGTAATGTTATTTTATATTGCCAAATAGGGTGCTTTCAATGCTTTTTAGCATTTTGATTCCTAACACTCAAGTAAACACTCAAAAGACACGTTTCCTGTAATATAGTTTTGCTTCTTCATATAGGGATCTGCATGCATTATGATGTTTTGCTACATAATATGAAAAACTGTCAAAATAAAAGTTTCAGGTAATGTTGTTCTTTTCTCTATATAGGGTGCTATTCATGCGTTTTAGCGTTTTGGTACTTAGGAAGCTCAAAAACACTAATAAAACTTGTTTCTCCTAATGTCTTTCTATTTTTCCCATATAGGATGCTTCGTATGTATTTTGACGTTTTGGTACATAACAAGGTAAAAAAAAAATAATAAAAAAATAAAAACACGTTTTTAGTGATGTTCTGTTTCTCTATTAAGAAATATAGGATATATTCAATTTTCATTCAAGCGGTTTAGTGTTTGGTACCTAAGAGACTCAAAATACTGACAATGCACGTTTCTCTTAATGTTCTATCGTTTCCCCATACAGGGTGCTTTACATGTATTTTTAATATGATGTACGTAACAGGTTCAAAAAGACTCAAAATACATGTTTTTGGTAAGGTTTTTCTATTTGGTAAGGTTATTCGTATATGTTGCACGTGTTTTAGCGTTTTGGTACGTAAAAAGTTTAAAACACTTAAAAGACATGCTTATCATTTTGCATTTCTATATAAGGCGCTTTCGAAAATGCATGCAAAACACTTTATATGAAGAAACAAAACGACATTAGCAGATACGTGCTTTTTCAAAGTTTTCAGCCACCAAAATTCGAAAATGTAAGGAATAAAAAAAAAAAAACTAAAAACGTGCTTTTTGATTGTTTTTGAGCGTTTTACGTATGAAAACGCTAAAAAGCATGCCAACTCTATTTATAAAAAAAAATAATTATAAAATAAATAACATTACGAAAAAAATGTATTTTTAATGTTTTTTGGTGGTAACAAAATGCATGCAAATTTCCCTATATGGGAAACTAAGTGATATTAGAAAAATCTGTATTATAAGTGTTTCTGAGCCTCTTACGTACCAGAACGCTAAAACGCATCTTTGGCACATTAAATGGAGAAACAGAACAAAATTACCAAAAAAAGACTATTACATTTTACATTGTTAACAAAACGCCAAAATGGATCCAAAGCACCTTATATGGGTAAATACAAGGACATCATGAGAAACGTCTTTTATGAGTAATTTTGAGCTTCTTAGTTAACAAATCTCAAAAATTCGTGAAGAGCAATATTTATTGAAAAAAAAAAAAAAACTAAAAACGTTTATATTTATTTATTTAATTTTTTTTTGGGGGGTACCAAAACGCCAAAATGCACGCAAGGAACTATATATGTGAAAGGAAATGCCATTACTAGAAACGTGTCTTTTGAGTGTTTTTGAGCGTGTTAGGCACCAAACGCAAAAAAAAAAAAAAAAAAAAAAATTAAATCACCATATATAGGAACAGAAAACATCATTATCAAAAGCGTGTCTTTTGACTGTTTTAAGCTTCTTACATATCAAAACGCTGAAATGGATTCAAAACACCCTTTATGGAGAAACCAAATAATATTACCAAAAATGTGAAGTTAGAGTGTTTTTCAGCTTGTTAGGTAGAGAAACGACAACATTATTACAAAACAAAACGGTATTACCAGAAACGTGTATTATGAATATTATTGACCTTCCTAGGAAACAAAAAGCAAACACGCGTGAATAGCACTGTATGTGTAGAAACACCAAAAAGGTGTGTTTTCAGTGTTTTCACTTTGTTAGTACGAAAACTTGAAAATACATGAAACGCAGTTTATATGAGGAAATTAATCAACATTGTGTCTTTACAGTGTTTTCAACGTTTTAGGAACCAAAAATCTAAAAAGCATGGAAAGCACACTATATTGAAAAAAAAAATACTAAAAACGTCTTTTTTTATTGATTTATCTATGCAAAGCATCCTTTATGGAGAAACATAATAACATTATCAAAAACGTGTGAATTCTGTTTTCAGCTTCCTAAGTAGAAAACACCAAAATGCATACAAAGTACCCTTTATGGGAAACGAAATGACATTACAAGAAATGTGTATTACAAGTGTTTCTGAACTTAAGTATAACTGTAAATGTTAAAACGCGTCAAGAGCACTTCCTATGAAGAAACAGAACAACATTCCCAAAAACGTCTATTTTGAGTGTTTTTTACAATATTACGTACCAAAACGCCAAAATGCATGCAAAGCACCATTTACAAGAAAACGAAAAGATATGACGTGAAACGTGCCTGGTGTTTTAGTCTTTTTAAGTACCGAAACTTTAAAATGCCTTCATAGCAGTCTATATAGAGTAACAAAACAACGTTACCAAAAACACTTCTTTTGAGTGTTTTTTTTCACATTGTTATGTACCAAAAAGTATGAAAACACTCTATATGGGGAAACGAAACGACATTGCCAAAAACATGTCTTTTGAGTATTTTTGAGCCAGTTAAGGCAACAAAACGCTAAAATGCATTGAAAGCACTCTATATTGCAATACAATACACATTAGAAAAAGCGTACCTTTTGAGTGTTTTTCATCTTACGTACCAAGACGTTAAAACTTATGCAAAACATTCTTTGTGTAGAATAACATTACAAAAAATGTGTTTTTTGGGTGCTTTTAAGCTTGTTAGCTACAGAAACGGGAAAATGTATGCAAAGTACTTCATATGGTGAAACAAAACTTTATTAACTTAAAGGTGCATTTCATGTGTTTTTGATCTTCTTATGTAACATAAATCCTAAAACGCGTGAATAGCACTCCATATGTAGAAACTGAATAATATTACCAAAAAAGTGTTTCGATTATTTCTCACAGTGTTAGGTACCAAAACGCCAAAATATTTATAAAGAACTTTATATGGGAGACGAATACACACATACACACACACACACACACACACACACACACACACACACACACACACACACACACACACACACACACACACACACACACACACACACACACACACACACACACATATATATATATATATATATATATATATATATATATATATATATATATATATATATATATATATATATATATATATATATATATATATATATATATATATATATATATATATATATATATATATATATATAACTCACTATATTGGAAACGAAAACATTACGAAAAATGTTTTGTTTTCAACTTATTACGTACCAAAGCGTTAAAAGGCAAGCCGTTCATGAAAAAAAAACACAATAATATCATCAAAAGTGTGTATTTTCAATGTTTTGAGCTTGTAATGTAGAAAAATACCAAAATTCATGAAAGTACCCTATTTCGGAAATGATACCATATTACAAGAAACAGGTATTATAAGTGTTCCTGAGCTTCTTAAGTACCAAACAATAAAATGCGTTAATAGCACTTTATATGGAGAAAAAGAATAACGTTACCAAAAAACTCTTTCTTTTAAATGCTATTTCCATTGTTATGTAACAAAACGCAAAAATGCATGCAAAGAATTTTATATGAGGAAAAGAAATGACAAGACCAGAAACATGTAGTTTGAGTGTTTTTGATTGTGTTTGGCACGAAGACGTTACAAAGCATGAAAAGCAATTTATATGAGAATACAAAATAATATTACCAAAAACGTGTCTTTGGAGTGTTTATGAGTTTTTTACGTACCAAAATGATAAAACGCATACAAAACTTCTTTTTTTTTATTGAGGTAAAGAATAACATTGCCAAAAATGCTTATTTTAGATATTTCTTTTTATATTGTTATGAACAGAAAAAAATAAAGATGCCTGCAAAGTACCCTATATTATGAAACAAAACGATATTATCAGAAACGTGTATTGAATGTTTTTTTTTTTATACTAAGATGCTAAAACGTGTGAATAACATTCAATATTAGGGAATATAAATACATTAAGAAAAACGTGTTTTTTACATTGTTAGGTACCAGAATAACAAAATGCATGCAGAGGACTCTAAATGGTGTAACGAAATGCCATTACCAGACACTTGACTTTTGAGTGCCTTTGGGAGTGTTAAATACCGAAACTCTAAAAAAAAAAAAAAAAAAACATGGAAAGTATCATATATGGGAATACAAATCAACATTACCAAAAACTTGTCTTTTGTATGTTTTAAAGCTTCCATACCAACACGCTCAAACGCGTGGAAAACACCCTTCATGGATGGAGTATTTGTTTTTTAACTTCTTATGTACATAAAAGCCAAAATGCAAGCAAAGTACCCCATAATGAGTAAGGAAACGATATTAACAGGAACGTGTTTGTGAGCTTCTTAGGTACCAAAACACTAAAACGCTTGAAAAGTATTCTATATGAAAAAAAACTTAACATTACCAAAAAGGTGTGTTTTGTTAGGTACCAAAACGGTAAAATGCTTACAAAAAAAGTTATTTAAAGAAACAGAACAACATTATGATGAACGTGTTTTTTTTTTTTAAGGTAACAAAGCACTAAAATGCTTTTGATGATCTCTATATAGGGAAACAGAAAGACATTACAAGGAATATGTATTATAAGTGCTTTTGAGCTTGTTCAGTATCAAAGCTCTAAAACGCATGAATAGCACTTTATATGGAGAAATATAACATCACCAAAAACGTTTATTCATTTATTTATTTTCACATTGTTAGGCACCGAAACAATAAAATGTCCCCAAAGCACTCTATATCGTGAAACGAAATGACATTACCAGAAATGTGTCTTTTGAGTGTTTTTTTGAGCTTGTTAGAGAAAGAGAAAAACATTACCAAAATCGTGTAATTTGAATGATTTTCACATTGTTAGGCAGCAAAAACACCATAATGCTTGCTCGCTATACGAGAAAATTAAACAATGTAAGAAATGTGTTTTTGTGTTTTTCAGCGTGTTAGGCACGAAAACGCTAAATAGCATGGAAAGCACCTTATATAGAAATACAAAATAACGTTACTAAAAGCATGTCTTTTAAGTGTTTTAAACTTTTTACGTTCCAAAACGCTACAACACGTGCAACAAACACGAATAACCTTACCAAACAGAAGAACCTTACCAAAAACGTGTATGTATGCAAAACAACCTTTACGGAGAAACAGAATAACATTACCAAAAACTTTTATTTTGATTTTTTTGTGCTTGTTAAGTATAAAAAAGCCAAAATACACGCAAAGCATCCTACATGGAGAAAAGAAAGGACATTACGAGAAAAGTGTATTATGAGAGATTTTTAGCTTTTTAGGTACTAAGACGCAAAAACACGTGATTAGCACTTTATATGGAAAAGCAACTCTACCGAAAACTCTTACTTAAACTTTTTTCATATTGTTAAGTACCAAAAGACAAAATGCATTGGAAGCCCCCTTTATCGGGAAACAAAACGATATTATCATCAACGTGTCTTTTGAGTGTTTTTAATCGTGTTAGATACCAAAACTCTAAAAAGCATGGAAAGCGCTCTATAAAGGAATACAAAACAACATTACTAAAAACATGTTTTATAGGTTCTTATGTATAGAAACGCTAAAACCCAAGCAAAACACCTTTTATGGAGAAGCGAAATAAATATTTCGTTGATAAATTACATTCAGGACAGTTAGGGAACATCCCTTACAGAAGAATAAGATCGCAGAAGAATGATCCTAAATGGATGACTGAGGATAAAACACTACATAGGGCGAAAGAGAAGTATATATGAGATTAAAGACAGAGAAAGTGGTTTTAAGGCCATAATATAATGAATTAGTTAGAAAAGTCAGGAGTTTAACAAGGAAAGCTAAAAATAGTTATGAATTAAAGGTAGCCAGCCAAGCGAAGATGGACCCCAAGGGATTTTATCAGGCATATAAGACGAAGAATAGAGAAACAATAGTTCCTTTAAGACGGAAGAATGGGACCTGCTTAGTTGTTGGGAGGAGATTAGTAAAATTGTGAACGAGTATTTTTTAACTGTCTTTGCCCAGGAAAACATTTGCCGAATAGTGATAAGATATTTAGAGTTGAAGAGAATGAGAAGGTGACAGATATTACCATAACTAAAGAGATAGTGGAACAGGAGATAGATAAGCTGAAAAGTTCAAGTCACCAGGACCAGATGAAATATATTCCAGAGTATTTAAGGAATGGAAAAAAGGTTATAAGTAATCTGTTAGTTTCTGTCCTTAGGAAATCACTTTAGTCATATGAGGTATCGGTAATGTGGAGGCAGGTGAATATAGAAAGGAGATAAAAATTTAACGTCTAATTATAGACCTGTCAGCTTAACTTCTGTTGAATGTAAAATAATGGAGTCATTCGAAGAACATTTAAGAGCATTTAGACAAACATAATTTGATAAATCAGTCACAGCATGGCTTCACGAAGTGGGAGTCTTACCTGACAAACTTGGTAAGTTTATACAGTAAGGTTTACAAGGCGGCAGATAATGGTGATAGTATGGCATCCTATATCAGGACTTTAGTAAAGCGTTTGACAAGGTACCCTATCAGAGGCTACTGAGAAAAGTTAGGGCGCACGAGAGAGATGAGAAGGTGTTTAGATTGGATAAAGTCATGGCTAAGCGGCAGGCGACAGAGTGTTGTAATAAACGGCTCGAAATCCGGGTGGGGTCAAGTAATTAAAGCCAAAGGGATCAGTATTAGCACCGATGTTGTTTGTAATATATGTCAATGACTTGGATAGTGGAATTAGTAGTGTTGTTAGTAAATTTGCGGATGACACGAGAATATGTAGATTAATTAGGTCAGAATCGCATACCATCACCTTGCAGGCAGATTTGGATATGATGAACGAATGGACAGACAGATGGCAAATGCAGTTTAATATCAACAAATGCAAAGCACTTAGCGTAAGTAGAAGAAACTCACACAGTAGTTACACAATGAACAACGAAGTTCTGATAGGTTCAGGGTAATAAAAAGATTTGGGAGTTAAAAGTTAGCTCTGAACTCCGTCTAAGAAAGCAATGAAAAGAGGCCAGAAACAAAGCAAATAGTGTATTATGATTCATTTTCAGGAGTGCTAAAAGTAGAACTCCCTAAGTAATATTAAAGTTACATTTGGCGCTAGTCAGACCTACGCTGGCCAATTCTGGTCACCACATCACAGGAAGGATAAAGGTCTATTAGAATCAGGACAAAGGAGAATGACTAAAAGGATACAGGGGGTGAGGAGTATTCCTTACGAAGCGAGATTCAAGCTGTTAAATTTACATTCTTTAAAGAGACGTAGGTTAAGAGTGGACCTGATAGAAGTCTTTAAGTGGTATATGGGTTATAACAAGGGGAACATAAGGGAAATTCTTAGAATCAGTAACCATGATAGGACAAGAAAAACGGGTTCAAGCCTGAAAACTTGATGTTCAAAAAGGAGACAGGAAGGAATTGGTTCTCAAATACAGTAGTAGATGATTGGAACGGACGTAGTAATCAAGCTGTTAGTGCTGAGGCATTTGGGAACTGTAAGAGAAAATTACACATTTATGGATTGGGATGATAGGTGGAAATAGGTAGGCATATTTCATACAAGTACTGCCACGTGTAGGCCTGATGCCTTCTTACAGATTTACTTATTTCTTATGTTCTTGTATTCTTATTATCAAAAGCGTGTATTTTTAGTGTTTTTCCGCTATTACGTGAAAAAAAAAGCCAAAATGCATGCAAAGCACCTTATATGAGGAAAAGAAGGGACATTACGGGAAACGTGCATTATGAGTGTTTTTGAGATTCTTAGATACCAAAACGATGAAACTCATGAATAACACTCTTAATTGAGAAACAGAACAACCTTACCAAATGCGTGTATTTTGAGTGTTTTTCACATTCTTAGTTACCAAAACTGCATGCGAAATTAGCTTTATGTGGGAAAAAACTGACATATCCAGGAAAGTGTCTTTTGAGTGATTTTGAGCGCGTTAGGCAATAAAGCACTAAAAAGCAGGGCAATCACATTACATGGGAATAAAACCAACTTTTACCAAGAACTTGCCTTTAAGTGTTTTTGAGCTCCGTACAAACCAAAACGCTGAAACGCATGCAAAACACCCTTTATGGAGAAACAGAATAACATTACCCAAAACATGTATTTTGAGTGTTTTTGAGCATGTTACCTATAAAAACGTTTAAATACATGCAAAGAACCCTATGTTAGGGAAATGAAAGGACATTACGAGAAACTTGTATTATGAGTGTTTTTAAGTTCCTCAAGTACCAAAATGCTAAAACCCACAAATAACACTCTTTATAGAGAAAAAAAAATTTAGTAATTTATTTTTTTTTTTCGTATTATTCATCTTCATAGGTACCGAGATGCCAAATTTCTGGTAAAATTCAGGAAAATTGTGGTAAAAAAATATTAAAAAGTTAATTTTAGCTTTTTTTCAGACTGTTATGTACCAAATTCCTAAAGTGCATGCAAAGCCACCTATATGGGGAAATTAAACGACTTTACCAGAAACCTGTCTTTTGAGTATTTTTTCAGCATGTTAGGCACCAAAACAATAAATACGAGTAGTATGGAAGTCACTCTCTATGGGAATCCAAAAACAAAATTACTGGGAACGTAACTTTTCAGTGTTTTACGTAGAAAAACGCTAAAACGGATGCAAACCAAGCAATATGAAGAAATAGAATAACATTACCAAAAAGGTATATTTTGAGTGTTTTTGAACTTGTTACCTACAAAAAACGCGAAAATGGATGCAAAGCACTCTATATTGGGAAACAAAAGGACATTACGAGAAACGTGTATAATGAGTGTTTTATAGTTTCCTAAGAACCACAAGGCAAAAAACACAAAAAACTCGTATATATGGAGAAACAGAAAAAAAAAACCTTGCCAAATAACGTGTAATTTGAATATTTTCACATTTTTATGTAGCAAAACGCTTAAATGCATGCAAAGTTATATAATGAAAGGGAAGACCATTACAAAAAAAAACGTGTATTATGAGTATTTTTTATTTTCTTAAGTACTAAAACGCTAAAACGCATGAATAGCACTCTTTTATAGAGAAAAGAACATATCAAAAAACGTATATTTTATTTTTTTTTCTCACCTTGTTAGGTACAGAAACGACAAAAAATACCAAAGATCCTATATGGTTAAACAAAATGACATTACGAGAAACATGTATTATGAGAATGAATAGCTCTATATATGGATAAACAAAACAACTTTACCAAAAATGTGTATTTTGAGTGTTTTTCACATTATTATTTACGAAAACGCTAGAATGTATCGAAAGACACCTAAATGGCTTTCGACATTACCAGAAACGTGTCTTTTAGGTTTTTAAGGAGTATTATGCACCATAGCGCCAAAAAGCAGGGAAATCACCATATATGGGAATAAAAATATTATTACGAAAAAAGTGTCTTTTGTGTGTTTTGACCTTTTTACGTACAGTAAATATAAAACACATATAAAACATTCTTTATGGAAAATAAATATCAATATAACAAAAATCGTGTATTTTAACTTTTTGAGCTCATTAAGTACAAAACCACAAAAAATGTATGCAAAGCACACATGGGTAAAGGAAAGAACATTACGAGATACGTCTAAATGTTTTTCTTTTTTTTTCCAGGTATGAAAACTCTAAAACGCTTAAATAGCATTATATTTGGAGAAACTGAACAACATTACTTAAAATTTGAATTTTTTATTTTTTTTTCACATTGTCAGGTTCCAAACGCAGAAATGAATGCAAATACGGTTAAACGAAAAGACAATATAAAAATATGCCATCGTGGTATGTACCAAAATATTGAAAAGGCATGGAAAACAGCCTATATGGGAATTTAGAGTGTTTTTGACGTCCTTACGAACTAAAACGCTAAAACACGTACAATACAGCCTTAACAGAGAAACAGAATAACATTACCATAAACGTGTATTTTGAGTGTTTTTAAGCTTATTACATAGAAAAAAAAATGCCAAAGGGCATGCAAACCACTCTATATGAGAAAACAAATGAACATTACAAGAAACGTGTATAATGAGTGTTTTTTTTAGTTTCTTAGGTAAGAAAACGATAACGAAAGGACATTTACATGGAGAAACAGAACATTTCCAAAAACGTGTATTTTGAGTGTTTTTCACCTTGCTAGCTACCAAAATTCCAAAATGCAATGTAATATTGGTATTTTATTCGTGTTATTATGAGTATTTTATTAGTTTCATAAGTACCAAAACGCTATGAATGAGTATGAATAACACTCTATAGAGAGAAATAGAATTACATTACGTGTTATTTTGAATGTATATCATATTGTTAGGTTTTAAAATCCGTGGAAAGCACCCTATATGGAGAAAGGAAGCGAGATTTCCAGAAACGTTTTTTTTTTTTATTTATGTGCGTGCAAACACCGAAATGATAAAAAAAAGGAGGGAAAGTACCCTATATGGGAGAACAAGACATTACCAAAACGTCTCTTTATAGTGTTTTTGAGCTACTTACGTACTAAAAACGCTGAAACGCTTGCAAAAAAAAAAAAAAACATGAAGAAACAGTATAAGTATCAAAAACGTGTTTTTGTTTGTTTTTGAGCTTATTACGTGGAAAATGCCAAAATGCAAGCAAAAGACTGTAATGTTAAACGAGAAGACATTAGGAAAAACGTGTATTATGAGAGTTTTAGAGCTTCTTAGGTAGCAAAATACTAAAACACATGAATTTTATAGTGCACTTCATATCGACAAATCAGAATAACATTACCAATAATTTGTATTTTGAGTGTTTTTTTTTTTATTATTATGTACCAAAATGCCATAATGTATTCACAGTCACCTATATAAGGAAACAAAACTACATTACTAGAAAAATGTCTTTTGAGGGTTTTTTTTATTTATTTATTCTTTTTTTTCGTATTAGGCATCATAACGGTAAAAAACATGGAAATCACCCTATATGGGAATATACATGTAAAACAACATTACGAACAAGTGTCTTTTCAGGGTTTTAGAATTTCTTTAGCACTAAAACTCTAAAACATGCAAAACACACTTTATAAAAAAAAAAAAAAAAAGAGAATAACCTTACGAAAAACAAGTATTTTGAGTGTTTTTGAGATTGTTACGTAAAGAAACGCCAAAATATATGCAAAATCCTCTATTTTGGGAAACGAAAGGACATTATGAGAGATCTATTATAATCTTTTTTTTTTTTTTTACCTTTTTAGGTACAAAGACGCTAAAACGCATTGACAGAGCTTAATATGAAAAAAAAAACATTACCTAAAACGTATATTTTGAGTGTATTTAACAAAACGGCAAAATGCATGCAAAGCAACGTATATGGCAATATAAAACATCATTACGAAAAAACGTGTCTTTTGAATGTTATAGAGTTTCCTACGTACAAAACGCTATAACGAATACAAAACACTTTATGGAGAAAAAGAATAATATTACAAAAAATAACTATTTCGAGTGTTTTTAGCGTGTTACGTACAAAAATGCAAAAATGCATGAAAATAACATTATATGGGAAACGAAAGGACATTACGAAGAAAACCTATTATAAGTGTTTTTGAACATCTTAGGTAACAAAATGCTGAAACTCAAGAATAGTACTCGATATCGTGACCAAAAAAACGTGTATTTCGAGTGTTTTCACATTAATAAATAGCAAATCACCAAAAATGCATTGAAAATCCTCTATATGGGTAAAAACGAAATTTCCAGAAACGTATCTTTTAAATGTTTTTGAGCGTGTTAAGCACCAATACGCTAAAAAGCATGGAAATCACCTTATTTGGGAATACAAAACGACTTAACGAAAAACATGACTTTTTGAGTGTTTTTGAACTTCTTATGTACCAAAAAAGTTAAATGCATGCAAAACACCCTTTATGCAGAAACATAATAACATTACCAAAAACAAGTATTTTGAGTGTTTTTGAGCTTGTTACACAGAATAACACCAAAATATATGAAAAGTTTACTATGTGGGGAAACAAAAAAGACATTAGAAGAAAAGTGTATTATAAGTGTTTTTGAGCTTCCCAGGTACAGAAATGCGAAAACGCGTTAATACCACCTTATACGAAGAAACAGAACAACATTACCAAAAACAGCGTAATTTGTGGGGTTCTTTTTTTCCACATTGATAAGTACCAATATATTTGGAAACGATAAAATGTGTTTTTTTTTTAGTGTTTATTTGTATGTTTGTCACCAAAACGCTAAAATGGAATGGTAAACACCATAAATGGGAATAGAAAACAAACTTTTTTTTAGTTTGTTGCATACAAAAACATTAAAATGGATGCAAAATACTCTTAATAGGGAGACGTAATGACATTACGAAAAACTGTATTATAATTATTTTTTTTTACATTTTAGGTATTAAAACGCTAAACCTATAAACAGCACTCTATGAAGAAACAGAACTACATTAACAAAAACGTGTGTTTTGAGCATATTTCACATTATTAGGTACCGAAACGCCAAAATGCATGGAAAGCCCTTGATATGGGAAAATGAAATTGTTACAAGAAAACATCTTTTGAAACGAAAAGACTTTACGAGAAACGTTTATTATGAATGTTTTTTGTTCTTAGGTACAAAAACGCTAAAACGCATGAATAGCACTTTATATGAAGACACATAACATTATTAATAACATATATTTTGAGTCTATTTCAAATTGTTAGGCTTTTTTGTTACCTAACCATGTGAAAAGCAATAAAAATACTCGCTTTTGTTAATGTTGTGTTCCTATATAAAGATTATTTACACCCGTTTTAGCGTTTTCGTGATGTCTTTTCGTTTTTGCATGAATTTTGGCATTTTTCTACGAAACAAGCTGAAAATGCACTCAAAACACACGATTTTATTACATATACTGTTTCTCCATAAAATTTGTTTTGCATGCTTCTTAGCGTTTTCATAAGTCGTTCAAAAAAAAACAAAGAGAAACGTTCTTGGTAATGATGTTTCTTTTTTTTTTCCATATTGGGTACTTTTCATGCTTTTTTAACCGTTTTGGTGCCTAACACGCTCATAAACACTCAAAAAACACATTTCTGGAAATATCGTTTCCTTTTCCTATAAAGTGTGCTTTGCGTACAATTTGGTGTTTTGGTACCTAACCATGTGAAATACACTCAAAATGCAAGTTTTTTATAATGTTAATTGTCTCCATATATTTAGGCGTTTTAGCGTTTTAGTACCTAAGAAAATGGAAAAAAACACTCATAACACAAGTTTCTCGTAATGTGTTTTTGTTTCCCCAGATCGCGTAATCAAGCATTTTGGCATTTTTCTACGTAATAAGCTCAAAAACTCTCGAAATACTTGGTTTCAGTAATATTATCATGTTTTCTACATGAAGAGTGTTTGCATACATTTTTGCGTTTTGGTACCTAACAAGATCATAATCACTCAAAAAACATGTTCCTGGAAATGTCTTTTTTTTTTTTTTTTTTCCTAATATAGGGTACCTTACATGTATTTATGCATTTAATTACTTAACAGTGTAAAAGAATACACAAAAAACGTTTGTTTTTTCTTTTGATGTTGTTCTGTTTCTCAATTTAGAGTTTTATTACAGGGTTTAAGCGTTTTCGTAGACAGGAAACTCAAAAACACTCATAACACACGTTTCTCGCAATGTCTTTTCATTTCCTCATTCTTTGCATGCATTTTGGCGATTTTGTACGTAACAAACTCAAAAGCATTTAAATACTTGTTTTTGTTAAGGTTATTCTTTTCTATTTAAAGGGTGTTTTCCATTCGTTTTATGGTTTTTGTACATAAATAGCTCAAAAACACACCAAACACACGTTTTTAGAAATGTTGTTTTGCTTTCCTCATAGAGGAACTTTTCCATGCCTTTTAGCGTTTTTGTGCCTAACACGCTCATAAACACTTAAAAAAAAAAAATACATGTTTCTGGAAATGTCGTTTCATTTCCCTAGAGAGGGCACTTTGCATGTATTTTGGCGTTTTCGCTATCTTACAATGTGAAAAAAAAACTCAAAAATCACGTTTTTTGGTAAATGTTTTTAATTTTATTTTTTTTCCATATAGAGTAATACTATTTATGTGTTTTAACGTTTTGGTACCAAAAAGCTTAAAAACACTGATAATACACTTTTCTTCTAATGTCTCTTCGTTTCCTAATATTAGGTACTTTGCATACATTTTGGCGTTTTCGTAGGTAACAAACTGAAAACCCTTAAAATACTTGTTTTTCGTAATTTTATTGTGTTTCTCCATAAATCATGTATCACGTGCGTTTTAGCATTTTGGTACGTAAGTAGCTCAAAAACATTTTGGTGCGTAACACGATCATAAACACTCAACAGACACGTTTCACGAAATATCATTTTCTTTCCCAACTATAGCCTATTTTTCCTGTTTTTTTTTTTTTTTTTTTTTGCTTTTTGGCACCTAATAATGTGTAATACACATAAAACACAAGTTTTTGGTAATATATTTTTTTTTTTTCCATAGAGAGTGCTATTAATGCCTTTTAACATTTTGGTACCTAAGAAGCTCAAAAGCACTAAAAATACACGTTTCAGGTAATGCTTAGAAATTTAATTTTTTTTTCCCTATATAGGGATCGTTGGATGCATTTTGGTGTTTTGGTATCTATGAATGTGAAAAAAAAAAAAAAAAACACTCAAAACACACGTATTTGGTAATGTTGTTTTGTATCTTCATATAGAATGTTATTCATGGTTTATTGCGTTTTGGTACCTAAGAAGCTCAAAAATATTCATAACACACGTTTCTTGTAATGCCTTTTCGTTTCTAAATATAAAATTTTCGTATCTAAGAAGGATGTATTTTGGCGTTTTTCCACCTAAGCTCACAAAACACTCAAAAAACTTGTTTTTGGTAATATTAGGCTTTTTCTCCATAAATTGTGTTTTGCATGCGTTTTTTTTTTTTGCGTTTTTGGTACGTAAGATACTGAAAAAACACTCAAAAGACACGTTTTTTTGGTACTGTTGTTCTGTTTTTTTTCTTTTCATATAGAATGCTATTCATGCGTTTTAGAGTTTTGGTACTTAAGAAGCTCAAAAAACAGATTTCTCGTAAAGACTTTTCTTTTCTCCATATCGAGTGCTTTGCATGCATTTCGCTCTTATATCTCCTAATAATGTGAAATACACGTTTTTGGTATTAATCTTCTTTTTCTCAAAATAAAGCGCTATTCATGCGTTTTAACGTTTTGGTACCTAGGAAGCTAAAAAAAAAATAATGATAATAAACGTTTCTTGTAATGTCGTTTCGGTTACCCATATAGGATAGTTTGTATGCATTTTGGTGTTTTCGACGTAAAAAAAAACTCAAAAACACTCGATACTTATTTTCCATCAGCATTTTCTTTCATGTGTTTTTTTTTTTTTTTTACCGTTTTCCTTGCTATTACGTTAAAAATACCGAAAATATATCATTCTGGAAACGTAGTTCTGTTTCCTCCTATAGGGATATTTCCATGCACTTCGCCGTTTTGATACTTAACAATGTCAAAAACATTCAAAATACAAGTTTTTTGATAATAATTTATGTTTCTTTTATATAGTGTGATATTCATACATTTTTTTTCTGGTTTAGTACCTAAAAACCTCAAAAACAATCATAATACACGTTTTTCGTAAAGTTCTTTCGTTTCCCCTTATAAACTATTTTCCATGCCATTCAGCGTTTTTGTACGTAAAAAAGCTGAAAGAAATACACGATTTTTACTAAAGATATTTTGTTTTTCCATAAAGCATATGCATGCATTTTATCATTCTACGACGTAAGTAGCTCAAAAACTCTCAGAAGATGTTTTATTAATATTTGTTTTACGTTGTTTTTTTTTTTTAGCATTTTTTTGCCTAGCACGCTCACAAACACACAAAAAAGATCCATTTCTTGAAATCTCGTTTCCTATCCCGATATTCCTATCCCGATATTCCATACATTTTGGCGTTTTGGTATCTAACAATGTGAAAAATCATTAAAAATACCAATTTTTGGTTATGTTATTATGTTTCTCTATATAGGGTGCTATGCATACTTTTTCTCGTTTTGGTACCAAAGAAGCTCAAAAACACAAAAAAAATACACGTTTCTTGTAATATCTTTTCGTACGAAATATAGGGTAATTTACATACATTTCGGCGTTTTCTACGTAGTGCTTTTCAACTCGAAAAGCACTAAAAACACGTTTCTTTTGTAATTGTTTACTATTCCTCCATACTTTTCTTTTTTTTTTTTTTTGCATGCATTTTGGCATTTTGGTACATATCTCAAAAAAACATTGAAAAGAGATATATGTAGTTATATTATTTTGTTTACTCATACAGGATGCTTTCCATACATTTTGGGTTTTGCTGCTTAACACGCTCATAAACACTCAAAAAGACACGTTTCTGGAAATATCGCTTTGCATGCTTTTGGTGATTTGTTGCCTAATAATATGAAATACAGTCGAGATACATGTTTTCGATAATGCTTTTCTGTTTCTCCATATAGAGTGTTATTCATGCACTTTAACATTTTGGTACCTAAGAACCTCAAAATACTCATAATACAAGTTTCTCATGAAGTCTTTTTGTTTCCCTATATAGGGTACTTTGCATGCATTTTCGCTTTTTCTACGTAACAAGCTATATATACTCGTATATATATATATATATATATATATATATATATATATATATATATATATATATATATATATATATATATATATATATATATATATATATATATATATATATATATATATATATATATATATATATATATATATATATATATATATATATATATATATATATATATATATATATATATATATATATATATATATATTTTTTTTTATTTATGATTTTGATTATATTATTCTGTTTCTACATTAAAGTTTTTTGCATGCGTTTTAGCGTTTCGGTACGTAAATAAATGAAAAGACTCAAAAGGCACGATTAATGTAATGTTGTTTTGTTTTACGAAATAAAGAAATCATGTATTTTGAGTGTGTTTCACATTGTTACCCGCCAAAACGCCAAAATGCATGCAAAGCCCCTTATAATAGGAAAGGAAACGGCATTTTTCAGAAAAGAAGAAGAAAATAGCTCTTTGAGGGTTTCTGAGCATGTAAGGCACCAAGGTGCTTAAAATCACTATGTATGAAAATTCAAAACATTACAAAAAAAACGTATCTTATGAGTGTTTTTCAGCTTCTTACGTACCAAAACTCTAAATTATATGCAAAAACACCCTTCATAAACACAATAACTTTATCAAAAAATATGTGTTTTAAATGTTTTGAGCTTGTTACGTTGAAAAGTAAAAATGAATGCAATTTACTCTATACGGGGAAACGAGAAATTACGAGAAGATAAAACCCATATAAAACACAGTTCATGGTGAAACAGAATAATTTTACCAAAAACAAGTATTTTGACTGTTTTCAGGTTTCGTACGTACAAAACCGGCAAAATGCATCCAAAGTTCCTTATATGTTTAGACGAAAGGGCATTGCGAGAACCATTTCTTAAGAGTGTTTTTTTGGGGGGCTTCTTAGGTACAAAAAACGACAAATCGCATGACTAGCGATCTCTTTGGAGAAACAAACCAACATTACCAAAAACGTGTATTTTAAGTATATTTAACATTGTTAGGTACCAAAACGCCATTGTCTATGTAATGCACCCTGAATGGCGAAACGAGTTTTCCAGAAGTGTCTTTCCAGTGTTGATGAGCGTGCTAGGCACCAAAACGATAAAAGCGAAAACGCTTTGTGTGTCCACTATATCTGGGAAAACAAAACAACATTGCAAAAAATGTCTCGTTTCAGTGTTTGTGAGCTACTTACGTTTCCAAAAGCTAAAACGCATATAAATATGCTTTATTCAGAAACACAATAACTTTATTTAAACTTGTATTTCAATTGTTTTCTGAGTTTGTTACGTACAAAAAAGAAAAAAAACCGTGCAAGGTACTCCCTATGATGAAACGAAAAGACATTACGAGAAAGTGTTTTTAAGCTTCTTAGGTAACAAAACGGAAAAATGCGATAATACAACTATATATGGAGAAACAACGACATTACCAAAAACACGCATTTTGAGTGCTTTTTACATTACCAAAATACCTGAAACGCCTTTATATACGAAAATGAAACGTGATTACAAGAAACGAGAAACGTGTATTTATGTGTCTTTCAGCACGTTAGGCAACAAAACGCTAAAAAGCATAGAAAATTACCTTATAGCGGAATACAAAACGTTACGAAAAACGAGTCTTTTGAGAGTTTTGTTTTTACATTTTACGCTAAAATTCATGTAAAACACCTTTTATGGAGAAACAGAATAACATAAAAAAAAAGTGTTCTGAGTGTTTTCGGCTTGTTACCTGGAAAACTCAGAAACGCATACAAAGTATTCTATATGGGGAAAGAAAAATGCATTACGAAAAACATGTATAATGGATGTTTTCAGGTTTTTAGGTACCAAAAATGATAAAAAGCAACAATAACACTTCCTATTCAGAAACACAACAACATTACTAAAAAAGTGCATTTTAAGTGTTTTTCGTACTGTAAGATATCAAAACGACAAAATGGATGCAAAACTCTTTATGTTCAGGAGCGAAGCAACATTACAAGAAATGTATTTTTTTGTGTTTTTTGTCCATGTTAGGCAAGAAAATGCTAAAAAGAATGGAATACACCTTATATGGGAAAACGAAACAACATTACTAATATTGTACATTTTGAGTCTCTTTTCAGCTATTTAGGTAACAAAACGATAAAACGCATGAAAAAAAAAAAACTAGAAACAGATTACCATTACCAAAAAAAAAAAAATAAATAAATTCTAGTGTCTTTTTCAGCATATTAGGTCAATATGCATGCAATGTACAATGCAATAGGGAATGGAAAAGGCATAACGAGAAACTTGTATTGAGTGTTTTTTTTTTTTTTCAGATTTGCATGAGTAGGACTCTATATAGAGAGAAACAGAACAACATTATCAAAAACGTGTATTTTAAGTGCATTTCATATTTTGAAGTGACAAAACACCAAAATGCATTTAAAGCACCCTATATTTGGCAAAGGTAACGATATCTTAAGAAACGTCTTTTTAGTGTTTAGTGTTGGAAACAAAACAACATTAATAAAAACGTGTCTTTTCAATGTTTATAAAGTTACGTACTAAAACGCTAAAACGTATGTAATAAAAAAAATATGTAAATTTACCCCCTTAAAAAAATCGTTTATATTGAGTGTTTTTGAGTTTCATACGTAAAAAAATGCCAAGATCATGAAATTACCCTATATGAAAACAAAAAGACATTACGAGAAAAGTGTATTATGAGTATTTTTGAGCTTTTTATTTACCAAAAAAACAAAAAAAGGAATACAAAACAACATTACTAAAAACGTGTTTTATAGGCTCTTATGTACAGAAACGCTAAAACCCAAGCAAAACACCCTTTATGGAGAAGTGAAATAAATATTTCGTTGATAAATTACATTCAGGACAATTAAGGAACATCCCTTACAGAAGAGTAAGATCGCAGAAGAATGGTCCTAAATGTATGACTGAGGATAAAACACTACATAGGGCGAAAGAGAAGTATATATGAGATTAAAGACAGGGGAAGTGGTTTTAAGGCCATAATATAATAAATTTGAAAAGTCAGGAGTTTAACAAGGAAAGCTAAAAATAGTTATGAATTAAAGGTAGCCAGCCAAGCGAAGATGGACCCCAAGGGATTTTATCAGGCATATAAGACGAAGAATAGAGAAACAATAGTTCCTTAAAGACAGCAGAATGGGACCTGATTAGTTGTTGGGAGGAGATTAGTAAAATTGTGAACCAATATTTTTTAACTGTCTTTGCCCAGGAAAACATGCAGGATTTGCCGAATAGTGAGAAGATATTTAGAATAGAAGAGAATGAGAAGCTGACAGATATTACTATAACTAAAGAGATAGTGGAACAGGAGATAGATAAGCTGAAAAGTTCAAGTCACCAGGACCAGATGAAATATATTCCAGAGTATTTAAGGAATGGAAAAAGGTTATAAGTAATCTGTTAGTTTCTGTCCTTAGGAAATCACTTTAGTCATGTGAGGTATCGGTAATGTGGAGGCAGATAATGATGATAATTATGGCATCCTATATCAGGACTTTAGTAAAGCATTTGACAAGGTACCCAATCAGAGGCTACTGAGAAAGATTAGGGCGCACGAGAAAGATGAGGTGTTTAGATTGGATAAGGTCATGGCTAAGCGGCAGGCGACAGAGTGTTGTAATAAACGGCTCTAAATCCGAGTGGGGTCAAGGAATTAGTGGGGTGACAAAGGAATTATTAGTATTAGGGCCGATGTTGTTTGTTATATATGTTAATGACTTGGATAGTGGAATTAGTAGTGTTGTTAGTAAATTTGCGGATGACACGAGATTACATGTATTTTGAGTTTTTTTGATCATGTTACCTATTAAAAAGCTTAAATACATGCAAAGAACTCTATGTTTGGGAAACGAAAGGACATTACGAGAAACGTGTATTATGAGTGTTGTTAAGTTCCTTAAGTACCAAAAAGCTAAAACCCACAAATAACACTCTTTATAGAGAAAAAAAAAAAAAGTAATTTTCTTTTTTTTTTTTGTTAGTCTTCTTCATAGGTACCGAGATGCCAAAATTCTGGCAAAATTCTGGCAAAATGCTATTTAGCGTTTTCGTGCCTAACACGCTGAAAAACACATAAAAACACATTTCTTACATTGTTCTTTAATTTTCTCGTATAGCGAGCAAGCATTAAGTAACAAAAACGCCAAAATGCATGGAAATCAACCAATATGGATAAAATAAAGGA
The DNA here is from genome assembly GCF_035594125.1 of Scylla paramamosain. Lineage (NCBI taxonomy): Eukaryota > Metazoa > Arthropoda > Malacostraca > Decapoda > Portunidae > Scylla > Scylla paramamosain. The sequence continues at coordinate 2,145,233 of NC_087196.1, read as the reverse complement.
CATTACGAGAAAGATGCCAGTAGTGTTTTTGAGCGTCTTAAGTACCAAACGCGAAAACTATTTAGTACCACTGTATATGGAGAAACAGAACATTACCAAAAACGTTTATTTTGTGTTTTTCACAATTTTATGTACCAAAACGTCAAAATGACTCCAGAGCACCATCTATGGGGGGATGAAACGATATTTCCAGAAACATGTGTTTTGAGAGTCGATTGTTGTTGTTAGGTACCAAAGTTATAAAGAGCATGGAAAGCTACCTATATGAAAGAACAAGTCAACCAAAAATTTATCTTTTGGGTATTTTCAGCTACTTATGTACCATAACGCAGAGATGTATGCAAAACACCCTTTATTACCATAAACAATTTTTTTTCCTTTTTACATATAAAAAGAAACATAAATGCATGCAAAATACTTTGCATCAGGAAACGAAAAGACATTAGAAGAAACTTTTATAATAAGTTTTTTTTTTATTTCTTAGGTACCAAGACCTATTTGACGTATTGAAGAACAGTCTATATGGAGAAAAGAACAAGATTACCAAAAATGTGCTTTTTGAGTGTTTTTTCACATTGTTAGGTACGAAAACACTCTATAAAGATTTGTGGGTTTTAGCTTTCTCATACTTAACGAACTTAAAACAAACTCATAATACACGTTTCTCGTAACGTCCTTTCATGTTCCAAACATAGGGTTCTTTCCATGTATTTTAGCTTTTTTTATAGGTAACATGATGAAAAGCACTCAAAATACATGTTTTTTGGTAATATTATTCTGTTTTTCCATAAAGGATGTTTTGCATGCGTTTTAGCGTTTTGGTATGTAAGGAGCTCAAAAACACTTAAAGGCAAGTTCTTGGTAAAAGTTCGTTTTATTCCCATGTAATGTGATTCCCGTGCTTTTTCTGCTTTATTGCCTATCACTCTCAAAAACTTTTTGGTAATTTTATTATTTTTCTCCATAAAAGGTGTTTTGCGCTAGTTTTGCATGGAATTTGGGAATTTCGTAACTAAGAATGTGAAAAAAAAAACTCAAAACACAGGCATTAATAAGGTTTTTCTATTTCTTAATTAAAAGTGTTATTCATGAGTTTCAGCATTTTGGTAGGTAAGAAACTTTTCTAATACACACATGTGGTAAGGTATTTCTGTTTCAAAATTAAAAGTGTTATTCATGAGTTTCATCTTTTTGGTATGTAAGAAATTTCTTTATGTACACGAGTTTTTTAGTTTTTTTACCTTGTGGTTCTTGTCAAACTATAAAACACTCATACACGTTTCTCGTAATGTCCTTTTCTTTGCCAATAGAAAGTGCGTTCCATCCATTTTTTCTAGGTAACAAGCTCAAAAACACATAAAAATATATCTTTTTGGTAATGTTATTCTATTTCTTCTTATTGATTGGTTTACATCCATTTTAGCGTTTTTTTAAGTAAATCACTGAAAAGACATGTTTTCAGTAATATTGTTGAAATTGCTGAAAACACTCAAAAGACAGGTTTCTGGTAAAGTCGTGTAATTTCCCCATATAGGTGGATTTGCATGCACTTTAGGGTTTGTACATAACTCCGGAAAAAGGCAATTTTTTTTTTTTTTTTATATATAAAGATTTTTTTCAGAAAATTTAAATGAATTTTGCCAGAATTGTGGCATCTCGGTACCTATGAAGATGAATAACAAAAAAAAAAGTTTTTTTTTTCTCTCTATAAAGAGTGTTCTTTGTGGGTTTTATCTTTTTGGTACTTAAGGAACTTAAAAACACTCATAATACACGATTTTCTTAATGTCCTTTTGTTATACAAACATAGGGTCCTTTACATGTATTTAAGCGTTTTTATAGGTTACATGATAAAAAAAAACTCAAAATACATGTTTTTGGTAATGTTATTCTGTTTCTCCATAAAGCGTGTTTTGCATGCGTTTTAGCGATTTGGTATGTAAGGAGTTAAAAAACACTTAAAGGCAAGTTCTTCGTAAAAGTTGGTTTTATTCCCATGTAATGTGATTGTTCTGCTTTTTAGTGCTTTGTTGCATGTCACGCTCAAAAACACTAAAAAGACACTTTTTTGGTAATGTCATTTTTTTTTTCCACATAAAGGTAGTTTCGCATGTAATTTGGGATTTTCGTAACTAAGAATGTGAAAAACACTCAAAATACACACATTTGGTAAGGTTGTTCTGTTTTTCAATTAAAAGTGTTATTCATGAGTTTTAGCATTTTGGTATGTAAGAAACTTCTCTATATACACGAGTTTTTTGCGTTTTTTGTCCTGTGGTTCTTGTGAAACTATAAAACAATCATTGTACATGTTTCTGTAAATGTCCTTTTTTCTTCCCAATATAGAGTGCTTTTACATCCATTTTCGCGTTTTTTTGTAGGTAAAAAGCCCCAAAACAGGTTTTGGTAATGTTATTCTATTTCTTTATATTCGTTGCTTTGCATCCGTTTTAGCGTTTTTTCTACGTAAAACGCTGAAAAGACACGTTTTCAGTAATATTGTTTTGGATTCACATATTGACTGACTTCCATATTATTTATCGGTTTGATGCCTAACATACTGAAAAACACTGAAAAGGCAGGTTTCTGGTAAAGTCGTTTAATTTCCTCATATAGGTGGCTTTGCATGCACTTTAAGCTTTGGTAAATAACAATCCGAAAAAAAAGCTATAATTAACTCTTTTGATAATGTTTTTTTTTCACATAAATTCCCTGAATTTTGGCAGAATGTTTTATGTTTTTTTTTATTTATTTTTTTCTCTTGAAAGTGTTATTTGTGGGTTTTAACGTTTTGGTACTTAAGGAACTTCAAAACAGTCATAATACACGTTTTTCGTAATGTCCTTTCGTTTCCCAAAGATAGGGTTCTTTGCATGTATTTAAGCGTTTTTATAGGTAACATGATCAAAAACACTTAAAACATATTTTTTGTAATGTTTTTTCTGCTTCTCCATAAAGGAGTGTTTTGCATGCGTTTTAGCGTTTTGGTATGTAAGGAGCTCAAAAACACATAATGGCAAGTTCTTGGTCAAAGTTGGTTTTATTTCCATGTAATGTGATTGCCCTGCTTTCTAGTGCTTTATTGCCAAACACGCTCAAAAACACTGAAAAGACGCTTCTGGTAATGTCATTTTTTTCTCACATCAAGCTAGTTTCGCATGCTTTTTAGGATTTTGGTAACTAACAATGTGAAAAACAATAAAAATACACGCTTTTGGTAAGATTGTTCTGTTTCTCAATTAAGGTTGTTATTCATGAGTTTCAGCATTTTGGAATCTAAGAAACTTCTTTATATACACAAGTTTTTGCGCTTTTTGCCTTGTGGTTCTTGTGAACCACAAGTTCTTTTGCTCGAAAATAATAAGACACTCATTATACACGTTTCTCGTAATGTCCTTTTCTTTCCCAATAGGGAGTGCTTTGCATCCATTTTCACCTTTTTTGTAGGTAACCAGCTTAAAAATACTGAAAATATAGTTTTTTTGTAATGTTATTCTTTTTTTTTTTATATTGGTTGGTTTGCATCCGTTTTAGCGTTTTTCTACGTAAAACACCTAAAAGACACGTTTTCAGTAATTTTGTTTTGGATTCCCATATAGAGTGAATTCCATGTTATTTATCGTTTTTGGTGCCTAACATGCTGAAAAACACTCATAAGACAGTTTTCTGACAAAGACGTTTGATTTCCCCATATCTCGTAGGTGGCTTTGCATGCACTTTATGGTTTGCTACATAACAGTCGAGAAAAAAAAAAGATAAAATTAACTTTTTTGATAATGTTCTTATTTCATTACTGAAAACGTGTCTTTTCAGCGTTTTACGTAGAAAAAACGCTAAAACGGATGCAAAGCAACGAATATAAAGAAATAGAATAACATTACCAAAACCTGTTTTGGGGCTTTTTACCTACAAAAAAACGCGAAAATGGATGTAAAAGCACTCTATATTGGGAAGAAAAAAGGACATTTACAGAAACATGTACAATGATTGTTTTATAGTTTCACAAGAACCACAGGACAAAAAACGCAAAAAACTCGTGTATATAGAGAAGTTTCTTACATACCAAAATGCTAAAACTCATGAATAACACTTTTAATTGAAAAACAGAACAACCTTACCAAATGTGTGTATTTTGAGTGTTTTTCACATTCTTAGTTACGAAAATCCCAAATTACATGCGAAACTACCTTTATGTGGAAAAAAAAAATGACATTACCAAAAAAGTGTCTTTTTAGTGTTTTTGAGCGTGACATGCGACAAAGCACTAAAAAGCAGAACAATCACATTACATGGGAATAAAACCAACTTTTACGAAGAACTTGCCTTTAAGTGTTTTTTAACTCCTTACATACCAAATCGCTAAAACGCATGCAAAACACGCTTTATGGAGAAACAGAATAACATTACCAAAAACATGTATTTTGAGTTTTTTTTTATCATGTAACCTAAAAAAACGCTTAAATACATGTAAAGGACCCTATGTTTGTATAACAAAAGGACATTAAGAAAATCGTGTATTATGAGTGTTTTTAAGTTCCTTAAGTACCAAAAAGATAAAACCCACAAAGAACACTCTTTATAGAGAGAAAAAAAAAAATTTTTTTTTGTTATTCATCTTCATAGGTACCGAGATGCCACAATTCTGGCAAAATTCATTTAAATTTTGTGAAAAAAATCTTTATATAAAAAAAAAAAAATTTGCCTTTTTCCGGAGTTATGTACAAACCCTAAAGTGCATGCAAATCCACCTATATGGGGAAATTACACGACTTTACCAGAAACCTGTCTTTTGAGTGTTTTCAGCAATTTCAACAATATTACTGAAAACATATCTTTTCAGTGATTTACTTAAAAAAACGCTAAAACGGATGTAAACCAATCAAGAAATAGAATAACATTACCAAAAAGATATATTTTTATGTGTTTTTGAGCTTGTTACCTAGAAAAAATGGATGGAACGCACTTTCTATTGGCAAAGAAAAGGACATTACGAGAAACGTGTATGAGTGTTTTATAGTTTGACAAGAACCACAAGGTAAAAAAACTAAAAAACTCGTGTACATAAAGAAGTTTCTTACATACCAAAAAGATGAAACTCATGAATAACACTTTTAATTTTGAAACAGAAATACCTTACCACATGTGTGTATTAGAAAAGTTTCTTACCTACCAAAATGCTGAAACTCATGAATAACACTTTTAATTAAGAAATAGAAAAACCTTATTAATGCCTGTGTTTTGAGTTTTTTTTTCACATTCTTAGTTACGAAATTCCCAAATTCCATGCAAAACTAGCGCAAAACACCTTTTATGGAGAAAAATAATAAAATTACCAAAAACATATATTTTTTTGGGGTTTTGATCATGTTATCTATAAAAACGCTTAAATACATATAAAGAACCTTATGTTTGCGAAACGAAAGGACATTACGAGAAATGTGTATTATAAGTGTTTTTAAGTTCCTTAAGTACCAAAAAGATAAAACCCACAAATAACACTCTTTATTTAGAAAAAAAAGTAAGAAAATGAAAAAATAGGATTTTTTTTTTTGTTATTCATCTTCATAGGTACCGAGATTCCAAAGTTCTGGGAAAATTCAGGGCTATTATATGATAAAGGAAAATTATAAAAAAAAGTTAATTTTAGCTTTTTTTTCGGATTGTTATATACCAAACCCTAAAGTGAGGAAATTAAACGACCTTACCAGAAATCTGTTTTTTGAGTGTTTTTCAGCATGTTAGGCACCAAAACGATAAATAATAAGGAACTCACCCTATATGAGAATCCAAAACAAAATAGCTGAAAACTTTTCAGTGTTTTACGTAGAAAAACGCTGAAACGGATGCAAACCAACCAATATCAACAAATAGAAAAACAATACCAAAAAGGTATATTTTGAGTGTTTTTGTGCTTGTTACCTACAAAAAAAAACCGGGAAAATTGATGGAAAGCACTCTTCACAAGAAAACAAAAGGACTTTGCAAGAAAAGTGTATAATGAGTTTTTTATAGTTCAAACGAACCAAAAGGCAAAAAACACAAAAACTCGTGTATATGGAGAATATTCCTAGATACCAAAATGCTGAAACTCATGAATAACACTCTTAACTGAGAAACAGAACAACTTTACGAAATGCGTGTATTTTGCGTGCTTTTCACATTCTTAGTTATCAAAACCCCAAATTACATGCGTAACCACCTTTATGTGAGAAAAAAATGACATTACCAGAAAAGTGTCTTTTAAGTGTTTTTGAGCGTGATAGGCAATAAAGCACTAAAAAGCACGGCAATGAAATTACATTAGAATAACACCAAAAACTTGCCTTTAAGTGTTTTTGAGCTCCTTATATAACAAACCGCTAAAACACATGCAAAACAAACTTTATGGAGAAACAGAATAACATTACCAAAAACATATATTTTGAGGGTTTTTTGATCATGTTATCTATAAAAACGCTTAAAATCATGCAAAGAACATTATGTTTGGAAAACAAAAGAACATTACGAGAAACGTGTATTATGAGTGTTTTTTTTTAAGTTCTTTAAGTACCAAAAAGCTAAAGCCCACAAATAACACATTTTATTTAGAAAATAAAAAAAATATATATAAAAAATTGGATTTTTTTTTTTTTTTTTGTTATTCATCTTTATAGTACCGAGATGCCAAAATTCTAGGAAAATTCAGGGCAATAGTATGATAAATTTAATTTCAGCTTTTTTTTCGAACTGTTATGTACCAAACCCTAAAGTGCATGCAAAGCCTCCTATATGAAGAAATTTAACGACCTTAACATAAATCTGTGTTTTGAGTGTTTTTTAGCATGTTAAGCACCAAAACGATAAATAATAAGGAACTCACCTCTATATGGGGATCCAAAACAAAGTTACTGAAAACGTGTCTTCTCAGTGTTTTACGTAGAAAAACGCTAAAACGGATGCAAAGCAACCAATATAAAGAAATAGAAAAACGTTACTAAAAAGGTATATTTTGAGTGTTTTTGAGCTTATTACCTACAAAAAACGCGAAAATTGATGCAAAGCACTCTACATTGAAAAACAAAAGGACATTGCAAGAAAAGTGTATAATGAGTGTTTTATAGTTCAAAAGAACCACAAGGCAAAAAACGCAAAATGTCGTGTATATGAAGAGGTTTCCTAGATACAAAAATGCTGAAACTTATGTATAACATTCCTAATTTAGAAACAGAACAACCTTAATAAATGCGTGTATTTTGAGTGCTTTTCACATTCTTAGTTACCAAAACCCCAAATTGCATGCGAAAATAGATTTGTGGGAAAAAAAAAGACTTTACCAGAAAAGTGTCTTTTGAGTGTTTTTGAGAGTTATAGGCAATAAAGCACTAAAAAGGAAGGCAATCTCATTACATTGGAGGAAAACGAATTTTTACCAAGAACTTGCCTTTAAGTGTTTTTTTGAGCTCCTTATGTACCAAAACACTAAAACGCATGCAAAACACTCTTTATGGTGAAACAGAATAATATTACCAAAAAACATATTTTGAGTGTTTTTCATCATGTTACCAATAAAAACGCTAAAATACATGCAAAGAACTATTTTTAGGAAACGAAAGGAAATTACGAGAAACGTGTATTATGAGTGTTTTTAAGTTCATTAATTACCAAAAAGCTAAAAGCCACAAATAACACTCTTTATTGAGAAACAATAAATAAATAAAAAAAATACGATATTTTTTTCCTTTCTTATTGATCTTCACAGGTACCGAGATGCCAAAATTCGGGTAAAATTCAGGAAATTATGTGAAATAAGAACATTATCAAAAAGGTTAAGTTTAGTTTTTTTTTCGGACTATTATGTACCAAACCCCTAAAGTGCATGGGGAAATTAAACGTCTTTGCCAGAAAACGGTCTTATGAGACTTTTTCAGCATCTTAGGAACCAACACGATAAATAACATGGAAGTCAATCTATATGGGAATCCAAAACAATATTAATAAAAACGTGTTTTTTCGGTGTTTTACGTAGATAAATGCTACAACGGATGCAAACCAACCAATATGAAGGAATAGAATAACATTACCAAAAAGGTATATTTTGAGTATTTTTGAAATTGTTACCTACAAAAAAAGCGAAAATAGATGGAAAGCTCTCTATATTGGGAAGCAAAAGGACATTACGAGAAACGTGTATAATGAGTGTTCTATAGTTTCACAATAACTACAAGACAAAAAACGCAAAAACTCGTGTATATAGAGAAGTTTCTTACATTCCAAAGTGCTGAAACTCTTGAACAACACTTTTAATTGAGAAACAGAACAATCTTACTAAATGCGTGTATTTTGAGTGCTTTTCACATCCTTGGTTACCAAAAATTGCATGCAAAACCAGCTTTATGTGGGAAAAAAATGATATTACCAAAAAAATGTCTTTTGAGTGTTTTTGAGCGTGTTAGGCAATAAAGCACTAAAAAGCAGGACATTACATTGAAATAAAACCAATTTTTAACAAGAACTTGCCTTTAAGTGTATTTGAGCTCCTTATATAACAAAACACTAAAATGCATGCAAAATACACTTTAGGGTGAAACAGAATAACATTACCAAAACCATGTATTTTGAGTGTTTTTGATCATGTTACCAATAAAAACGCTTAAATACATGCAAAGAACCCTATTTTTGGGAAACGAAAAGACATTACGAGAAACGTGTATTATGAGTGTTTTTAAGTTCATTAAGTACGAAAAAGCTAAAAGCCACAAATTACACTCTTTATTGAGAAAAATATAAATAAATAAATAAAAAAATACGATATTTTTTTTTCATTCTTATTTATCTTCACATGTAAGAAGGTGCCAAAATTCCGGCAAAGTTCAGGAAATTATATAAAAATAGAACATTATCAAAAAAGTTACATTTAGCTTTTTTTTCGGACTGTTATGTACCAAACACATAAAATGCATGCAAAGCCACCTATATGGGGAAATTGAACGTCTTTGCCAGAAAACTGACTTATGAGGGTTTTTTCAGCATGTTAGGAACCAACACGATAAAACACAAGGAAGTCAATCTATATGGGAATCTAAAAATAAATTACTGAAAACGCTAAAACGGATGCAAACCAACCAAAATGAAGAAATAGAATAACATTACCAAAAAGGTATATTTTGAGTGTTTTTGATATTGTTACCTACAATAAACGCGAAAATGGATGGAAAGCACTCTATATTGGGAGGCAAAAGGCACCAAAAAGCATTTTAGGCACCAAAACGATAAATAATATGAAAGTTACTCTATATGGAAATCCAAAGCAATATTACTGGAAACGTGTCTTTTAAAAGATATACGTAGAAAAACGCTAAAACAGATGCAAACCAACCAATATGAAGAAATAGAATAACATTACCAAAACATATTTTGTGTGTTCTTGAGCTTGTTACATAAAAAAAATGCGAAAATATATGCAAAGCAGTCTATATAAGTAAAAAAAAAAAAAAAGGACATAATGAGAAACGTGTATAATGAGTGTTTTATAGTTTCACCAGAATCACAAGGCAAAAAACGCAAAAACTCGACTATATGGAGAAGTTTCTAAGATACCAAAATACTGAAACTCATGAATAACACTCTTAATCAAGAAACAGAACAACCTTACTAAATGCGTGTATTTTGAGTGTTATTTTACATTCTTAGTTACCAAAACCCCAAATTCCATGCGAAACTAGCTTTATGTAGGAAAAAAATGACATTATCAGAAAAGTGTCTTTGAGTGTTTTTGAGCGTGTTAGGCAAATAAGCACTAAAAAGCAGGGCAATCACATTACATGGGAATAAAACCAACTTTTACGAAGAACTTGCCTTTTAGTGTTTTTGACACGCATTTAGTAAGGTTGCTCTGTTTCTCAATTAAGAGTGTTATTCAAGAGTTTCAGCATATACACGAGTTTTTGCGTTTTTTGCCTTCTGGTTTTCTTGAACTATAAAACATTCATTATACACTTTTCTCGCAATGTCCCTTTCTTTCCCAATATAGAGTGCTTTGTATCAATTTTCGCGTTTTTTTTTTTTTTTTGTAGGAAACAAGCAGAAAAACACTCAAAATATACATTTTTGGTAATGTTATTCTGCTTCTTGATATTGGTTGGTTTGTATGAGTTTTACCGTTTTTCTACGTAAAACACTGAGAAGACACGTTTTCAGTAATTTTCTTTTGCATTCCCACATAGAGTGAGTTCTTTATTATTTATCGTTTTGGTGCCTAATATGCTGAAAAACACTGAAAAGACATATTTCTTGTTAGGTCTTTAATTTCCTCATATGGGAGGCTTTGCATGTCTTTTAAGTGTTTGTGAGCGTGTTACTCAATAAAGCCCTAAATGCCAGGGCAATCACATTATATGGGAATAAAACCAAATTTTACCAAGAACTTACCTTTAAGTGTTTTTGAGCTTCTTACGTACCAAAACGCTAAAACGCATGCAAAATACATTTTATGGAGAAACAGAATAACATTACAAAATACATGTATTTTGAGTGTTTTTTATCATGTTATGTATAAAAACGCTTAAATACATGTAAAGAACCTTATTTTTGGGAAACGAAAGAACATTACGAGAAACGTGTATTATGAGTGATTTTTAATTTCCTTCAGTACCAAAAAGCTAAAACCCACAAATAACACTCTTTAGAAAAATAAAAAAATTAAAAAATGGGATTTTTTTTTTTTTTGGTTATTCATCTTCATAGGAACCGAGATGCTAAAATTCTGCCAAAACTCACAGAATTTATATGGAAAAAAGAATATTATCATAGAAGTTAATTATAGCTTTTTTTTCGGATTGTTATGTACCAAACCCTAAAATGTATGGAAAGCCACCTATATAAGGAAACAGAATAACATTACCAAAAACATGTAATTTGGATGTTTTTTTATCATGTTATCTATAAAAATGCTTAAATACATGGAAAGAACATTATGTTTGAGAAACAAAAGGACATTACGAGAAACGTGTGTTATGAGTGTTTTTTTTAAGTTCCTTAAGTACCAAAAAGCTTAAACCCACAAATAACACTCTTTATTTAGAAAAAAAAATATATAATTTTTTTTTTTCCATCTTCATATGTACCGAGATGCCAAAATTCTGGGAAAATTCAGGAAAATTATATGAACAAAATAATATTATCAAAAAAGTTAATTTTAGCTTTTTTTTCGGACTGTTATGTACCAAACCCTAAACTGCATGGAAAACCTCCTATATGTGGAAATTAAGCGAACTTAACAGATATCTGTCTTTTGAGTGTTTTTCAGCATGTTAGGCACCAAAACGATAAATAATAAGGAACTCACTCTATATAGGAATCCAACGAGTCTTTTTCTCGTCCTAAACCTTCTAAACCTTGGTTTAACACAGCTTGTTCTCGTGCTATACTTGATAGAGAGGTAGCCCACAAAGGGTACTTTGACACGTTTTCAGTAATTTTGTTTTAGATTCCCATATAGAGTGACTTCCATGTTATTTACGGTTATGGTGCCTAAGAAGCTGAAAAACACTCATAAGACAGTTTTCTGGCAAAGACGTTTAATTTCCCCTTATAGGTGGCTTTGCATGCACTTTAGGGTTTGGTACATAACAGTACGAAAAAAAAAAGCTAAAATTAACTTTTTTAATAATTCACTCATAATTTCCTGAATTTTGCCCAAATTTTGGCATCTCGGTACCTGTGAAGATGAAAAAGAAAGAAAAAAATATCGTATTTTTTTATTTTTTTCTCAATAAAGAGTGATATTTGTGTCTTTTAGCTTTTTGGTAAATAATGATCTTAAAAACACTCGTAATACACGTTTCTCGCAATGTCCTTTCATTTCCCAAAAATAGGGTTCTTTGCATGTATTTAAGCGTTTTTATTGGTAACGTTATCAAAAACACTCAAAATATATGTTTTTGGTAATGCTATTATCTTTCTCCATAAAGTGTGTTTTGCATGCGTTTTAGCGTTTTGGTATATAAGGAGCTGAAAACACTTAAAGGCAAGTTCTTGGTAAAAATTGATTTTATTGCCATGTAAAGTGATTCCCCTGCTTTTTAGTGCTTTATTGCCTATCACGCTCAAAAACACTCAAAAGACACTTTTCTGGTAATGTCATATTTTTCCCACATAAAGCTGGTTTCGCATGCAATTTGGTATTTTGGTAACTAAGAATGTGAAAAGCAGTCAAAATACACGCATTTAGTAAAGTTGTTCTGTTTCTCAGTTAAGAGTGTTATTCATGAGTTTCAGCATTTTGGTATATAGGAAACTTCTCCATATACACGAGTTTTGCGTTTTTTGCCTTGTGGTTCTTTTGAACTATAAAACATTCATTATACACTTTTCTCGCAATGTCCCTTTGTTTAGCAAGATAGATTGCTTTGTATCAATTTTCGCGTTTTTTTGTAGGTAACAAGCTCAAAAACACTCAAAATATACCTTTTTGATAATGTTTTTCTACTTCTTGATATTGATTGGTTTACATCCGTTTTAGCGTTTTTCTACGTAAAACAATGAGAAGACACGTTTTCAGTAATTTTGTTTTGGTTTGCCATATAGAGTGAGTTCCTTATTATTTATCGTTTTGGTGCCTAACATGCTGAAAAACACTCAAAACACAGATTTCTGGTAAGGTCGTTTAATTTCCTCATATGGAAGGCTTTGCATGCACTTTAGTGTTTGGTAAATAACAGTCCGAAAAAAAGCTAATATCAACTTTTTTTGATAATATTCTCTTATCATATAATTGCCCTAATTTTTCCCAGAATTTTGGCATCTCGGTACCTATGAAGTTGAATAACAAAAAAAAAAAAAGAAAATCCTTTTTTATTTTTTTTATTTTTTATTTATTTTTTCTAAATAACGAGTGTTATTTGTGGGTTTTAGCTTTTTAGTAGTCAAGGAAGTTAAAAACACTCATAATTCACTTTTCTCGTAATGTCCTTGTTTCCCAAACATAAGGTTCTTTGCATGTATTTAAGCGTTTTTATAGATAACATTATCAAAAACACTCAAAATACATGTTTTTGGTAATGTTATTCTGTTTCTCCATAAAGTTTGTTTTCCATGCGTTTTAGCGGTTTGGTATGTAAGGAGCTCAAAAACAGATATTGGCAAAATCTTGGTAAAAGTTGGTTATATTCCCATGTAATGTGATTGCCCTGCGTTTTAGTACTTCATTGCCTAACACGCTAAAAAAAAAACAATTAGAAGGCACTTCTGGTAATGTCATTTTTTTCCCTCATAAAGCTACTTTCGCATGCTATTTTGGGTATTGCTAACTAGGAATATGAAAAACACCCAAAATACAGGCATTTGCTTAGGTTGTTCTGTTTCTCAATTAAGATTGTTATTCATGAGTTTCAGCATTTTGGTATCTAAGAAACTTTTTTATATACACGAGTTTTTGCGTTTTTCTACGTAAAACACTAAGAAGATACATTTTCAGTAATTTTGTTTTGGATTCTTATATAGAGTGAGTTCCTTATTATTTATCGTTTTGGTGCCTAACATGCTGAAAAACACTCAAAAGACAGATATCTGTTAAGTTCGTTTAATTTCCTCATATAAGAAGTTTTCCATGCACTTTAGGGTTTGGTACATAACAGTCCGAAAAAAAAGCTAAAATTAACTTTTTTGATAATATTATTTTGTTCATATAATTTTCCTGAATTTTCCCAGAATTTTGGCATCTCGGTACATATGAAGATGGAAAAAAAAAAAATATATATATTTTTTTTTCTAAATAAAGAGTGTTATTTGTGGGTTTAAGCTTTTTGGTACTTAAGGAACTTAAAAAAAACACTCATAACACACGTTTCTCGTAATGTCCTTTTGTTTCCCAAACATAATGTTCTTTCCATGTATTTAAGCATTTTTATAGATAACATGATAAAAAAACATCCAAATTACATGTTTTTGGTAATGTTATTCTGTTTCTCCATAAAGTTTTCCATAAAGGTTCGGTATATAAGGAGCTCAAAAACGTTTAAAGGGAAGTTCTTGGTAAAATTTTTTTTTTCTAATGAAAATTAATTGCCCTGCTTTTTAGTGCTTTATTGCCTATCACGCTCAAAAACACTCAAAAGACATTTTTTCTGGAAATGTCATGTTTTCCCACTTAAATCTGGTTTCGCATGAAATTTGGGTTTTTGGTAACTAAGAATATGAAAAACACTCAAAGTACACGAATTTGGTAAGGTTGTTATGTTTCTGAATTAAGTGTGTTATTCATGAGTTTCAGCATTTAGGTATCTAGGAAACTACTTCTCCATATACACGAGTTTTTGCGTTTTTTGCCTTGTTGTTCTTTTGAACTATAATACACTCATTATACACTTTTCTCGCAATGTCTCTTTGTATCCCAATATAGAGTGCTTTGTATCAATTATAGCGTTTTTTTTTTTGTAGGTAACAATCTCAAAAACACTCAAAATATACCTTTTTGGTAATGTTTTTTCTATTTCTTGATATTGGTTGGTTTGCACCCATTTTAGCGTTTTTCTACGTAAAACACTGGGAAGACACGTTTTCAATGATTTTGTTTTGGATTCCCATATAAAGTGAGTTCCTTATTATTTATCATTTTGGTGCCTAACATGCTGAAAAACACTCAAAAGACAGATTTCTGGTAAGATCATTTAATTTCCTTTATATAAAAGGCTTTGTATGCAGTTTAGGGTTTGGTACATAACAGTCCGAAAAAAAAGCTAAAATCAACTTTTTTGATAATATTCTCTTATCAAATAATTGTCTTAAATTTTCCCAGAATTTTGGCATTTCGGTACCTATAAAGATGAATAACAAAAAAAAATAAATAAAATTCAGATTTTTTTATTTATTTATTTATTTATTTATTTTTCTAAATAAATGGTGGGTTTTAGGTTTTTGGTACTTAACAAACTTAAAAACACTCATAATATACATTTCTCGTAATGTCCTTTTGTTTCCCAAACATAAGGTTCTTTTCATGGATTTAAGCGTTTTTATAGATAACATGATCAAAAACACTCAAAATACATGTTTTTGGTAATTTCATTTTGTTTCTCCATAAAGTTTGTTTTGCATACGTTTTAGCGGTTTAGTATATAAGGAGCTCCAAAACACTTCAAGGCAAGTTCTTGATAAAAATTGGTTTTATTCAAATGTAATGTGATTGCCCTGCTTTTTAGTGCTTTATTGCCTATCAGGCTCAAAAACACTCAAAAGACATTTTCTCGTAATGTCATTTTTTTCTCACATAAAGCTGGTTTCGCATGCAATTTGGGATTTTGGTAACTAAGAATGTTAAAAGCTCTCAAAATACACGCATTTAGTAAGGTTGTTCCGTTTCTCAATTAGGAATGTTATTCATTAGTTTAAGCATTTTGGTATCTAAGAAACTTCTCCATATCCACAAGTTTTTGCGTTTTTTGCCTTTTGGTTCTTTTGAACTATAAAACACTCATTATAATTTTTACATGCAATGTCCTTTTATTTCCTAATATAGAGTGCTTTGCATCAATTTTTTGCGTTTTTGTAGGTAATAAGCTCAAAAACACTCAAAATATACCTTTTTGGTAATGTTTTTTTTTTTATTGGTTAGTTTGCATCGGTTTTAGCGTTTTTGTACGTAAAACACTGAGAAGACACGTTTTCAGTAGTTTTGTTTCCCATATAAAAGTGATTCCCATATAAAGTGAGTTATTTATTTATCGTTTTGGTGCCTAAAATTCTGAAAAACACTCAAAAGACAGATTTCTTTTAAGGTCGTTTAATTTCCTCATATAGGAGGCTTTGCATGCACTTTAGGGTTTGGTACATAACAGTTCGAAAAAAAAAAAAAAAGCTGAAATTAACTTTTTGGATAATATTCTTTTATCACATAATTGCCCTGAATTTTCCCAGAAATTTGGCATCTCGGTACCTATGAATATGAATAAAAAAAAAAAAAATCCTATTTATTTTATTTTATTTATTTATTTTTTTTTTATTTTCCAAATAAAGAGTATTATTTGTGTAATGTCCTTTTGGTTCCCAAACATAATGTTCTTTGCATGTACTTTAGCGTTTTTATAGATAACATGATCAAAAACACTGAAAATACATGTTTTTGGTAATGTTATTCTGTTTCTCCATAAAGTTTGTTTTGCATGCGTTTTAGCGGTTTGGTATATAAGGGGTTAAAAAACACTTAAAGGCAAATTCTTAGTAAAAGTTGGTTTTATTCCCATGTAATGTAATCGTTCTGCTTTTTAGTGCTTTGTTGCATATCACGCTGAAAAACACTCAAAAGACACTTTTCTGGTAATGTCATTTTTTTTCCCAAATGATGGTAGTTTCGCATGTAATTTGGGATTTTCGTAACTAAGAATGTGAAAAACACTCAAAATATTCAATTTGGTAAGGTAGTTCTGTTTATGGATTAAAAGTGTTATTCATGCATTTATTCATTTTGGTATGTAAAAAAAATTCTCTATATACACGAGTTTTTGCGTTTATTGCCTTGTGATTCTTTTAAAACTATAAAACACTCATTATACACGTTTCTCGTAATGTCCTTTTGTTTCCTAATATAGAGTGCTTTACATACATTTTTTGCATTTTTTATAGGTAAGAAGCTCAAAAACATTAAAAATATATCTTTTTGGTAATATTATTCTATTTCTTCATATAGGATGGTTTGTATCCGCTTTAGCGTTTTTCTACGTAAAACACTGAACAGACACGTTTTCAGTAATTTTCTTTTGGATTCACATATTGACTGACTTCCATATTATTTATCGTTTTTGTGCCTAACATGCTGAAAAACACTGAAAAGACAGGTTTCTGGTAAAGTCCTTTAACTTCCTTATATAGGTGGCTTTGCATGCATTTTAGGGCTTGGTACATAACTATCCGAAAAAAAAGCTATAATTAACTTCTATGATAATATTCTTTTTTCCACATAAATTCCGTGAATTTTGGCAGAATTTTAGCATCTCGGTACCTATGAAGATGAATAACCAAAAAAAAAAAATCCCATTTTTTTTATTTATTTATTTTTTTTAAAGTGTTATTTGTGGGTTTTAGCTTTTTGGTACTGAAGGAAATTAAAAATCACTCATAATACACGTTTCTCGTAATGTTCTTTCGTTTCCCAAAAATAAGGTTCTTTGCATGTATTTAAGCGTTTTTATACATAACATGATCAAAAACACTCAAAATACATGTATTTTGTAATGTTATTCTGTTTCTCCATAAAATGTATTTTGTATGCGTTTTAGCGTTTTGGTACGTAAGGAGCTCAAAAACACTTAAAGGTAAGTTCTTGGTAAAATTTGGTTTTATTCCCATGTAATGTGATTGTCCTGGCATTTAGGTCTTTATTACGTAACACGCTCACAAACACTTAAAAGACATGCAAAGCCTCCCATATGAGGAAATTAAAGACCTAACAAGAAATATGTCTTTTCAGTGTTTTTCAGCATATTAGGCACCAAAACGATAAATAATAAAGAATTCACTCTATGTTGGAATCCAAAAGAAAATTACTGAAAACGTGTCTTCTCAGTGTTTTACGTAGAAAAACGCTAAAACTGATACAAACCAACCAATATCAAGAAGCAGAATAACATTACCAAAAATGTATATTTTGAGTGTTTTTGTGCTTGTTTCCTACAAAAAAAAAAAAACGCGAAAATTGATACAAAGCACTCTATATTGGGAAACAAAGGGACATTGCGAGAAAAGTGTATAATGAATGTTTTATAGTTCAAAAAAACCAGAAGGCAAAAAACGCAAAAACTCGTGTATATGCTGAAACTCTTGAATAACACTCTTAATTGAGAAACAGAGCAACCTTACTAAATGCGTGTCAAAAACACTAAAAGGCAAGTTCTTCGTAAAAGTTGGTTTTATTCCCATGTAATGTGATTGCCCTGCTTTTTAGTGCTTTATTGCCTAACACGCTCAAAAACACTCAAAGACACTTTTCTGATAATGTCATTTTTTTCCTACATAAAGCTAGTTTCGCATGGAATTTGGGGTTTTGGTTACTAAAAATGTAAAATAACACTCAAAATACACGCATTGATTAAGAGTGTTATTCATGAGTTTCAGTATTTTAGTATATTAGAAACTTCTCCATATAGTCGAGTTTTTGCGTTTTTTGCCTTGTGATTCTGGTGAAACTATAAAACACTAATTATACACGTTTCTCATTATGTCCTTTTTTTTTTTTTTTTTTTTACTTATATAGAGTGCTTTGCATATATTTTCGCATTTTTTTTGATGTAACAAGCTCAAGAACACACAAAATATATGTTTTGGTAATGTTATTCTATTTCTTCATATTGGTTGGTTTGCATCTGTTTTAGCGTTTTTCTACGTAAATCTTTTAAAAGACACGTTTCCACTAATATTGCTTTCGATTTCCATATAGAGTGACTCATATTATTTATTGTTTTGGTGCCTAAAATGCTTTTTGGTGCCTTTTGCCTCCCAATATAGAGTGCTTTTCATCCATTTTTGCGTTTTTCGTAGGTAACAATATCAAAAACACTCAAAATATACCTTTTTGGTAATGTTTTTCTATTTCTTCATTTTGGTTGGTTTGCATCCGTTTTAGCGTTTTCTACGTAAAACACCGAAAAGACGCGTTTTCAGTAATTTATTTTTGGATTCCCATATAGATTGACTTCCTTGTGTTTTATCGTGTTGGTTCCTAACATGCTGAAGAACCCCTATAAGTCAGTTTTCTGGCAAAGACGTTCAATTTCCCCATATAGGTGGCTTTGCATGCAATTTAGGGGTTTGGTACATGACAGACCGAAAAAAAGCTAAATGTAACTTTTTTGATAATGTTTTTTTTTTTTTATATATAATTTCCTGAACTTTGCCCGAATTTTGGCACCTCCTTACCTGTGAAGATGAATAAGAACGAAAAAAAAATATCGTATTTTTTTTAATTAATTTATTTATTTTTTCTCAATAAAGAGTGTAATTTGTGGCTTTTAGCTTTTTCGTACTTAATGAACTTAAAAACACTCATAATACACGTTTCTCGTAATGTCCTTTCGTTTCCCAAAAATAGGGTTCTTTGCATGTATTTAAGCGTTTTTATTGGTAACATGATCAAAAACACTCAAAATACATGTTTTCGGTAATGTTATTCTGTTTCTCCCTAAAGTGTATTTTGCATGCATTTTAGTGTTTTGGTATATAAGGAGCTCAAATACACTTAAAGGCAAGTTCTTGTTAAAAATTGGTTTTATTTCAATGTAATATGATTGCCCAGCTTTTTAGTGCTTTATTGCCTAACACGCTCAAAAACACTCAAAAGACATTTTTCTGGTAATGTCATTTTTTTTCCCGCATAAAGCTGCTTTCGCATGCAATTTGGGGTTTTGGTAACTAAGGATGTGAAAAGCACTCAAAATACACTCATTTAGTAAGATTGTTTTGTTTCTCAATTAAAAGTTTTGTTCCAGAGTTTCAGCATTTTGGAATGTAAGAAACTTCTCTATATACACGAGTTTTTGCGTTTTTTGCCTTGTAGTTCTTGTGAAACTATAAAACACTCATTATACACGTTTCTCGTAATGTCCTTTTGCTTCCCAATATAGAGAGCTTTCCATCTATTTTATCGTTTTTTGTAGGTAACAATTTCAAAAACTCTCAAAATATACCTTTTTGGTAATGTTATTCTATTCCTTCATATTGGTTGGTTTGCATCCGTTTTAGCATTTTCCTACGTAAAACACCGAAAAAACACGTTTTTAGTAATATTGTTTTGGATTCCCATATAGATTGACTTCCATGTTATTTATCGTGTTGGTTCCTAAGATGCTGAAAAACTCTCATAAGACCGTTTTCTGGCAAAGACGTTTAATTTCCCCATATAGGTGGCTTTGCATGCACTTTAGTGATTTGGTACATAATAGTCCGAAAAAAAAAACTAAACTTATCTTTTATGATAATGTTCTTATTTCACATAATTTTTTGAATTTTGCCCGAATTTTGGCATCTCGGTACCTGTGAAGATAAATAAGAAAAAAAAAAGTATCGTATTTTTTTGTATTTATTCATTGTTTCTCAATAAAGAGTGTTTTTTGTGGCTTTTAGCTTTTTGGTAATTAATGAACTTAAAAACACTCAAAATACACGTTTCTCGTAATCTCCTTTCGTTTCCTAAAAATAGAGTTCTTTGCATGTATTTTAGCGTTTTCATTGGTAACATGATCAAAAACACTCAAAATATATTTTTTTGGTAATATTATTCTGTTTCACCATAAAGAGAGTTTTCCATGCGTTTTAATGTTTTGGTATATAAGGAGCTCAAAAAGTTCTTGGTAAAAATTCGTTTTTCTCCAATGTAATGTGATTGCCTTCCTTTTTAGTGCTTTATTGCCTATCACGCTCAAAAACACTCAAAAGTTACTTTTCTGGTAGTCATTTTTTTTTCCCACAAATCTATTTTCGCATGCAATTTGGGGTTTTGGTAACTAAGAATGTGAAAAGCACTCAAAATACACGCATTTATTAAGGTTGTTCAGTTTCTTAATTAGGAGTGTTATACATGAGTTTCATCATTTTTGTATCTAGGAAACCTCTCCATATACACGAGATTTTGCGTTTTTTGCCTTGTGGTTCTTTTTAACTATAAAACACTGATTATACACTTTTCTTGCAATGTCCTTTTGTTTTTCAATATAGAGTGCTTTGCATCAATTTTCGCGTTTTTTGTAGGTAATAAGCTCAAAAACACTCAAAATATACCTTTTAGTAAAGTTTTTCTATTTCTTTATATTGGTTGCTTTGCATCCGTTTTAGCGTTTTTCTACGTAAAACACTGAGAAGACACGTTTTCAGTAACTTTGTTTTGAATCCTCATATAGAGGTGAGTTTCTTATTATTTATCGTTTTGGTGCTTAACATGCTAAAAAACACTCAAAACACAGATTTCTTGTGAGGTCGTTAAATTTCTTCATATGCTTTGCATGCACTTTAGGGTTTGGTACATAACAGTTGGAAAAAAAAAAGCTGAAATTAACTTTTTTTATAATATTCATTGACCATACGATTGCCCTGAATTTTCCCAGAATTTTGGCATCTCGGTACTATGAAGATGAATAACAAAAAAAAAAAAAAAATCCAATTTTTTTATATATTTTTTTATTTTTTTTAAATTTTCTAAATAAAAGAGTGTTATTTTTGGGTTTTAGCTTTTTGGTACTTAAAGAACTTAAAAAAAACACTCATAATACACGTTTCTCGTAATGTCCTTTTGTTTCCCAAACATAATGTTCTTTGCATGTATTTAAGCGTTTTTATAGATAACATGATCAAAAAACGCTCAAAATATATGTTTTTGGTAATGTTATTCTGTTTCTCTATAAAGTTTGTTTTGCATGCGTTTTAGCGGTTTGTTATATCAAAATCACTTAAAGATCAAAAACACTTAAAGGCAAGTTTTTGGTATGAATTGGTGTTATTCTAATGGAATTTCATTGCCGTGCTTTTTAGTGCTTTATTGCCTATCACACTCAAAAACACTTAAAAGACACTTTTCTGATAATGTCATTTTTTTCTCACATAAAGGTGGTTTCGCATGTAATTTGGGGTTTTGATGATTAAGAATGTGAAAAGCACGCAAAATACACGCATTTAGTAAGGTTGTTCTGTTTCTCAGTTAAGAGTGTTATTCATGAGTTTCAGCATTTTGGTATCTAGGAACATTCTCCATATACACGAGTTTTTGTGTTTTTTGCCTTTTGGTTCGTTTGAACTATAAAAAAAAACTCATTATACACTTTTGTTGCAAAGTCCTTTTGTTTTCTTATGTAGAGTGCTTTGCATCAATTTTCCCGTTTTTTTTTTTTTTGTAGGTAAGAAGCACAAAAACACTCAAAATATACCTTTTTGGTAATGTTTTTCTATTTGTTGATATTGGTTGGTTTGCATCCGTTTCAGCGTTTTTCTACGTAAAACACTGAAAAGACACGTTTTCAGCAATTTTGTTTTGGATTGTCATATAGGGTGAGTTCCTTATTATTTATCGTTTTGGTGCCTAACATGCTGAAAAAACACTCAAAAAACAGATTACTGGTAAGGTCGTTTAATTTCCTCATATAGGAGTCTTTGGATGCACTTTAGGGTTTGGTATATAACAA
The DNA here is from genome assembly GCF_035594125.1 of Scylla paramamosain. Taxonomy (NCBI): domain Eukaryota; kingdom Metazoa; phylum Arthropoda; class Malacostraca; order Decapoda; family Portunidae; genus Scylla; species Scylla paramamosain. The sequence continues at coordinate 2,123,097 of NC_087196.1, read as the reverse complement.
TCCGAAAAAAAGCTAAAATTAACTTTTTTGATAATTTTCTTTTATCATATAATAGCCCTGAATTTTCCCAGAACTTTGGAATCCCGGTACCTATGAAGATGAATAACAAAAAAAAATCCTATTTTTTTATTTTCTTACTTTTTTTTCTAAATAAAGAGTGTTATTTGTGGAATTTATCTTTTTGGTACTTAAGGAACTTAAAAACACTTATAATACACATTTCTCCTTTCGTTTCGCAAACATAAGGTTCTTTATACGTATTTAAGCGTTTTTATAGATAACATGATCAAAACCCAAAAAATATATGTTTTTGGTAATTTTATTCTGTTTCTCCATAAAAGGTGTTTTGCATGCGTTTTAGCGTTTTGGTATGTAATGAGCTCAAAAACACTTAAAGGCAAGTTTTTGGTAAAAGTTGTTTTTATTCCCATGTAATGTTATTACCCTGCTTTTTAGTGCTTTATTGCCTAACACGCTCAAAACACTCAAAAGACACTTTTCTGGTAATATCATTTGTTTTCCCACATAAAGCTAGTTTTGCATGGAATTTGGGAATTTCGTAACTAAGAATGTGAAAAAAACTCAAAACACAGGCATTAATAAGGTTTTTCTATTTCTTAATTAAAAGTGTTATTGATGAGTTTCAGCATTTTGGTAGGTAAGAAACTTTTCTAATACACACATTTGGTAAGGTATTTCTGTTTCAAAATTAAAACTGTTATTCATGAGTTTGATCTTTTTGGTATATAAGAAACTTCTTTATGTACACGAGTGTTTTAGTTTTTTACCTTGTGGTTCTTGTCAAACTATAAAACACTCATACACGTTTCTCGTAATGTCCTTTTCTTTGCCAATATAAAGTGCTTTCCATCCATCTTTTGCTTTTTTTGTAGGTAACAAGCTCAAAAACACATCAAAATATATCTTTTTGGTAATGTTATTCTATTTCTTCTTATTGGTTGGTTCACATCCGTTTTAGCGTTTTTTTTAAGTAAATCACTGAAAAGACACGTTTTCAGTAATATTGTTGAAATTGCTGAAAACACTCAAAAGACAGGTTTCTGGTAAAGTCGTGTAATTTTCCCATATATATTGATTTGCATACAGTTGAGGGTTTGTACATAACTCCGGAAAAAGGCTAAAATTATTTTTTTTATAAAGATTTTTTTTTATAAAATTTCCATGAATTTTGCCAGAATTTTGGCATCTCGGTACCTATGAAGATGAATAACAAAAACAAAAAAAAAATTTTTTTTCTCTCTATAAAGAGTGTTCTTTGTGGGTTTTAGCTTTTTGGTACTTAAGGAACTTAAAAACACTCATAATACACGATTTTCGTAATGTCCTTTTGTTATACAAACATAGGGTCCTTTACATGTATTTAAGCGTTTTTATAGGTTACATGATAAAAAAACTCAAAATACATGTTTTTGGTAATGTTATTCTGTTTCTCCATAAAGGGTGTTTTGCATGCGTTTTAGCGATTTGGTATTTAAGGAGTTAAAAAACACTTAAAGGCAAATTCTTCGTAAAAGTTGGTTTTATTCCCATGTAATGTGATTGTTCTGCTTTTTAGTGCTAAAAAGACACTTTTTTGGTAATGTCATTTTTTTTTCCACATAAAGGTAGTTTCGCATGTAATTTGGGATTTTCTTAACTAAAAATGTGAAAAACACATATTTGGTAAGGTAGTTCTGTTTCTCAATTAAAAGTGTTATTCCTGCATTTCAGCATTTTGGTATGTAAGAAACTTCTCTATATACACGAATTTTTGCGTTTTTTGCCTTGTGGTTCGTGTGAAACTATAAAACACTCATTATACACGTTTTTCGTAATGTTCTTTTGTTTCCTAATATAGAGTGCTTTCCATCCATTTTCGCATTTTTTGTAGGTAACAAGCTGAAAAACACTCAAAATATATCTTTTTGGCAATGTTATTATATTTCTTCATATTGGTTGGCTTGCATCCGTTTTAGCGTTTTTCTTCGTAAATCACTGAAAAGACACGTTTTCAGTAGTATTGTTGAAATTGCTGGAAAAAACACTCAAAAGACAGATTTCTGGTAAAGTCGTGTAATTTCCCCATATAGGTGGCTTTGCATGTACTTCTGGGTTTGGTACATAATTCCGGAAAAAAAGCTAAAAATTTTTTTTTTTATAATGTGTTTTTTACATAATTTCCCTGAACTTTGCCTGAACTTTGGCATCTTCATACCTATTTAGATGAATAACAAAAAAAATCTATTTTTTTTTGTAATTTATTTTTTCTCTATTTGTGGGTTTTTGTTTTTTGGTACTTAAGGAACTTAAAAACAATCATAATACACGATTTTCGTAATGTCCTTTCGTTTCACAGACATAGGGTTCTTTGCATGTATTTAGGGGTTTTTATAGGTAACATGATCAAAAACACTCAAAATAATGTAACAAAATAATGAATAAATGTAATTTGGGATTTTCGTAACTAAGAATGTGAAAAACACTCAAAATACACACATTTGGTAAGGTAGTTCTGTTTTTCAATTAAAAGTGTTATTCATGAGTTTTAGCATTTTGGTATGTAAGAAACTTCTTTATATACACGAGTTTTTGCGTTTTTTGTCTTGTGGTTCTTGTGAAACTATAAAACAATCATTATACACGTTTCTCTAAATGTCCTTTTTTCTTCCCAATATAGAGTGCTTTTAAATCCATTTTTTGCGTTTTTGTGTAGGTAAAAAGCCCCAAAATACGTTTTGGTAATGTTATTCTATTTCTTCATATTCGTTGCTTTGCATCCGTTTTAGCGTTTTTTCTACGTAAAACACTGAAAAGACACGTTTTCAGTATTTTTGTTTTGGATTCACATATTGACTGACTTCCATATTATTTATCGGTTTTGTGCCTAACATACTGAAAAACACTGAAAAGACAGGTTTCTGGTAAAGTCGTTTAATTTCCTCATATAGGTGGCTTTGCATGCACTTTAAGGTTTGGTAAATAATTATCCGGAAAAAAGCTATAATTAACTTTATTGATAATGTTCTTTTTTCCACATAAATTCCCTGAACTTTGGCAGAATTTTTTTTTTCTATTTTTTTTCTCTTTAAAGAATGTTATTTGTGAGTTTTAACGTTTTGGTACTTAAGGAACTTGAAAACAGTCATAATACACGTTTTTCGTAATGTCCTTTCGTTTCCCAAAGATAGGGTTCTTTGCATGTATTTAAGCGTTTTTATAGGTAACATGATCAAAAACACTTAAAACACATGTTTTTTGTAATGTTTTTTTCTGCTTTTCCATAAAGGAGTGTTTTGCATGCGTTTTAGTGTTTTGGTATGTAAAGAACTCAAAAACACATAATGGCAGGTTCTTGGTCAAAGTTGGTTTTATTCCCATGTAATGTGATTGCCCTGCTTTCTAGTGCTTTATTGCCAAACACGCTCAAAAACACTCAAAAGACACTTCAGGCAATGTCATTTTTTTCTCACATAAAGCTAGTTTCGCATGCTTTTTGGGATTTTGCTAACTAACAATGTGAAAAACAATGAAAATACACGCTTTTGGTAAGATTGTTCTGTTTCTCAATTAAGATTGTTATTCATGAGTTTCAGCCTTTGGTATGTAAGAAACTTCTTTATATACACAAGTTTTTCCGATTTTTGCCTTGTGGTTCTTGTGAACCACAAGTTCTTTTGCTCGAAAATAATAAGACACTCATTATTCACGTTTCTCGTAATGTCCTTTTCTTTCCCAATATGGAGTGCTTTGCATCCATTTTCACCTTTTTTGTAGGTAACCAGCTCAAAAATACTGAAAATATAGTTTTTTTGTAATGTTATTTTATTTTATTTTTTTCATATTGGTTGGTTTGCATCCGTTTTAGCGTTTCTCTACGTAAAACACCGAAAAGACACGTTTTCAATCATTTTGTTTTGGATTCCTATATAGAGTGACTTCCATGTTATTTATCGTTTTGGTGCCTAACAAGCTGAAAAACACTCATAAGACAGTTTTCTAACAAAGACGTTTGATTTCCCTATATAGGTGGCTTTGTATGCACTTTATGGTTTGCTACATAACAGTCGAGAAAAAAAAAAGCTAAAATTAACTTTTTTGATAATGTTCTTATTTCAGAAAATTTTATGAATTTTGCTTAAATTTTGGCACCTCGGTACCTGTGAAGATGAATAAGAAAGAAAAAAAAATATCGTATTTTTTTATTTATTTATTTATTTTTTCTCAATAGAGAGTTATTTGTGGCTTTTAGCTTTTTGGTACTTAATGAATTTAAAAATACTCATAATACACGTTTCTCGTAATGTCATTTTGTTTCCCACAAATAGGGTTCTTAAGCGTTTTTATTGGTAACATGATCAAAAACACTCAAAATACATGTTTTTGGTAATGTTATTCTGTTTCTCCATAAAGTGTGTTTTGCATGCGTTTTAGCGTTTTGGTATATAAGGAGCTCAAAAACACTTAAAGGCAAGTTCTTGGTAAACATTGGTTTTATTCCCATGTAATGTGATTGCCCTTCTTTTTAGTGCTTTACTGCCTATCACGCTCAAAAACGCTCAATAGACACTTTTCTGAAAATGTCGTTTTTTTTTTTTTTTTTTTTACCACATAAAGCTGGTTTCGCAATCAATTTGGGTTTTGGGTAACTAAGAATGTGAAAAGTACTCAAAATACACGCATTTAGTAAGGTTTTTCTGTTTCTCAATTAAGAGTGTTATTCATGAGTTTCGGCATTTTGGTATCTAGGAAACTAGCTAGTTTCGCATGTAATTTGTGATTTTCGTAATTAAGAATGTGAAAAACACTCAAAATACACACATTTTGTAATTTAATTCTGTTTCTCAATTAAATGTGTTATTCATGAGTTTCATCATTTTTGTATCTAAGAAACTTCTCTAGGTACAGGAGTTTTTGCTTTTTTTGCCTTTTGGTTCTTGTGGAACTATAAAACACTCATTATACACGTTTCTCAGAATGTCCTTTTGTTTTGCAATACTTTACATTTATTTTTGCATTTTTTTTAGGTAACAAGCTCAAAAACATTCAAAATATACATTTTTGGTAATGTTATTCTATTTCTTCATATTGGTTGGTTTGCATCCTTTTTAGCGTTTTTCTACGTAAAACACTGAAAAGGCACGTTTTTAGTAATTTTGTTTTGGATTCCCATATTGATGGACTTCCATGTTCTTATCGTTTTGGTGCCTAACATACTGAAAAACACTCAAAAGTAAGGTTTCTCGTAAAGTCGTTTAATTTCCTCATGTAGGTGGCTTTGCATTCACTTAAGAGTTTGGTACATAACATTCCGAAAAAAAGCTAAAATTAACTTTTTTGATAATATTTTTTATCCCATAATTGCCCAGAATTTTCCCAGAATTTTGGCATCTCGGTACCTATGAAGATGAAGAACAAAAAAAAAAAAAAAAAAAAAAATTGCCGTTTTTTATATATTTATTTATTTTTTTCTTTATAAAGAGTGTTATTTGTGGGTTTTAGTTTTTTGGTTCTTAAGGAACTTAAAAACACCCATAATACACGTTTCTCGTAATGTCCTTTCGTTTCCCAAACATAGGGTTCTTTGCATGTATTTTCGCGTTTTTATAGATAGCATGATCAAAAACACTCAAAATACATGTTTTTGGTAATGTTATTCTAATTCTCCATAAAGAGTGTTTTCCATTCGTTTTAGCGTTTTGGTATGTAAGGAGCTCAAAAAAAAATTAAAGGCATGTTCTTGGTAAAAGATGGTTTCATTCCCATGTAATGTTATTGCCCTGCTTTTTAGTGCTTTATTGCCTAACACGCTCAAAAACACTCAAAGTCACTTTTCTTGTAATGTCATTTTTTACCAACATAAAGCTAGTTTTACATGCAATTTTGGGTTTTGGTAAATAAGAATGTGAAAAACACTCAAAATACACGCATTTCGTAAGGTTGTTATGTTTCTCATTTAAGAGTGTTATTCATGAGTACCAGCATTTTGGTAACTAAGAAACTTCTCCATATACAAGAGTTTTTGCGTTTTTTGCCTTGTGGTTCTTCTGAAACTATAAAACACTCATTATTCACGTTTCTCGTAATGTCCTTTTGTTTCCCAATATATAGTGCTTTGCATCCTTTTTCGCGTTTTTTGTAGGTAACAAGATTAAAAACACTCAAAATATACCATTTCGGTAATATTCTATTTCTTCATATTTGTTGGTTTGCATTCGTTTTAGCGTTTTTCTACCTAAAACACAGAAAAGACACGTTTTCAGTATTTTGTTTTAGATTCTCATATAGAGTGACTTCCATATTATTTATCGTTTTGATGCCTAACAAGCTGAAAATCACTCAAAAGACAGGTTTCTGGTAAAGTCGTTTAATTTCCTCATATAGGTGGCTTTGCATGCACTTTAGGGTTTGATAAATAACAGTCCGTAAAAAAGCTAAAATTAACTTTTTTGATAATGATCTTTTATAACATAATTGCCCTGAATTTTGCCAGAATTTGGCATCTCGGTACCTATGAAGATGAATAAAAAAATAAAAAAATTCCTGTTTTTCTTTCTGAATAAAGAGTGTTACTTCTCGTAATATCCTTTCCTTTCCCAAACATAAGGTTCTTTGTATGTATTTAAGCGTTTTTTATAGATCACATGATTAAAAAACACTGAAAATACCTGTTGTTGGTTATATGATTTTGTTTCTATATAAAGTGTGTTTTGCATTAGTTTTAGCGCATATAAGGAGCTGAAAAACACTTAAAAGTTGGTTTTATTCCATGTAATGTGATTGCCCTACTTTTTAGTGCTTTATTGCCTAACTCTCTCAAAAACCCTCAAAAGACACTTTTCTGGTAATGTCATTTTTTTCCCACATAAAGCTAGTTTCGCATGCAATTTGGGGTTCTAATAACTAAGAATGTAAAAAACACTCAAAATACACGCATTTAGTAATGTTATTCTGTTTCTTAATTAAGAGTGTTATTCAGGAGTTTCAGCATTTTGGTATCTAAGAAACTTCTGCATATACACTAGTTTTTGCGTTTTTTGCTTCGTGGTTCTTGTGAAAGTATGAAATACTCATTATACACGTTTCTCGTAATGTCTTTTTATTTCCCAATATAGATTGCTTTGCATCCATTTTCACGTTTTTTTTTTTGTTGGTCGTAAGCTCAAAAATACTTAAAATATACCTTTTTGGTAATGTTATTCTATTTCTTCATATTGGTCTGTTTGCATCCGTTTTAGCGTTTTTTTACGTAAAACACTGAAAAGACACGTTTTCAGTAATTTTGTTTTGGATTCCCATATAGAGTGACTGCCATATTATTTATCGTTTTATTTATTATTTATCGTGCCTAATATGCTGAAAAACACTCAAAAGACAGTTTGTAAAGTCGTTTAATTTCCCCATATAGATGGCTTTGCATGCACTTTAGTGTTTGGTATATAACAGTCCGAAAAAAAAAGCTAAAATTAACTTTTTCGATAATGTTCTTTTATCCACATAATTTCCCTGAATTTTAACAGAATTTTAGCATCTCGGTACCTCTGAAGATAAATAACAAAAAAAAAAAATTTTCTTTTCTTTTCTTTTATTTATTTATTTATTTATTTATTATTTATTTATTTTTTTGTTTCTTCATAAAGAGTGTTATTTGTGGGTCTTAGCTTTTTGGTATTTAAGTAACTTAAAAACACTTATAATACATGTTTCTCGTAATGTCCTTTCGTTTCCCAAACATAGGATTCTTTGCATGTATTTAAGCGTTTTTATAGGTAACATGATCAAAAACACTCAAGATACATGTTTTTTGTAATGTTTTTGTTTTTCTCCATAAAGGATTTTTTGTATTCGTTTTAGCTTTTTGGTATGTAATGAGCTCAAAAATATTTAACGGCAAGTTCTTGATAAAATTTTTTTTTATTCACATGTAATGTGATTGCCCTTCATTTAAGTACTTTATTGCCTAACACGCTCATAAACACTGAAAAAAAAAATTTCTGGCAATATAATTTTTTCCAATGCAATTTTGTGTTTTGGTGACAAAGAATGTGAAAAACACTCAAAATACACGCATTTGGTAAGGTTGTTCTGTATCTCAATCAAGAGTGTTATTCATGAGATTCAGCATTTTGGTATCTAAGAAACTTTTGCCTTGTGGTTGTTGTAAAACTATAAAACACTCATTATACAGGTTTCTTGTAATGTCCTTTTGTTTCCCAATATAGAGTGCTTTGCATCCATTTTCGCGTTTTTTGTAGGTAACAGGCTCAAAAACACTCAAAATATACCTTTTTGGCAATGTTATTCTATTTCTTCATATTGGTTTGTTTGCATCCGTTTTAGCGTGTTTCTACGTAAAACACTGAAAAAAACAAGTGTTAAGTGATTTTGTTTTCGATTCCCATATAGAGTGACTTCCATATTATTTATTGTTTTGGTGCCTAACATGCTGAAAAACACTCAAAAGACAGGTTTCTGGTAAAGTCGTTTAATTTCCTATAGGTGGCTTTGCATGCAATTTAGGTTTTGGTACATAACTGTCCGAAAAAAAAGCTAAAATTAACTTTTTTTATAATGTTCTTTTTTCCATATAATTTCCCTGAATTTTGCCAGAATTTTGGCATCTCGGTACCTATGAAGAAGAATAACAAAAAAAAAGAAAATTTTTTTTTTTTTTTTCTCTATAAAGAGTGTTATTTGTGGATTTTAGCTTTTTGGTGCTTAAGGAATTTAATAATATTCATAATACACGTTTCACGTAATGTCCTTTCGTTTCCCAAACATAGGGTTCTTTCCATGTATTTAAGCGTTTTTATAGGTAACATGATCAAAAACACTCAAAATACATGTTTTTGGTAATGTTATTCCGTTTCTTCATAAAGGGTGTTTTGCATGCGTTTTAGTGTGTTGGTATGTTAGGAGCTCAAAAACACTTAAAGGCAAGTTCTTGGTAAAAGTTGGTTTTATTCCCATGTAATGTGATTGCCTTGCTTTTTAGTGCTTTAACCTAACCTTTTGCCTAACACGCTCAAAAACACTCAAAAGACATTTTTCTGAAAATGTCTTTTTTTTTTCTTTCCACATAAAGCTAGTTTCGTATGCAATTTGGGGTTTTGGTAACCAAGAATGTGAAAACACTCAAAATACACGCATTTGGTAAGGTTGTTCTGTTTCTCAATTAAGAGTGTTATTCATGAGTTTCAGGGTTTTGGTATCTAAGAATCTCAAAAACACTTATAATGCACGTTTCTCGTAATGTCCCTTTTTTTCCTCATTTAGGGTGCTTTGCATGCACCCTAAATTTACTAACAACACTACTAATTCCACTATCCAAGTCATTGACATATATTACAAACAACATCGGCCCTAATACTAAAAATCCCTTTGTCACCCCAATAATTACTTGACCCCACTCGGATTTAGAGCCGTTTATTACAACACTCTGTCGCCTGCCGCTTGGCCATGACGTTATCCAGATTACTTATAACCTTTTTCCAATTCTTAAATACTGTGGAATATATTTCATCTGGTCCTGGTGACTTGAACTGTTCCACTATCTCTTTAGTTATGGTATTATCTGTCAGCTTCTCATTTTCTTCTACTCTAAATATCTTGTCTCTATTCGGCAAATCCTGCATGTTTTCCTGGGCAAAGACAGTTAAAAAATACTCGTTCACATTTTTACTAATCTCCTTCCAACAACTAAGCAGGTCCCATTCTGCTGTCTTTAAGGAACTATTGTTTCTCTATTCTTTGTCTTATATGCCTGATAAAATCCCTTGGTGTCTATCTTCGCTTGGCTGGCTACCTTTAATTCATAACTATTTTTAGCTTTCCTTGTTAAACTCCTGACTTTTCTAATTCATTATATTATGGCCTTAAAACCACTTTCCTTGTCTTTAATCTCATATATACTTCTCTTTCGCCCTATGTAATGTTTTAACCTCTGTCATCCATTTATGATCATTTTTCTGCGATCTTATTCTTGTGTAAGGGATATTCCCTAACTGTCCTGAATGTAATTTATCAACGAAATATTTATTTTGCTTCTCTGTAAAGGGTGTTTTGCTTGAGTTTTAGCGTTTCTGTACATAAGAACCTTTAAAACACGTTTTTAGTAATGTTATTTTGTATTCCTTTATGGAGCGCTTTCCATGCTTTTCAGCGTTTTGGTGTCTAACACGTTGAAAAATACTCAAAAGACACGTTGATGAAAATGTCGTTTCGTTTCCCGATAAAGGGGGCTTCCAATGCATTTTGTCTTTTGGTACTTAACAATATGAAAAAAAAAGTTTAAGTAAAAGCTTTCGGTTGAGTTATTTTTCCATATAAAGTTCTAATCATGTGTTTTTGAGTCTGGGTACCTAAAAAGCTCAAAATCTCTCATAATACACTTTTCTCGTAATGTCCTTTCTTTTCTCCATGAAGGATGCTTTGCGTGTAATTTGGCACTTTTATACTTAACAAGCACAAAAACAATCAAAATACAAGTTTTTGGTAATGCTAAAAACTAATGTGAAAAACGCTCAAAATAAAGATTTTAGCTAATGTTGTTCTTTTTCTCTATATAGGGTGCTATTCATCCTTTTTAGCGTTTTGGTACTTTGGAAGCTTACTTAGGAAGCTCAGAAACACAAATAAAACTTGTTTCTCCAAACGTCTTTCCATTTCCCCATAAAGATTGCTTTATATGTATTTTGACGTTTTGGTACATAAAAAGGAAAAAAAAAAAACACGTTTTTGATGATGTTCTGTTTCTCTATTAAGAGATATATAATATATTTAATTTTCATTCAGGCGGTTTAGTGTTTGGTACCTAAGAGACTCAAAACTCTGATAATACACGTTTCTCGTAATGTCCTATCGTTTCCTCATACAGGGTGCTTTAAATGCATTTTTAAGATGATGTACGTAACAGACTCAAAAAGACTCAAATTACACGTTTTTGGCAATTTTTTTTTTTTTCTGTTTGGTAAGATTATTCGTGTTTGTTGCACGTGTTTTAGCGTTTTGGAACGTAAAAAGTTTAAAACACTTAAAAGACATGCTTATTATTTTGCATTTCTATATAAGGTGCTTTCCATGCTACTTAGCGTTTTCGTGCCTAACACGCGGAAAAACACATAAAAACACATTTCTTACATTGTTGTTTAATTTTCTCGTATAGCGAGCAAACTTTATGGTGTTTTGCTACCTGACAATGTGAAAAACATTCAAATTACACGATTTTGGTAATGTTTTTTTCTTTCTCCATTTTTGCGTTTTGGTACCTGAGAAGCTAAAAAAAAAAAAAAAACTCATAATACACGTTTTTTGTCATGTCCTTTCGTTTCCTCATATAGGCTGTTTTTGGTGCTTTGGTATCTAACAGGGTGTTTGCATGTATTTTGACATTTTAGTTCGTAAGAACCTAAAAAAAACACTCTAAAGACACGTTTTAGTAAAGTTCTTTTGTATTCTCCTATGGGGTGATTTCGTTGCTTCTTACTGATTTGGTGCCTAACACGCCCAAAAAATAACAAAAGACAAGTTTGTAGTGATTTCGTTTCGTTTCTTCATATAGGTTGCTTTACATGCATGTTGGCGTTTTGGTAATTATCAATGTAAAAAAATACCCGTTTTTGGTAAGTTTGTTCTTTTTCTTCAGAGCACTATTGAAGTACTAATTTGGTACTTAAGAAAGTAATTAAAAAAAAAAAAAACGTTTCTCGTTATGTCCTTTTTATTTCAATATGCAGGGTGATTTGTTTGATGACAGGCGATTTTTTACATAATAAGATAAAAAAAAAATACAAACAAACAAAACACAAAATACACGTTTTTGGTTAATGTATTCTGTTTCTCTATATATGGTATTTTCATACGTTTTTAAAGTCGTTTCATATATCTATATATGGGTCTTTGCATGAATTTCGGCTTTTTGGTAACTAACAATGTCATAACACTCAAAATGCACGTTTTTTTTTTCGGGGGGCAAGTATAGTTCTGTTTCTCCATATAGAGTGTTTTCATGCGTTTTACCCTTTTGGTACTAAAAAAATAAAAAAAACACTCATAATACACGTTTCTCGTAATGTCTTTTAATTTTTCCCATATAGGGTATTTCCGATTCATTTAGGCGTTTTTTTACGTAACAATCTTACAAAAGACTCAAAATACTTGTTTTGTATGCGTTTTAGCGTTTTCGTATGTAAGGAGCTTAAAAACACTTAAAGGCAAGTTATTGGTAAAAGATGGTTTTATTCCCATGTAATGTGATTGCCCTGCTTTTTAGTGCTTTATTGCCTAACACGCTAAAAAAAAAACTCAAAAGACACTTTTCTGGTAATATTTTTTTTTTCACACATAAAGCTAGTTTCGCATGCAATTTGGGGTTTTGGTAAGTAAGAATGTTAAAAAGATTCAAAATACACCCATCTGGTAAAGTTGTTCTGTTTCTCAATTGAGTGTTATTCATGAATTTCAGCATTTTGGTATAAAAGAAACATCTCCATATACACGAGTTTTTGCGTGTTTTGCCTTGTGGTTCTTGTGAAACTATAAAACACTCATTATACACGTTTCTCGTAATGTCCTTTTCTTTCCCAATATAGAGTGCTTTGCAACTATTTTCGCGTTTTCTGTAGGTAACAAGCTCAAAAACACTCAAAATATAACTTTTTAGTAATATTATTCTATTTCTTCATATTGGTTGGTTTGCATCCGTTTTAATGTTTTTCTAAGTAAAACACTAAAAAGACACGTTTTCAGTAATTTTGTTTTGGATTCCCATGTAGAGTGACTTCCATATTATTTATCATTTTGGTGCTTAACTTGCTAAAAAAACACTGAAAAGACTGGTATCTGGTAAAGTCGTTTAATTTCCTCATATAGGTGGCTTTGCATACACTTTAGGGTTTGGTACATAACAGTCCGAAAAAAAAGAAGCTAAAATTAACTTTTTTCATAATATTATATTTTTCACATAATTTCCCTGAATTTTGCCAGAATTTTGGCATCTCGGTACCTATGAAGATAAATAACAAAAAAATATCCTAGTTTTTATTTATTTATTTATTTTCTCTATAAAGAGTATTATTTGTGGGTTTTAACTCTTTTCATACTTATGGAACTTAAATACACTCATAATACACGTTTCTCGTAATGTCCTTTCGTTTCCCAAACATAGATTTCTTTGCATGTATTTAAGCGTTTTTATACGTAACAGATCAAAAACACTGAAAATTAATGTTTTTCGTAATGATATTTTGTTTCTCCATAAAGGGTGTTTTGAATGCATTTTAGTGTTTTGGTATGTAAGGAGCTGAAAAACACTTAAAGACAAGTTCTTGGTAAATGTTGGTTTTATTCCCATGTAATGTCATTGCCCTGCTTTTTTGTGCTTTATTGCCTAACACGCTCAAAAACACTCAAAAAACACTTTTTTTTCTGGTAATGTCATTTATTTCCCACATACAGCTAGTTTCGCATGTAATTTCAGGTTTTGGTAACTAAGAATGTGAAAAAAACTCAAAATACACGCATTTGGTAAGGTTGTTCTGTTTCTCAATTAAGAGTGTTATTCATGAATTTCAGCATTTTGGTATCTAAGAAACATCTCCATATACACGAGTTTTTGCTTGTTGTTTCCTTGTGGTTCTTGTGAAACTATAAAACACATTATAAACGTTTCTCGTAATGTTCTTTTGTTTCCCAATATAGAGAGATTTGCATCCATTTTCGCTCAAAAACAAAAAAATAATACCTTTTTTGGTAATATTATTCTATTTCATGATATTGGTTGATTTGCATTCGTTTTAGCGTTTTTCTACGTAAAACACTGAAAAGACACGTTTACAGTAATTTTGCTTTGGATTTCCATAAAGAGTGACTTCCATATTATTTATATTTATGGTGCCTAACATACTGAAAAACAAGCAAAAGACAGGTTTCAGGTAAAGTCGTTTAATTTCCCCATATAGGTGGCTCTACATGCAATTTAGGGTTTGGTACATAACAGTCTGAAAAAAAAGCTAAAATTAACTTTTTTGATTTTTTTTCACATAAATTCCCTGAATTTTGCCAGAATTTTGGCATCTCGGTACCTGTGAAGATTAATAACAAAAAAAAAATGCTATTTTTTCATTTATTTATTTATTTTTGGTACTTAAGGAACGTATAAACACTCATAATACTCGTTTCTCGTAATGTCCTTTCGTTTCCTAAATATAAGGTTCTTTGCATGTATTTAAGCGTTTTTATAGGTAACATGATCAAAAACACTCAAAATATACCTCTTTCGTAATGTTATTCTATTTCTTCATATTGGTTGGTTTCCATCCGTTTTAGCGTTTTTCTACGTAAAACACAGAAAAGACACGTTTTCAGTAATTTTGCTTTGGATTTGTGTATAGAGTGACTTCCATGTTATTTATCGTTTTGGTGCCTAACATGCTGAAAAAAACACTCAAAAGACAGGTTTCTTGTAAAGTCGTTTAATTTCCCCATATAGGTAGCTTTGCATACACTTTAGGGTTTGGTACATAACAGTCCGAAAAAAAGCTAAAATTAATCTTTTTCATAATATTCTTTTTTCACGTAATTTTCCTGAATTTTGCCAGAATTTTGGCATCTTGGTACCTATGAAGAGCAATAAAAAAAATGCCATTTTTTTATTTTTTTTTTATTTATTTTTTTCTCTATAAAGAGTGTTATTTGTGGGTTTTAGCTTTTTTTTACTTAAGGAACTTCTAAACACTCATAATATGAGTTCCTTATTATTTATCATTTTGGTGCCTAACATGCTGAAAAACACTCAAAAGACAGATTTCTGGTAAGGTCGTTTAATTTCCTCATATAAGAGGCTTTGCATACACTTTAGGGTTTGGTATATAACAGTCCGAAAAAAAATAAAAAAAAAACTTTTTTTATAATTTTCATTTATCATATAATAGCCCGGAATTTTCCCAGAATTTTCGCATCTCGGTACCTATGAAGATGAATAACAAAAAAAAAAAAAAATCCAATTTTTTTATTTTTTATTTATTTATTTTTTTTGTAAATAAAGAGTGTTATTTGTGGGTTTTAGCTTTTCGGTACTTATGGAACTAAAAAACACTCATAATACATATTTCTCGTAATGTCCTTTCGTTTCCCAAACATAAGGTTCTTTCCATGTATTTAAGCGTTTTTATAAATAACATGATCAAAAACACTCAAAATACATATTTTTCGTGATGTTATTCTGTTTCTCCATAAAGTTTGTTTTGCATGCGTTTTAGCAGTTTGGTATATAAGGAGCTCAAAAACACTTAAAGGCAAATTTTTGGTATAAATTGGTGTTATTCCAATGTAATATGATTACATATGATAATATGTAATCATATTACATATGATAATATGTAATATGATCACGCTCAAAAACACTTAAAAGACACTTTTCTGGTAATGTCACTTTTTTTTCACATAAAGGTTGTTTCGCATGCAATTTGGGGTTTTGGTAACTAAGAATGTGAAAAGCACTCAAAATACACGCATTTAGTAAGGTTGTTCTGTTTCTCAATTAAGAGAGTTTCAGCATTTTGGTATCTACGAACCTTCTCCATATACACGAGTTTTTGTGTTTTTTGCCTTTTGGTTCTTTTGAACTATAAAAAACTCATTATACACTTTTCTTGGAAAGTCCTTTTGTTTTCTAATATAGAGTGCTTTGCATCAATTTTCGCGTTTTTTGTAGGTAACAAGCTCAAAAACATTCAAAATATACCTTTTTGGCAATGTTTTTCTATTTCTTGATATTGGTTGGTTTGCATCCGTTGTAGCGTTTTTCTACGTAAAACACAGAAAAAAACAAGTTTTCAGCAATTTTGTTTTGGATTCAAATATAGAGTGAGTTCCTTATTATTTATCGTTTTGGTGCTATTTATCGTTTTTTATGCTGAAAAACACTCAAAAAACAGATTTCTGTTAAGGTCGTTTAATTTCCTCTTTGGATGCACTTTAGGGTTTGGTACATAACAGTCCGAAAAAAAAAAACTAAAATTAACGTTTTTGATCATTTTCTTTTATCATATAATAGCCCTGACTTTTCCCAGAATTTTGGCATCTCGGTACCTATGAACATGAATAACAAAAAAAAAAAAAAATCCTATTTTTTTTATGTTCTTACTTTTTTTTTCTAAATAAAAAGTGTTATTTGTGGGTTTTAGCTTTTTGGTACTTAAGGAACTTAAAAACACCTATAATACACATTTCTCGTAGTGTCCTTTCGTTTCACAAACATAAGGTTCTTTGCATGTATTTAAGCGTTTTTATAGATAACATGATCAAAAACACTCAAAATATATGTTTTTGGTAATTTTATTCTGTTTCTCCATAAAAAGTGTTTAACATGCGTTTTAGCGTTTTGGTGTGTAATGAGCTCAAAAAAACTTAAAGGCAAGATCTTGGTAAAAGCTGTTTTTGTTCCCATGATATGTGATTGCCCTGATTTTTAGTGCTTTATTGCCTACCACGCTCAAAAACACTCAAAAAACACTTTTCTGGTAATATAATTTGTTTTCCCACATAAAGCTAGTTTTGCATGGAATTTCGGGTTTTGGTAACTAAGAATGTGAAAAAAACTCAAAACTCGTTTAGTCTATTTCTTAATCAAAAGTGTTATTCATTAGTTTCATCATTTTGGTATGTAAGAAACTTTTCTAATACACACATTTCATAAGGTATTTCTGTTTAAAAATTAAAAGTGTTGTTCATGAGTTTCAGCTTTTTGGTATGTAAGAAACTTCTTTATGTACACGAGTTTTTTAGTTTTTTACCTTGTGGTTCTTGTCAAACTATAAAACACTCATACACGTTTCTCGTAATGTCCTTTTCTTTGCCAATATAAAGTGCTTTCCATCCATTTTTGCATTTTTTGTAGGTAAGAAGCTCAAAAACACATCAAAATATATTTTTTTAGTAATGTTATTCTATTTCTTCATATTGGTTCGTTTACATCCGTTTTAGCGCTTTTTTTACGTAAATCACTGAAAAGACACGTTTTCAGTAATATTGTTGAAATTGCTGAAAAACACTCAAAAGACAGGTTTCTGGTAAAGTCGTGTAATTTCCCCATATACGAGTAGGTGGATTTGCATGCGCTTCAAGGTTAGTACATAACTCCGGAAAAAAGATAAAAAAAATTCTTTTTATAATGATTTTTTTTTTAATAAAATTTCCATGAATTTTACCAGAATTTTGGCATCTCGGTACCTATGAAGACGAATAACTCTATATAAAGAATGTTTTCTGTGGATTTTAGTTTTTTTGGTTCTTAAGGAACTTAAAAACACTCATAATACACGATTTTCGTAATGTCCTTTTGTTTTACAAACATAGGGTTCTTTACATGTATTTAAGTGTTTTTATAGGTTATATGATCACAAACACTCAAAATACATGTTTTTGGTAATGTTATTCTGTTTCCCCATAAAGGGTGTTTTGAATGCGCTTTAGCGATTTGGTATGTAAGGAGTTAAAAAACACTTAGAGGCAAGTTCTTCGTAAAAGTTAGTTTTATTCCCATGTAATGTGATTGTTCTGCTTTTTAGTGCTTTGTTGCATATCACGCTCAAAAACACTAAAAAGACACTTTTTTGGTAATGTCATTTTTTTTCCTCACATGAAGGTAGTTTCGCATGTGATTTGGCATTTTCGTAACTAAGAATGTGAAAATCACTCAAAATACACAATTTGGTAAGGTAGTCCTGTTTATCAATCAAAAGTGTTATTCATGCATTTCATCATTTTGGTATGTAATGTGTGTATATACACGAGTTTTTGCGTTTATTGCCTTGTGGTTCTTTTAAAACTATAAAACACTCATTATACACGTTTCTCGTAATGTCCTTTTGTTTACTAATATAGAGTGCTTTACATCCATTTTTGCATTTTTTTGTAGGTAACAAGCTAAAAAACACTCAAAATATATCTTTTTTGGTAATGTTATTCTATTTCTTCATAAAGGTTGGTTTGCATCTGCTTTAGCGTTTTTCTACGTAAAACACTGAAAAGACACGTTTTCAGTTATTTTCTTTTGGATTTACATATTGACTGACTTCCATATTATTTATCGTTTTAGTGCCTAACATGCTGAAAAACACTGAAAAGACAGGTTTCTGGTAAAGTCGTTTAACTTCCCTATATAGGTGGCTTTGCATGCACTTTAGGTTTTGGTACATAGCAATCCGAAAAAAAGCTATAAATAACTCTTTTGGTAATGTTCTTTTTTCCACATAAATTCCCTGAAATTTGGCAGAATTTTGGCATCTCGGTACCTATAAGGATAAATAACAAAAATAAATAAATAAATAAATAAATAAAAAATCCAATTTTTTAAATTTTTTGTTAATTATTTTTTTTTCTAAATAAAGAGTGTTATTTGTGGGTTTTAGCTTTTAGGTACTGAAAGAACTTAAAAAACACTCATAATACACGTTTCTCGTAATGTCCTTTCGTTTCCCAAACATAAAGTTCTTTGCATGTATTTAAGCGTTTTTATAGATATCATGATCAAAAACACTCAAAATACATGTATTTGGTAATATTATTCTGTTTCTCCATAAAATGTATTTTGCATGCATTTTAGAGTTTTGGTATGTAAGGAGCTCAAAAACATTTAAAGGCAAGTTCTTGGTAAAATTTGGTTTTATTCCCATGTAATATGATTGCCCTTCCTTTTAGTGCTTTATTGCGTAACACGTTCAAAAACACTCAAAAGACATGCAAGGCCTCGCATATGAGGAAATTAAAGACCTTACCAAAAATCTGTCTTTTGAGTGTTTTTCAGCATGTTAGGCACCAAAACGATAAATAATAAAGAACTCACTCTATGTGGGAAACCAAAACAAAATTGCTGAAAACCTATCTTCTCAGTGTTTTACGTAGAAAAACGCTAAAACTAATGCAAACCAACCAATATCAAGAAGCAGAAAAACATTACCAAAAATGTATATTTTGAGTGCTTTTTAACTTGTTACCTACAAAAAAAAAAAACGCAAAAATTGATACAAAGCACTCTATATTGGGAAACAAAGGGACATTGCAAGAAAAGTGTATAATGAATGTTTTATAGTTCAAAAAAAACCACAAGGCAAAAAACGCAAAAACTCGTGTATATGGAGAAGTTTCCTATATACCAAAATGCAGAAATTCGTGAATAACATTCTTAATTGAGAAACAGAACAACCTTACTAAATACGTGTCAAAAACACTAAAAGGCAAGTTCCTCGTAAAAGTTGGTTTTATTCCGATGTAATATGACTGCCCTCCTTTTTAGTGCTTTATTGCCTAACACGCTCAAAAACACTCAAAAACACTTCTCTGGTAATGTCATATTTTTCCCACATAAAGCTAGTTTCGCATGGAATTTGGGGTTTTAGTAACAAAGAATGTAAAAAAAAACACTCAAAATACACGCATTTAGTGAGGTTTTTCTGTTTCTTGATTAAGAGTGTTATTCATGAGTTTTAGAATTTTGGTATCTTAGAAACTTCTCCATACAGTCGAGTTTTTGCGTTTTTTGCCTTGTGATTCTGGTGAAACTATAAAACACTCATTATATACGCTTCTCGTTATGTCCTTTTTTTTCCATATATAGAGTGCTTTGCATCCATTTTCGCGTTTTTTTTTTTATGTAACAAGCTCAAAAACACACAAAATATACTTTTTTGGTAATGTTTTTCTATTTATTTATATTAGTTGGTTTGCATCTCTTTTAGCGTTTTTCTACGTAAATCTTTTAAAAGACACGTTTCCAGTAATTTTGTTTTAAATTTCCATATAGTGACTCATATTATTTATCGTTTTGGTGCCTAACATGCTTTTTGGTGCCTTTTGCTTCCCAATATAGAGTGCTTTCCATCCATTTTCGCGTTTTTTGTAGGTAACAATTTCAAAAACACAAAAAAATATACCATTTTGGTAATGTTATTCTATTTCTTCATTTTGGTAGTTTTGCATCCATTTTAGCGTTTTCGACGTAAAACACCGGAAAGACACGTTTTCATTAATTTTGTTTTGGATTCTCATATAGATTGACTTCTTTGGGTTTTATCGTGTTGGTTCCTAACATGCTGAAAAACACTCATAAGACAATTTTCCGGCAAAGACGTTTAATTTCCCCATATAGGTGGCTTTGCATGCACTTTAGGGGTTTGGTACATAACAGTCCTAAAAAAAAGCGAAATTTAACTTTTTTGATAATGTTCTTATTTCATATAATTTCCTGAAATTTTCCCGAATTTTGCACCTCGTTACCTGTAAAAATGAATAAGAATGAAAGAAAAATTTTTCGTACTTAATGAATTTAAAAGCACTCATAAAACACGTTTCTCGTCATGTCCTTTCATTTCCCAAAAATGGGGTTCTTTGCATGTATTTAAGCGTTTTTATTGGTAACATGATCAAAAACACTCAAAATACATGTTTGTAATGTTATTCTGTTTCACTATGAAGTGTATTTTGCATGCATTTTAGTGTTTTGGTATATAACGAGCTCAAATACACTTAAAGGCAAGTTCTTGTTAAAAATTAGTTTTATTCCAATGTAATGTGATTGCCCTGCTTTTTAGTGCTTTATTGCCTAACACGCTCAAAAACACCCAAAAGACATTTTTCTGGTAATATTTTTTTTCCCACATAAAGCTGATTTCGCATGTAATTTGGGGTTTTGGTAACTAAGGATGTGAAAAGCACTCAAAATACACGCATTAAGTAAGATGGTTCTGTTTCTCAATTAAGAGTGTTGTTCCAGAGTTTCAGCATTTTGGAATGTAAGAAACTTCTCTATATACACAAGTTTTTGCGTTTTTTGCCTTGTAGTTCTTGTGAAACTATAAAACATTATACACGTTCCTCGTAATGCCCTTTTGCTTCCCAATATAGAGTGCTTTCCATCCATTTTCGTGTTTTTTGTAGGTAACAATTTCAAAAATGCTCAAAATATACCTTTTTGGTAATGTTATTTCATTTCTTCATATTGGTTGGTTTGCATCCGTTTAGCGTTTTTCTACGTAAAACACCGAAAACACCCGTTTTTAGTAATTTTGTTTTGGATTTCCTTATAGATTGACTTCCATGTTATTTATCGTGTTGGTTCCTAACATGCTGAAAAACACTCATAAGACCGTTTTCTGGCAAAGACGTTTAATTTCCCCATATATGTGGCTTTGCATGCACTTTAGGGGTTTGGTACATAACAGTTCGAAAAAAAAAGCTAAATTTAACTTTTTTGATAATATTCTTATTTCACATAATTTCTTAAAATTTGCCCGAATTTTGGCATTTCGGTACCTGTGAATATGAATAAGAAAGAATTTTTTTTTTGATTTATTTATTTTTTTATTTATTTATTGTTTCTCAATAAAGAGTGTTATTTGTGGCTTTTAGCTTTTTGGTAATTAATGAACTTAAAGACACTCATAATACTCGTTTCTCGTAATCTCCTTTCGTTTCCCAAAAATAGTGTTCTTTGCATTTATTTAAGCGTTTTTATTGGTAACATGATCAAAAACACTCAAAATACATGTTTTTGGTAATGTTATTCTGTTTCAACATCAAGAGTGTTTTGCATGCCTTTTAGTGTTTTGGTATATAAGGAGCTCAAAAACACATAAATGCAAGTTCTTGGTAAAAATTCGTTTTCCTCCAACGTAATGTGATTGCCCTCCTTTTTAGTGCTTTATTTTCTATCACACTCAAAAACACCCAAAAGACACTTTTCTGGCAAAGTCTTTTTTTTCCCATAAATCTATTTTCGCATACAGTTTTGGGTTTTGATAAGAATGTGAAAAGCAATCAAAATACACGCATTTATTAGGGCTGTTCTGTTTCTCAATTAGGAATGTTTTAGCATTTTTGTATCTAGGAAACCTCTCCATATACACGAGATTTTGCGTTTTTTGCCTCGCGGTTCTTATGAACTATAAAACACTCATTATTCACTTTTCTTGCAATGTCCTTTTCTTTCCCAATATAGAGTGCTTTGCATCAATTTTCGCGTTTTTTGTAGGTAACATGCTCAAAACACTCAAAATATGCCTTTTTAGTAACGTTTTTCTATTTCTTGATATTGGTTGCTTTGCATCCGTTTTAGAGTTTTTCTACGTAAAACACAGAAGACACGTTTTCAGTAGCTTTTTTTTTGGATTCCCATATAGAGTGAGTTCTTTATTATTTATCGTTTCGGTGCCTAACATGCTAAAAAACACTCAAAACACATATTTCTGGTAAGGTCGTTTAATTTCCTCATATAGGAGTCTTTGCATGCACTTTATGGTTTGGTACATAACAGTCCAATAAAAAAAAAAAAATAACTTTTTTGATAATACTCTTTAATCATATGATTGCCCTGAATTTTCCCAGAATTTTGGCATCTCGGTACCTATGAATATGATTAACAAAAAAAAAAATCCTATTTTTTTATATTTTTATTTTTTATTTTCTAAATAAAGACTGTTATTGATGGGTTTTAGCTTTTTGGTGCTTAAGGAACTTAAAAAAACACTCATAATACACGTTTCTCGTAATATTCTTTTGTTTCCCAAACATAATGTTCTTTGCATGTAATTAAGCGTTTTTATAGATAACAATATCAAAAACACTCAAAATACATGTTTTTGGTAATGTTATTCTGTTTCTCCATAAAGTTTGTTTTTGTATGGGTTTTAGCGGTTTGGTATATAAGGACATCAAAAACACTTAAAGGCAAGTTTTTGGTATAAATTGGTGTTATTCCAATGTAATATGATTGCCCTGCTTTTTAGTGCTTTATTGCCTATCACGCTCAAAAACACTTAAAAGACACTTTTCTGGTAATGTCATTTTTTTCTCACATAAAGGTGGTTTTGCATGCAATTTGGGGTTTTGGTAACTAAGAATGTGAAAAACACTCAAATACACGCATTTAGTAAGGTTGTTCTGTTTCTCAATTAAGAGTGTTATTCATGAGTTTCAGCATTTTGGTATCTAGGAACCTTCTCCATATACACGAGTTTTTGTGTTTTTATCCTTTTGGTTCTTTTGAACTATAAAAAACTCATTTTACACTTTTCTTGCAAAGTCCTTTTGTTTTTTTAATATAGAGTGCTTTGCATAAATTTTCGCGTTTTTTGTAGGTAACAAGCTCAAAAACACTCAAAATAAACCTTTTTGGTAATGTTTTTCTATTTCTTGATATTGGTAGGTTTGCATCCGTTTTAACGTTTTTCTACGTAAAAGAAAGAAAAAACACTTTTTCAGTATTTTTTGTTTTGGATTCTCATATAGAGTGAGTTCTGTATTATTTATCGTTTTGGTGACTAACATGCTGAAAAACACTCAAAATACAGATTTCTGGTAAGCTCGTTTAATTTCCTCATATAGGAGTCTTTGGATGCACTTTAGGGTTTGGTATATAACAGTCCGAAAAAAAGCTAGAATTTACTTTTTTGATCATTTTTGTTTTAACATATAATAGTCCTGAATTTTCCCAGAATTCTGGCAACTCGGTACCTATGAAGATGAATAACAAAAAAAATCCTATTTTTTTATTTTATTACTTTTTTTTTTCTAAATAAAGAGTGTTATTTGTGGGTTTTAGCTTTTTTTTTTAGTACTTAAGGAACTTAAAAACACTTATAATACACATTTCTCGTAATGTCCTTTCGTTTCTTAAACATAAGGTTTTTTGCATGTATTTAAGCGTTTTTATAGATAACATGATCAAAAACACTCAAAATATATGTTTTTGGTAATTTTATTCTCTTTCTCCATAAAAGGTGTTTTGCATGCGTTTTAGCGTTTTCTTATGTAATTAGCTCAAAAACACTTAAAGGCAAGTTCTTGGTAAAAGTTGTTATTATTCCCATGTAATGTGATTCCCCTGCTTTTTAGTGCTTTATTGCCTAACACGCTCAAAAACACTCAAAAAACACTTTTCTGGTAATATCATTTTTTTTTCCTACATAAAGCTAGTTTTGCATGGAATTTGGGGTTTTGGTAACTAAGAATGTGAAAAAAAAACTGAAAACAGGGTTTAGTAAGTTTGTTCTATTTCCTAATTAAATGTATTATTCATGAGTTTCAGCATTTTGGTATGTAAGAAACTTTTCTAATACACACATTTGGTAAAGTATTTCTGTTTCAAAATTAAAAGTGTTATTGATGAGTTTCAGCTTTTTGGTATGTAAGAAACTTCTTTATGTACACGAGTTTTTGAGTATTTTACCTTGTGGTTCTTGTCAAACTATAAAACACTCATACACGTTTCTCGTAATGTCCTCTTCTTTGCCAATATAAAGTGCTTTCCATCCATTTTTGCATTTTTTGTAGGTAACAAGCTCAAAAACACAACAAAATATGTCTTTTTGGTAATGTTATTCTATTTCTTCATATTGGTTGGTTTGCATCCGTTTTAGCGTTTTTCTACGTAAATCACTGAAAAGACACGTTTTAAGTAATATTGTTCAGATTACTG
Organism: Scylla paramamosain; assembly: GCF_035594125.1. Lineage (NCBI taxonomy): Eukaryota > Metazoa > Arthropoda > Malacostraca > Decapoda > Portunidae > Scylla > Scylla paramamosain. Next base: position 2,098,628 of record NC_087196.1, on the reverse strand, counting down.
AAAAATACTCAAAAGACAGGTTTCTGGTAAAGTCGTGTAATTTCCCCATATAGGTGGATTTGCATGCACTTTAGAGTTTGTACATAACTCCGGAAAAAAGCTAGAATTATTTTTTTTATAATGATTTTTTTTTTACAAAATTTTCATGAATTTTGGCAGAATTTTGGCATTTTGGTACCTATGAAGATGAATAACAATTTTTTTTTCTCAATAAAAAGTTATTTGTGGGTTTTAGCTTTTTGGTACTTAAGGAACTTAAAAACACTCATTATACACGATTTTCGTAATGTCCTTTCATTTTCCAAACATAGGGTTCTTTGCATGTATTTAGACATTTTTATAGGTAACATGATCAAAAACACTCACAATACATGTTTCTGGTAATGTTATTCTGTTTTTCCATAAAGGGTGTTTTGCAAGCGTTTTATCGTTTTGGTATGTAAGAAGCTCAAAAACACGTAAAGGCAGGTTCTTGGTAAAAATTGGTTTTATTCCCATGTAATGTGATTGCCCTCCTTTTTAGAGCTTTAGTGCCTATCACGCTCAAAAAACCTCAAAAGACACTTTTTGGGTAATGTCATTTTTTTCCAACATAAAGCTAGTTTTGCATGCAATTTTTGGTTTTGGTAACTAAGAATGTGAAAAGCACTCAAAATACATGCATTTGGTAAGGTTGTTCTGTATTCTTAATTAAGAGTGTTATTTCTGAGTTTCAGCATTTTGGTATTCAAGAAACTTCTCCATATACACCGAGTTTTGCGATTTTTGCCTTGTGGCTGTTGTGAAACTATAAAACACTCATTATACACGTTTCTCGTAATGTCCTTTTGTATCCCAATATAGAGTGCTTTCCATCCATTTTCGCGTTTTTTGAAGGTAAGAAGCTCAAAAACACTCAAAATATACCTTTTTGGTAATGTTATTCTATTTCTCCATATTCGTTGGTTTGCATCCGATTTAGCGTTTATCTACGTAAAACACTGAAAAGATACTTTTAAGTAATTTTGTGACGGATTCCCACATTTAGTGACTTCCATATTATTTATCGTTTTGGTGCCTAACATGCTGAAAAAAAAAAACACAAAAGACAGGTTTCTAGTGAGGTCGTTTAATTTCCCCATATAGGTGGCTTTGCATGCACTTTAAGGTTTGGTACATAACAGTCCGAAAAAAAAAAGCTAAAATTAACTCTTTTTCATAATTTTTTCACACAATTTTCCTGAATTTTTGGCAGAATTTTAGCATCTCGGTACCTATGAAGATGAATAAAAAAAATCCTATTTTTCTATTTATTTATTTTTTTTCTCTCTATAAAGAGTATTATTTGTGGGTTTTAGCTTTTTAGTACTTAAAGAACTTAAAAACACTCATAATACACGTTTCTCGAAATGTCCTTTCGTTTCGCAAACATAAGATTCTCTGCATGTATTTAAGCGTTTTTATAGGTAACATGATCAAAAACACTCAAAATACATGTTTTTGGTAATGTCATTTTTTTTCCCACATAAAGCTACTTTCACATAAAATTTGGGGTTTTGGTAACTAAGAATGTGAAAAACACTCAAAATATACGCATTTGGTAAGGTTGTTCTGTTTCTCAATTGATAGTGTTATTCAGGAGTTTCACCATTTTTTTCATCTAAGAAACTTCTCCATATATATGAGTTTTTGCGTTTTTTGTCTTGTGATTCTTGAGAATCTATAAAACACTCATTATACACGTTTCTCGTAATGTCCTTTTGTTAACAAATAGAGAGAGCTTTCCATCCATTTTCGCGTTTTTTTTTTTGTAACTAAAAAGCTAAGAAAACACTCAAAATATACCTTTTTAATAATCTTATTCTATTTCTTTATATTGGTTGGCTTGCATCCGTTTTAGCGTTTTTCTACGTAAAACACGAAAAAGACACGTTTAAAGTAATTTTGTTTTGGATTACCACATAGAATGACTTCAATATTATTTATTGTTTTGGTGACTAACATGCTCAAAAACACTAGAAACACAGTTTTCTCGTAAAGTCGTCTGATTTCTCCATATAATTGGGTTTGCATGCACTTCATGGTTTGGTGCATAACAGTCCGAAAAAAAGCTAAAATTAACATTTTTGATAATGTTCTTTTTACACATAATTTCCCTGAATTTTGCCAGAATTTTGGCATCTCAGTACCTATGAAGAAGAATAACAAAAAAAAAAATCCCATTTTTTATTATTTCTTTATTTTTTTCTTTATAAAGAGGTTTTAGCTTTTTGGTACTTATGGACCTTAAAAAAACGCATAATACACGTTTTTCATAATGTCCTTTCGTTTCCCAGACATAAGGTTCTTAGCATGTATTTAAGTAACATGATCAAAAACACTCAAAATATATGTTAATCTGTTTCTCCATAAAGGGTGTTTTGCATGTGTTTTAGCGTTTTGGTATATAAGGAGTTAAAAAACACTGAAAGGCAAGTTCTTTGTAAAAGTTGGTATTATTCCGTTGTAATGTGATTACCCTCCTTTTTAGTGCTTTATTGCCTAACTCTCTCAAAAACCCTCAAAAGACACTTTTCTGGTTATATCATTTTTTTTCCCACATAAAGCTTGTTTCGCATGCAATTTGGTGTTCTAGTAACTAAGAATGTGAAAAACACTCAAAATACACGCATTTAGTAAAGTTATTCTGTTTCTTAATTAAAAGTGTTATTCAGGAGTTTAAGCATTTTGGTATCTAAGAAACTTCTCCATATACACTAGTTTTTGCGTTTTTTGCTTTGTGGTTCTTGTGAAACTATAAAATACTCATTATACACGTTTCTCGTAATGTCTTTTTGTTTCCCAATATAGAGTGCTTTGCATCTATTTTCGCGTTTTTTTTTTTTTTTGTTGGTTACAAGCTCAAAAATACTTAAAATATATCTTTTTGGTAATGTTATTCTATTTCTTCATATTGGTCTGTTTGCATCAGTTTTAACGTTTTTTACGTAAAACACTGAAAAGACACGTTTTCAGTAATTTTGTTTTGGATTCCCATATAGAGTGACTTCCATATTATTTATAGTTTTGGTGCTTAACATGCTGAAAAACACTAAAAAAGACAGTTTTCTTGTAAAGTCGTTTAATTTCCTCGTAGAAATACGCTAAAACGGATGCAAACCAACGAATATGAAAAAAATAGAATAATATTACCAGAAAAGTATATTTTGTGTGTTTTTGAGCTTGTTACATAAAAAAAAACGCAAAAATGGATGCAAAGCATTGTATATTAGGAAAAAAAAAATGGACATAACGAAAAACGTGTATAATGAGTGTTTTATAGTTTCACCAGAATCACAAGGCAAACAACGCAAAAACTCGTCTGTGTGGAGAAGTTTCTAAGATACCAAAATGCTGAAACTCATGAATAACACTCTTAATCAACAAACAGAACAACCTTACTAAATGCGTGTATTTTGAGTGTTTTTTTACATTCTTAGTTACCACAACACCAAATTCCATGCGAAACTAACTTTATGTGGAAAAAAAATGACATTACCAGAAAAGTGTCTGAGTGTTTTTGAGCATGTTAGGCAATAAAGCACTAAAAAGCAGGGCAATCACATTACATGGGAATAAAACCAACTTTTACGAAAAACTTGCCTTTTAGTGTTTTTGACACGCATTTAGTAAGGTTGTTCTGTTTCTCAATTAAGAGTGTTATTCATGAGTTTCAACATTTTAGTATCTAGGAAGCTTTTCCATATACACGAGTTTTTGCGTTTTTTGGCTTGTGGTTTTTTTGAACTAAAAAACATTCATTATACACTTTTCTCGCAATGTCCCTTAGTTTCCCAATATAGAGTGCTTTGTATCAATTTTTTGAGCTTTTTTTTGTAGGTAACAAGCTCAAAAACACTCAAAATATACATTTTTGGTAATGTTTTTTTGCTTCTTGATATTGGTTGGTTTGCATCAGTTTTAGCGTTTTTCTACGTAAAACACTGAGAAGACACATTTTCAGTGGTTTTCTTTTGGATTCCCACATAGAGTGAGTTCCTTATTATTTATCGTTTTGGTGCCTAATATGCAGAAAAACACTCAAAAGACAGATATCTGGTAAGGTCTTTAATTTCCTGATATGGGACACTTTGCATGTCTTTTCAGTGATTTTGAGCGTGTAACGCAATAAAACACTAAAAGGAAGGGCAATCACATTACATGGGAATAAAACCAAATTTTACCAAGAACTTGCCTTTAAGTGTTTTTGATCTCCTTACATACCAAAACGCTAAAACGCCTGCAAAATACATTTTATGGAGAAACAGAATAATATTAGCAAATACATGTATTTTGAGTGTTTTTGATCATATCTATAAAAACACTTAAATACATGCAAAGAACCTTATGTTTGGGAAACGAAAGGACATTACGAGAAACGTGTATTATGAGTATTTTTTAAGTTCCTTCAATACCTAAAAGCTAAAACCCACAAATAACACTCTTTATTTAGAAAAAAAATAATAAACAAAAAAAAAAATAAAAAATGGGATTTTTTTTTTGTTACTCATCCTTATAAGTACCGAGAAGCGAAAATTCTGCCAAAATTCAGGGTATTTATGTGAAAAGAAGAACATTACCAAAAAAGTTAATTACAGCTTTTTTTTCGGATTGTTAAGTACCAAACCTTAAAGTGCAGGCAAAGACACCTATATAGGGAAGTTAAACGACTTTATCAGAAACCTGTCTTTTCAGTGTTTTTCAGCATGTTAGGCACCAACACGATAAATAATATGGAAGTCAGTCAATATGTGAATCCAAAACAAAATTACTGAAAACGTGTCTTTTCAGTGTTTTACGTAGAAAAACTAAAGCGGATGCAAGCCAACCTATATGAAGAAATAGAATAACATTACTAAAAAGATATATTTTGAGTGTTTTTGAGCTTGTTACCTACAAAAAATGCAAAAATGGATGTTAAGCACTCTATATTAGGAAACAAAAGGACTTTACGAGAAACGTGTGTAATGAGTGTTTTATAGTTTTAAAACAACCACAAGGCAATAAACACAAAAACTCGTGTATATAGAGAAATTTCTTACAAACCGAAATGATAAAATGCATGAATAACACTTTTAATCAATAAACAGAACTACCTTACCATATTGTGTATTTTGAGTGTTTTTCACATTCTTAGTTACGAAAATGCCAAATTACATGCGAAACTACCTTCATGTGGGAAAAAAAAAAAAAATGACATTTCCAAAAAAGTGTATTTTTAGAGTTTTTGAGCGTGATATGCAACAATGCCCTAAAAAGCAGAACAATCACATTACATGGGAATTAAACCAACTTTTACGAAGAACTTGCCTTTAAGTGTTTTTAACTCCTTACATACCAAATCTCTAAAACGTATGGAAAACACCCTTTATGAAGAAACAGAATAACATTACCAAAAACATGTATTTTGAGTGTTTTTGATCATGTAACCTATAAAAACGCTTAAATACATGTAAAGGATCCTATGTTTGTATAACAAAAGGAAATTACAAAAATCGTGTATTATGAGTGTTTTTAAGTTACATAAGTACCAAAAAGCTAAAACCCACAAATAACACTCTTTATAGAGAGATTTTTTTTGTTATCTTCATAGTTACCAAGATGCCAAAATTCTGGCAAAATTCATGGAAATTTTGTAAAAAAAAACAAAAAATTTTTTTTACCTTTTTTCCGGAGTTATGTGCAAACCCTGAAGTGTATGCAAATACACCTATATGGGGAAATTACACGACTTTACCAGAAACCTGTCTTTTGAGTGTTTTTCAGCAATATCAACAATATTACTGAAAACGTGTCTTTTCAGTGATTTACGTAGAAAAACGCTAAAACGGGTGTAAACCAACCAATAAGAAGAAATAGAATAACATTACCAAAAAGATATATTTTGATGTGTTTTTGAGCTTGTTACCTACAAAAAATGCAAAAATGGATGGAAAGCACTTTATATTGGTAAACAAAAGTACATTACGAGAAACGTGCATGAGTGTTTTATAGTTTGACAAGAAGCAGAAGGAAAAAAACTCAAAAACTCGTGTAAAATAAAGAAGTTTCTTACATACCAAAAAGCTGAGACTCATGAAAAACACTTTAAATTTTGAAACAGAAATACCTTACCAAATGTGTGTATTAGAAAAGTTTCTTACATACCAAAATGCTGGAACTCATGAATAATATTTTTAATTAAGAAATAGAACAACCTTACACTACGCCTGTGTTTTGAGTTTTTTTTTTCACATTCTTAGTTACCAAAACCCCAAATTTCATGCAAAACTAGCTTTATGTAAGAAAAAAAAATGATATTACAAGAACAGTGTTTTTTGAGTGTTTTTGAGTGTGTTAGGCAATAAAGCACTAAAAAGCAGGGTAATAACATTACATGGGAATGAAAAACAACTTTTACCAAGAACTTGCCTTTAAGTGTTTTTGAGCTCATTACATACCAAAACGCTAAAACGCATGCAAAACACCTATTATGCATAAAAAGAATAAAATTACCAAAAACATATATTTTGAGGGTTTAGATCATGTTATCTATAAAAATGCTTAAATACATACAAAGAACCTTATGTTTCCGAAACGAAATGACATTACGAGAAATGTGTGTTATTAGTGTTTTTAAGTTCCTTAAGTACCAAAAAGTTAAAACCCACAAATAACACTCTTTATTTAAAAAAAAAATAAAAAAATTTAAAAAATGGGATTTTTTTTTGTTATTCATCTTCATAGATACTGAGATTCCAAAATTCTAAGAAATTTCAGGGCTATTATATGATAAAAGAAAATTATCAAAAAAGTTAATTTTAGCCTTTTTTTCGGACTCTTATATACCAAACCCTAAAGTGCATCCAAGGACTCCTATATGAGGAAAATAAACGACCTTACCAGAAATCTGGTTTTTGAGTGTTTTTCAGCATGTTAGGCACGAAAACGATAAATAATAAGAAACTCACTCTATATGAGAATCCAAAACAAAATTGCTGAAAACGTGTCTTTTCAGTGTTTTACGTAGAAAAACGCTGAAACGGATGCAAACTAACCAATATCAAGAAATAGAAAAACATTACCAAAAAGGTATATTTTGAGTGTTTTTGAGCATGTTACCTACAAAAAACGGAAAAATTGATGCAAAGCACTCTATATAAGAAAAGAAAAGGACTTTGCAAGAAAAGTGTATAATGAGTTTTTTATAGTTCAAACGAACCAAAATGCTAAAAACACAAACACTCGTGTATATGGAGAATGTTCCTAGATACCAAAATGCTGAAACTCATGAATAACACTCTTAACTGAGAAACAGAACAACCTTACTAAATGCGTGTATTTTGGGAGCTTTTCACATTCTTAGTTATCAAAACCCCAAATTGCATGCAAAACCACCTTTATGTAAGGAAAAAAATGACATTACCAAAAAAGTGTCTTTTAAGTGTTTTTAAACGTGATAGGCAATAAAGCACTAAAAAGCACGGCAATCATATTACATTGGAATAACACCAATTTATACCAAAAAAACTTGCCTTTAAGTGTTTTTGAGCTCTTTATATAACAAACCGCTAAAACGCATGCAAAACAAACTTTATGGAGAAAGAGAATAACATTACCAAAAACATATATTTTGAGCGTTTTTTGATCATGTTATCTATAAAAACGTTTAAATACATGCAAAGAACATTATGTTTGGGAAAAAAAAGGACTTTACGAGAAACGTGTATTATGAGTGTTTTTTAAGTTCCTTTAGTACCAAAAAGCTAAAACCCACAAATAACTTTCTTTATTTAGAAAACAAAAAAAAAAAAAATTAAAAAATATAAAAAATAAGATTTTTTTTTTTTTTTGTTATTCATCTTCATAGTACCGAGATGCCGAAATTCTGGGAAAATTCAGGGCAATCGTATGATAAAAGAATATTATCAAAAAAGTTAATTTCAGCTTTTTTTTTTTCAAACTGTTATGTACTAAACCCTAAAGTGCATGCAAAACCTCCTATATGAAGAAATTTAACGACCTTACCAGAAATCTGTGTTTTGAGTGTTTTTTAGCATGTTAAGCACCAAAACGATAAATAATAAGGAACTCACCTCTATATGGGAATCCATATATATATGGGAATCCAAATTACTGAAAACGTGTCTTCTCAGTATTTTACGTAGAAAAACGCTAAAACGGATTGAAAGCAACCAATATCAGGGAATAGAAAAACGTTACTAAAAAGGTATATTTTGAGTGTTTTTTGAGCTTATTACCTACAAAAAACGCGAAAATTAATGCAAAGCACTCTATAATGGTAAACAAAAGGACATTGCAAGAAAAGCGAATAATGATTGTTTTATAGTTCAAAAGAACCACAAGGCAAAAAACGCAAAATCTCGTGTATATGGAGAGGTTTCCTAGATACAAAAATGCTAAAACTCCTGTATAACACTCCTAATTGAGAAACAGATCAACCTTAATAAATGCGTGTATTTTGAGTGCTTTTCACATTCTAAGTTACCAAAACCCCAAATTGCATGGGAAAATAGATTTGTGGGAAAAAAAAAGACTTTACCAGAAAAATGTCTTTTAAGTGTTTTTGAGCGTGATAGGCAATAAAGCACTAAAAAGGAGGGCAATCACATTACTTTCGAGGAAAAAGAATTTTTACCAAGAACTTGTCTTTAAGTGTTTTTGAGTTCCTTATATACCAAAACATTAAAACGCCTGCAAAACACTCTTTATGGTGAAACAGAATAATTTTACCAAAAACATATATTTTTAGTGTACTTGATTATGTTACCAATGAAAATGTTTAAATACATGCAAAGAACACTATTTTTGGGAAACGAAAGGAGATTACGAGAAACGTGTATTATGAGTGTTTTTAACTTCATTAATTACCAAAAAGCTAAAAGCCACAAATAACACTCTTTATTGAAAAACAATAAATAAATAAAAAAAAATACGATTTTTTTTTCTTTCTTATTCATCTTCACAGGTACCAAGATTCCAAAATTTGGGCAAAATTCAGGAAATTATGTGAAATAAGAACATTATCAAAAAAGTTAAATTTAGCTTTTTTTTTCGGACTATTATGTACCAAACCCCTAAAATGCATGCAAAGCCACCTATATGGGGAAATTAAACGTTTTTGCCAGAAAACGGTCTTATGAGTGTTTTACAGCATCTTAGGAACCAACACGATAAATAACATGGAAGTCAATCTATATGGGAATCCAAAACAATATTACTAAAAACGTGTCTTTTCGGTGTTTTACGTAGAAAAAACGCTAAAACGGATGCAAACCAACCAATATGATGGAATAAAATAACATTACCAAAAAGGTATATTTTGAGTGTTTTTGAAATTGTTACCTACAAAAAACGCGAAAATAGATGGAAAGCTCTCTATATTGGGAAGCAAAAGGACATTACGAGAAACGTGTATAATGTGTGTTTTATAATTTCACAAGAACTACAAGGCAAAAAACGCAAAAACTCGTGTATATAGAGAAGTTTCTTACATTCCAAAATGCTGAAACTCTGGAACAACACTTTAAATTGAGAAAAAGAACAATCTTACTAAATGCGCGTATTTTGAGTGCTTTTCACATCCTTAGTTACCAAAACCCTAAATTGCATGCGAAAGCAGCTTTATGTGGGAAAAAAAATGATATTACCAGAAAAATGTCTTTTGGGTGTTTTTGAGCGTGTTAGGCAATAAAGCACTAAAAAGCAGGGCAATCACATTACATTGAAATAAAACCAATTTTTAACAAGAACTTGTCTTTAAGTGTATTTGAGCTCCTTATATACCAAAACACTCAAATGCATGCAAAACATACTTGATGGTGAAACAGAATAACATTACCAAAAACATGTTTTTTGAGTGTTTTTGATCATGTTACCAATAAAAACGCTTAAATACATGCAAAGAACCCTATTTTTGGGAAACAAAAGGGCATTACGACAAACGTGTATTAGGAGTGTTTTTAAGTTCATTAAGTACGAAAAAGCTAAAAGCCACAAATTACACTCTTTATTGAGAAAAAAAATAAATAAATAAATAAGAAAATACGATATTTTTTTTCATTCTTATTCATCTTCACAGGTAAGGAGGTGCCAAAATTCGGGCAAAAGTTCAGGAAATTATATAAAATAGGAACATTATCAAAAAAGTTACATTTAGCTTTTTTTTGGGACTGTTATGTATCAAACCCCTAAAATGCATGCAAAGCCACCTATATGGGGAAATTAAACGTCTTTGCCAGAAAACTATCTTATAAGGGATTTTCAGCATGTTAGGAACCAACACGATAAAACCCAAGGAAGTCAATCTATATGGGAATCCAAAACAAAATTACTAAAAACGTCTTTTTTTGGTGTTTTACGTAGAAAACGCTAAAACAGATGCAAACCAACCAAAATGAAGAAATAGAATAACATTACCAAAAATGTATATTTTGAGTGTTTTTGAAATTGTTACATACAAAAAACGCGAAAATGGATGGAAAGCACTCTATTTTGGGAGGCAAAAGGCACCAAAATGCATGTTAGGCACCAAAACGATAAATAATATGAAAGTCACTCTATATGGAAATCCGAAACAAAATTACTGGAAACGTGTCTTTTAAAAGATTTACGTAGAAAAACGCTAAAACGGATGCAAACCAACCAATATGAAGAAATAGAATAACATTACCAAAAAATATATTTTGTTTTCTTGAGCTTGTTACATAAAAAAAAAACGCGAAAATATATGCAAAGCACTCTATATAAGGAAAAAAAAAAGGACATAACGAGAAACGTGTATAATGAGTGTTTTGTAGTTTCACCAGATTCACAAGGCAAAAAACGCAAAAACTCGACTATATGGAGGAGTTTCTAAAATACCAAAATACTGAAACTCTTGAATAACCAAAACCCCAAATTCCATGCGAAACTAGCTTTATGTGGGAAAAAAATGACATTACCAGGAAAGTGTGTTTGAGTGTTTTTAAGCGTGTTAGGCAATAAAACACTAAAAAGCAGGGCAATCACATTACGTGGGAATAAAACCAACTTTTACGAAGACCTTGCCTTTTAGTGTTTTTGACACGCATTTAGTAAAGTTGTTCTGTTTCTCAATTAAGAGTGTTATTCATGAGTTTCAGCATATACACGAGTTTTTGCGTTTTTTGCCTTGTGTTTTTTTTGAACTATAAAACATTTATTATACACTTTTCTCGCAATGTCCCTTTGTTTCCCAATATAGATTGCTTTGTATCTATTTTCCCGTTTTTTTGTAGGTAACAAGCTCAAAAACACTCAAAATATACATTTTTGGTAATGTTTTTCTGCTTCTTGATATTGGTTGGTTTGTATCAGTTTTAGCGTGTTTCTACGTAAAACGCTGAAAAAGACACGTTTTCACTAATTTTCTTTTGGATTCCCACATAGAGTGAGTTCCTTAATATTTATCGTTTTGGTGCCTAACATGCTGAAAAACACTCAAAAGACAGATTTCTGGTAAGGTCTTTAATTTCCTCATATGGGACGCTTTGCATGTCTTTTCAGTGCTTTTGGACGCAATAAACCATTAAAAGCCAGGGCAATCACATTACATGGAAATAAAACCAAATTTTACCAAAAAATTGCCTTTAAGTGTTTTTGAGCTCCTTACGTACCAAAACGCTAAAACGCATGCAAAATATATTTTATGGAGAAACAGAATTACATTACCAAATACATATATTTTGAGTGTTTTTGATCATGTTATCTATAAAAACGCTTAAATACATGTAAAGAACCTTATGTTTGGGAAACGAAATAACATTACGAGAAATGTGTATTATGAGTGAGTTTTAAGTTCCTTCATTACCAAAAAGCTAAAACCCACAAATAACACTCTTTAGAAAAAAATAAAATAATAAATAAAAAAATAAGAAAATGGGATTTTTTTTTTTTTTTATTCATCTTCATAGGTACCGAGATGCCAAAATTCTACCAAAATTCAGGGAATTTATGTGAAAAAAAGAATATTACGAAAAATGTTGAGTGTTTTTCACATACTTAGTTACGAAAATGCAAAATTACATGCAAAACTACCTTTCAGGTGGGAAAAAAAATGACATTTCCAAAAAAGTGTCTTTTTAGTGTTTTTGAGCGTGATATGCACCATAGTACTAAAAAGCAGAACAATCACATTATATGGGAATAAAACCCATTTTTACGAAGAACTTGCCTTTAAGTGTTTTTTAAATCCTTACATGCCAAATCGCTAAAACGCATGCAAAACACCCTTTATGGAGAAACACAATAACATTACCAAAAACATGTATTTTGAGTGTTTTTGATCATGTATGCTATAAAAACGCTTAAATACATGTAAAGAACCTTATGTATGTATAACTAAAGGACATTACGAAAATCGTGTATTATGAGTGTTTTTAAGTAACTTAAGTACCAAAAAGCTAAAACCCACAAATAACACTCTTTATAGAGAGAAAAAAAAAAATTGTTTTTCATCTTCATAGGTACCGAGATGGTAAAATTCTGGCAAAATTAATGGAAATTTTGTAAAAAAAAAAAAAAAAAAACATTATGTAAAAAAATAATTTTAGCTTTTTTCCGGAATTATGTACAAACCCTGAAGTGTATGCAAATCCACCTATATTTGGAAAATATACGACTTTACCAGAAACCTGTCTTTTGATCGTTTTTCAGCAATTTCAACAATATTACTGAAAACGTTTCTCTTCAGTGATTTACGTAGAAAAACGCTAAAACGGATGTAAACTAACCAATATGAAGAAATAAAATAACATTACCAAATAGATATATTTTTATGTGTTTTTGAGCTTGTTACCTAGAAAAAAATGCAAAGATGGATGGAAAGCACTTCATATTGGCGAAGAAAAGGACATTACGAGAAACGTGTATGAGTGTTTTATAGTTTGACAAGAACCACAAGGTAAAAAGCTCAAAAACTCGTGTACATAAAGAAGTTTCTTACATACTAAAAAGCTGAAACTCATGAATAACACTTTTAATTTTGAAACAGAAATACCTTACCAAATGTGTGTAGAAGAAAAGTTTCTTACATACCAAAATGCTGGAACTCATGAATAACACTTTTAATTAAGAAATAGAACAACCTTATTAAATGCCTGTGTTTTCAGTTTTTTTCACATTCTTAGTTACCAAAACCCTAAATTCCATGCAAAACTAGCTTTATGTGGGAAAAAAATGATATTACCAAAAAAAGTGTCTTTTGAGTGTTTTTGAGCGTGTTACGCAATAAAGCACTAAAAAGCACGGTAATCACATTACATGGGAATAAAAACCACTTTTACCAAGAACTTGCCTTTAAGTGTTTTTGAGCTCATTACATACCAAAACGCTAAAACGCATGCAAAACACCTTTTATGGAGAAACAGAATAAAATTACGAAAAACATATATTTTGAGGGTTTTTTATCATGTTATCTATAAAAACGCTTAAATACATACAAAGAACCTTATGTTTGCGAAACGAAAGGACATTACGAGAAATGTGAATTATAAGTGTTTTTAAGTTCTTTAAGTACCAAAAAAAGTTAAATCCCAGAAATAACACTTTATTTAGAAAAAAAGTAAGAAAATAAAAAAAATAGGATTTTTTTTTTTTGTTATTCATCTTCATAGGTACCGAGATGCCAAAATTCTGGGAAAATTCAGGGCTATTATATGATAAAAGAAAATTATTAAAAAAGTTAATTTTACCTTTTTTTCGGACTGTTATATACCAAACCATAAAGTGCATCCAAAGACTCCTATATGAGGAAATTAAACGACCTTACCAGAAATCTGTTTTTTGAGTGTTTTTCAGCATATTAGGCACCAAAACGATAAATAATAAGGAACTCACTCTATATGAGAATCCAAAACAAAATTGCTCAAAACGTGTCTTTTCAGTGTTTTACGTAGAAAAACGCTAAAACGGATTGAAACCAACCAGTATCAAGAAATAGAAAAACATTACCAAAAAGGTATATTTTGAGTGTTTTTGAGCTTGTTACCTACAAAAAAACGGGAAAATTGATGCAAAGCACTCTAAAAAGAAAACAAAAGGACTTTGTAAGAAAAGTGTATAATGAGTTTTTTTTATAGTTCAAACAAACAAAAAGGCAAAAAACACAAAAACTCGTGGATATGGCGTAGGTTCCTAGATACCAAAATGCTGAAACTCATAAATAACACTCTTTATTGAGAAACAGAACAACCTTACTAAATGCGTGTATTTTGAGTGCTTTTCACATTCTTAGTTACCAAAAATCCCAAATTGCATGCAAAACCATCTTTATGTGAGAAAAAAATGACATTACAAGAAAAGTGTCTTTTAAGTGTTTTTGAGCGTGAGAGGCAATAAAGCACTAAAAAGAAGGGCAATCATATTACATTAGAATAACACCAATTTATACCAAAAAACTTGCCTTTAAGTGTTTTTGAGCTCCTTATATAACAAACCGCTAAAACGCATGCAAAACAAACTTTATGGAGAAACAGAGTAACATTACCAAAAACATGTATTTTGAGTGTTTTTGATCATGTTATCTATAAAAATGCTTAAATACATGCAAAGAACATTATGTTTGGGAAACAAAAGGACATTACGAGAAACGTGTATTATGAGTGTTATTTAAGTTCCTTAAGTACCAAAAAGCTAAAACCCATAAATAACACTCTTTATTTAGAAAATAAAAAAAAAATAAAAAAAATAGGATTTTTTTTTTTTCCTTATTCATCTTCACAGTACCGAGATGACAAAATTTTGGGAAAATTCAGGGCAATCATATGATAATAGAATATTAACAAAAAAGTTAATTTCAGCTTTTTTTTCGGACTGTTATGTACCAAACCCTAAAATGCATGCAAAGCCTCCTATATGAGGAAATTAAACGACCTTATCAGAAATCTGTGTTTTGAGTGTTTTTTTTTTTTAGCATTTTAGGCACCAAAACGATAAATAATGAGGAACTCACTGTATATAGGAATCCAAAACAAAGTGACTGAAAACGTGTCTTCTCAGTGTTTTACTTAGAAAAACGCTAAAACGGATGCAAAGCAACCAATATCAAGAAAGAAAAACTTTACTAAAAAGTTATATTTTGAGTGTTTTTGAGCTTGTTACCTATAAAAAACTTGAAAATTGATGCAAAGCACTCTATAAACAAAAGGACATTGCAAGAAAAGTGTATAATGAGTGTTTTATAGTTCAAAAGAACCTTAAGGCAAAAAACGCAAAATCTCGTGTATATGGAGAGGTTTCCTAGATACAAAAATGCTAAACTCATGTATAACACTCCTAATTGAGAAACAGAACAACCTTAATAAATGCGTGTATTTTGAGTGCTTTTCACATTCTTAGTTACCAAAACCCCAAATTCAATGCGAAAATAGATTTGTGGGAAAAAAAAAAAGAAAGACTTTACCAGAAAAGTGTCTTTTGAGTATTTTGACCGTGATAGGCAATAAAGCACTAAAAAGGAGGGCAATCACATTACATTGTAGGAAAACAAATTTTTACCAAGAACTTGCCTTTAAGTGTTTTTGAGCTCTTTATATACCAAAACACTAAAAGGCTTCCAAAACACTCTTTATGGTGAAAAAGAATGATATTACCAAAAACATGTATTTTGAGTGTTTTTGATCATGTTAGCAATGAAAACGTTTAAATACATGCAAAGAACACTATTTTTGGGAAACGAAAGGAGATTACGAGAAATGTGTATTATGAGCGTTTTTAAGTTTATTAATTACCAAAAAGCTAAAATCCACAAATAACACTCTTTATAGAGAAACAATAAATAAATAAAAAAAATTTTTTTCTTTCTTTTTCATCTTCACAGGTACCAAGATGCAAAAATTCGGGCAAAATTCAGGAAATTATGTGAAATAAGAACATTATAAAAAAAAGTTAAATTTAGCGCTTTTTTCGGACTGTTATGTACCAAACCCCTAAAGTGCATGCAAAGCCACCTATATGGGGAAATTAAATGTCTTTGCCAGAAAACGGGCTTATGAGTGTTTTTCAGCATCTTAGGAACCAACACGATAAATAACATGGAAGTCAATCTATATGGGTATCCGAAAAAAAAATTTACTTAAAACGTGTCTTTTCGGTGTTTTACGTAGAAAACGCTAAAAAGAATGCAAACCAACCAAAATGAAGAAATAGAATAACAATACCAAAAAGATATATTTTGAGTGTTTTTGAAATTGTTGCCTACAAAAAAACGCGAAAATAGATGGAAAGCACTCTATATAGGGAAGCAAAAGGCACCAAAAACCATGTTAGGTACCAAAACGATAAATAGTATGAAAGTCACTCTATATGGAAATCCAAAACAAAATTACTGGAAACATGTCTTTTAAAAAAAATTACGTAAAAAACGCTAAAACGCATGCAAACTAACCAATATCAAGAAATAGAATAACATTACCAAAAAACTATATTTTGTGTGTTCTTGAACTTGTTATATATATATATATAAAAAAAAACGCGAAAATGGATGGAAAGCACTCTATATAATGAAAAGAAAGGACATAACGAGAAACGTGTATAATGAGTGTTTTATAGTCTCACTAGAATCACAATGCAAAAAACGCAAAAACTCGACTGTATGGAGAAGTTTCTAGGATACCAAAATAATGAAACTCATGAAACAGAACAACCTTACTAAATGCGTGAATTTTGAGTGTTTTTTTTTACATTGTTAGTTATCAAAACCACAAATTCCATGCGAAACTAGCTTTATGTGGGAAAAAAAAGACATTACCAGAAAAGTGTCTTTGAATGTTTTTGAGCGTGTTAGGCAATAAAGCACAAAAAAGCAGGGCAATCACAATACATGGGAATAAAACCAACTTTTACGAAGAACTTGCTTTTTAGTGTTTTTGACACGCATTTAGTAAGGTTACTCTGTTTCTCAATTAAGAGTGTTATTCATGAGTTTCAGTATATACACGAGTTTTTGCGTTTTTGGCCTTGTGGTTTTTTTGAACTATAAAACATTCATTATACACTTTTCTCGCAATGTCCCTTAGTTTCCCGATATAGAGTGCTTTGTATCAATTTTTTGAGCTTTTTTTTGTAGGTAACAAGCTCAAAAACACTCAAAATATACATTTTTGGTAATGTTTTTCTGCTTCTTGATATTGGTTGGTTTGCATCAGTTTTAACGTTTTTCTACGTAAAACACTGAGAAGACACATTTTCAGTGGTTTTCTTTTGGATTCCCACATAGAGTGAGTTCCTTATTATTTATCGTTTTGGTGCCTAATATGCAGAAAAACACTCAAAAGACAGATATCTGGTAAGGTCTTTAATTTCCTGATATGGGACACTTTGCATGTCTTTTCAGTGATTTTGAGCGTGTAACGCAATAAAGCACTAAAAGTCAGGGCAATTTCATTACATGGGAATAAAACCAAATTTTACCAAGAACTTCCCTTTAAGTTTTTTTGAACTCCTTACGTACCAAAACACTAAAACGCATGCAAAATACATTTTATGGAGAAACAGATTTACATTACCAAATACATGTATGTTGAGTGTTTTTGATCATGTTATCTATAAAAACGCTTAAATACATGCAAAGAACCTTATGTTTGGGAAACGAAAGAACATTACGAGAAACGTGTATTATGGGTGATTTTTAAGTTCCTTCAGTACCAAAAAGCTAAAACCCACAAATAACACTCTTTAGAAAAACAAATATAATGAATACAAAAAAAATAAAATGGGATTTTTTTTTTTTATTCATCTTCATAGGTACCAAGATGACAAAATTCTGCCAAAATTCAGGGAATTTATGTGAAAAAAGAACATTATCATATAAGTTAATTATAGCTTTTTTTTCGGATTGTTATGTACCAAACCCTAAACAGCATGCAAAGCCACCTATATAGGGAAGATAAATGACTTTACCAGAAACCTATCTTTTCATAGTTTTTCAGCATGTTAGGCACCAAAACGATAAATCATTTGGAATTCAGTCAATATATGAATCCAAAAGAAAATTACTGAAAACTTGTCTTTTCAGTGTTTTACGTAGAAAAACGCTAAAGCAGATACAAACCATCCTATATGAAGAAATAGAATAACATTACCAAAAAGATATATTTTGAGTGTTTTTGAGCTTGTTACCTACAAAAAATGCAAAAAATGGATGTAAAGCACTCTATATTAGGAAACAAAAGGACATTACGAGAAACGTTTATAATGAGTGTTTTATAGTTTTAAAAGAACCACAAGGCAATAAACGCAAAAACTCGTGTATATAGGGAAATTTCTTACATACCAAAATGAATAAATGCATGAATAACACTTTTAATAGATAAACAGAACTACCTTACCAAATTGTGTATTTTCAGTGTTTTTCCCATCGTTAGTTATGAAAATGCCAAATTACATCCGAAACTAGCTTCATGTAGGAAAAAAAAATATATTACCAGAAGTGTCTTTTGAGTGTTTTTCAGCGTGATATGGAACAAAGCACTAAAAATAAGAACGATCATATTACATGGGAATAAATCCAACTTTTACGAAGAATTTTTTAACGCCTTATATACCAAACCACTAAAACGCATGGAAAAGAAACTTTATGGAGAAACAGAATAACATATACCAAAAACATGTATTTTTAGTGTTTTTGATCATGTTATCTTTAAAAACGATTAAGTACATGCAAAGAACTTTATGTTTTGGAAACAAAAGGACATTACGAGAAGCGTGTATTATGAGTGTTTTTTTAAGTTCCTTAAGTACCAAAAAGCTAAAACATACAAATAACACTGTTTATTAAAAAAAAAAAACAAATAAATAAATAAAAAAATAAAATAAATAGTTTTTTTTTTCATTCATCTTCAAAGGTGCCAAATGCTCAAATTCCAGAAATGGAATGCCAGAGATGCCAAAATTCTGGGAAAATTCAGGGCAATTTTTTCGGACTGTTATATACCAAACCCTAAAGTGCATGCAAAATTAAACGACCTTACCAGAAATCTGTGTTTTTAGTGTTTTTTAGCATGTTAGGCACAAAAACGATAAATAATAAGGAACTCACTCTATATGGGAATCCAAAACAAAGTTACTGAAAATGTGTCTTCTCAGTGTTTTACGTAGAAACACGTTAAAACGGATGGAAACCAACCAATATCAAGAAATGGAAAGACGTTACCAAAAAGGTATATTTTGAGTGTTTTTGAGCTTTTTACCTACAAAAAAAAAATCGCGAAAATTGATGCAAAACACTCTATATTGGGAAAGAAAAGGACATTGCAAGAAAAGTGTATAATAAGTGTTTTATAGTTAAAAAAAAACCACAAGGCCAAAAACGCAAAAACTCGTGTATATGGAGAAGCTTCCTAAATACTAAAATGCTGAAACTCATGAATAACACTCTTAATTAAGAAACAGAACAACTTTACTAAATGCGTGTCAAAAACACTAAGAGGCAAGTTCTTCGTAAAAGTTGGTTTTATTCCCATGAAATGTGATTGCCCTGCTTTTTAGTGCTTTATTGCCTAACACGCTCAAAAACACTCAGACACTTTTCTGGTAATGTCATTTTTTTCCCACATAAAGTTAGTTTCGCATGGAATTTGGGGTTTGCTAACAAAGAATGTAAAAAAAAACACTCAAAATACACGCATTTAGTAAGGTTGTTCTGTTTCTTGATTAAGAGTGTTTCAGCATTTTGTTATCTTAGAAACTTCTCTACACAGACGAATTTTTGCGTTGTTTGCCTTGTGATTCTGGTGAAACTATAAAACACTCATTATACACGTTTCTCATGATGTCCTTTTTTTTCCTAATATACAGTGCTTTGCATCCATTTTTGCGTTTTTTTTTTTTATGTAACAAGCTCAAACACACACAAAATATACTTTTCTGGTAATATTATTCTATTTTTTCATATTGGTTGGTTTGCATCCGTTTTAGCGTTTTTCTACGTAAATCTTTTAAAAGACACGTTTTCAATAATTTTGTTTTGGATTTCCATATAGAGTGACTTTAATATTATCTATCGTTTTGGTGCCTAACATGCGTAAAAACACTCAAAAGACAGGTTTCTTGTAAAGACGTTAAATTTTCCCAAATAGGTGGCTTTGCATACACTTTATGGTTTGGTACATAACTCCAAAAAAAAGGTAAAATTAACTTTTTCGATAATGTTGTTTTTTCGACATAATTTCCCTGAATTTTGGCAGAATTTTGGCATCTTGGTACCTATTAACATGAATAACAAAAAAATAAAAATGCTATATTTTTATTTATTTAATTTTTTTTTCTATAGAAAGTGTTATTTGTAGGTTTTAACGTTTTGGTACTTAAGCAACTTAAAAACATTCATAATACACATTTCTCGTAATGTCCTTTCGTTTCCCAAATATAGGGATCTTTGCATGTATTTAAGCGTTTTTATAGGTAACATGATAAAAAAAACACTCAAAAACACTTGTTTTTCGTAATGTTATTCTGCTTCTCCATAAAGGAGTGTTTTGCATGCGTTTTAGCGATTTGGTATGTAAGGAGCTGAAAAACACTTCAAGGCAAGTTCTTTGTAAAAGTTGGTTTTATTCCAATGTAATATGATTGCCCTGCTTTTTAGTGCTTTATTGCCTAACACGCTCAAAAACACTCAAAAGACACTTCTGGTAATGTCATTTTTTTTTCCCTCATAAAGCTAGTTTCGCATGCTATTTGAGGTTTTGCTAAGAATGTGAAAAAACACTCAAAATACACGCATTTGGTAATGTTGTTCTGGTTCTGAATTAAGATTGTTATTCATAAGTTTCAGCATTTTAGTGTCTAGGAAACTTCTTTATATACACGACTTTATGCGCTTTTTGCCTTGTGGTTCTTGTGAACCACAAGTTCTTTTGCCCGAATATAAAAAGACACTCATTATAGACGTTTCTCGTAATGTCCTTTTCTTTCCCAATAGGGAGTGCTTTGCATTCATTTTCGCGTTTTTTCTAGGTAACAAGCTCAAAAACACTCAAAATATACCTTTTTGGTAATGTTATTCTATTTCTTCATATTCGTTGGTTTGCATCCGTTTTATCGTTTTTCTACGTAAAACACCGAAAAAACACGTTTTCAGTAATTTTGTTTACGATTCTCAAAGAATATTGCCAGAATTTTTGCATCTTAGTACCTATGAAGATGAATACCAAAAAAAAAATTATTTTATTTATTTTTTTTTTGTGAATAAAGAGCTTTATTTGTGGGTTTTAGCTTTTTTAGTACTTAAGGAACTTAAAAACACTCATAATACACGTTTCTCGTAATGTCCCTTCGATTCCCAAACATAAGGTTCTTTGCATGTATTTAAGTGTTTTTATAAATAACATGATCAAAAACACTCAAAATACATGTTTTTTGGTAATGTTACTCTGTTTCTCCATAAAAGGGTGTTTTTGCATGCGTTTTAGCGTTTTGGTATGTAAGGAGTTAAAAAAAAACCCTTAAAGGCAAGTTCTTCGTAAAAGTTGGTTTTATTCCCATGTAATATGATTGTTCGGCTTTTTAGTGCTTTGTTGCATATCACGCTCAAAAACACTCAAAAGACATTTTTTTTGGTAATATCTAGTTTTTTGCGTTTTTTGCCTTGTGGTTCGTATGAAACTACAAAACACTCATAGTACACGTTTCTCGTAATGTTCTTTTGTTTCCCAATATTGAGTACTTTCCATCCTTTTTCGCATTTTTTCTAGGTAACAAGTTGAAAAACACTCAAAATATATCTTTTTGGTAAAGTTATTCTATTTCTTCATATTGGTTGATTTGCATCCGTTTTAGCGTTTTTCTTCGTAAATCACTCAAAAGACACGTTTTTAGTAATATTGTTGAAATTGCTGAAAAAACACTCAAAAGACAGATTTCTGGTAAAGTCGTGTAATTTCCCCATATAGGTGGCTTTGCATGCACTTCTGGGTTTAGTACATAATTCCGGAAAAAAGCTAGTTTTTTTTTTTATATGTCCTTTCATTTCACAGACATAGGGTTCTTTGCATGTATTTAAGCGTTTTTATAGGTAACATGATCAAAAACAATCAAAATACATGTTTTTGGTAAAGTTATTCTGTTTTTCCATAAAGGGTGTTTTGCATGCGTTTTAGCGTTTTGGTATGTAAGGAGTTAAAAACATTTAAAAGCAAGTTCTTCGTAAAAGTTTGTTTTATTCCTATATAATGTGATTATTCTGCTTTTTAGTGCTTTTTTGCATATCACGCTCAAAAACACTCAAAAGAAACTTTTTTGATAATGTCATTTTTTTCCCACATAAAGTTAGTTTCGCATGTAATTTGGGATTTTCGTAACTAAGAATGTGAAAAACACTCAAAATACATACATTTGGTAAGGTAGTTCTGTTTCTCAATTAAAAGTGTTATTCATGAATTTTAGCATTTTGGTATGTAAGAAATCAATATACACGAGTTTTTGCGTTTTTTGTCTTCTGGTTCTTGTGAAACTATAAAACAATCATTATACACTTTTCTCTAAATGTCCTTTTCCTTCCCAATATAGAGTGCTTTTACATCCATTTTCGCGTTTTTTGTAGGTAAAAAGCATTATAAACGTTTCTCGTAATGTCCTTTTGTTTCCCAATATAGAGAGATTTGCATCCATTTTCGCTCAAAACACAAAAAACCCCTTTTTGGTAATATTATTTTATTTCATGATATTGGTTGATTTGCTTTCTTTTTAGCGTTTTTCTACGTAAAATACTGAAAAGACACGTTTTCAGTAATTTTGTTTTGGATTCCCATACAAAGTGATTTCCATATTATTTATTGTTTTGGTGCCTAACATACTGAAAAACAGGCAAAAGACAGGTTTCAGGTAAAGTCGTTTAATTTCCCCATATAGGTGGCTCTACATGCACTTTAGGGTTTGGTACATAACGGTCTGAAAAAAAGCTAAAATTAACTTTTATGATATTCTTTTTTCACATAATTTCCCTGAATTTTGCCAGAATTTTGGCATCTCGATACCTATGAAGATCAATAACAAAAAAAAATGCTATTTTTTCATTTATTTATTTTTTCTCTATAAAGAGTGTTATTTTTGGGTTTAAGCTTTTTGGTACTTAAGGAACGTAAAAACACTCATAATACTCGTTTCTCGTAATGTCCTTTTGTTTCCTAAAGATAAGGTTCTTTACATGTATTGAAGCGTTTTTATAGGTAACATGATCAAAAACACTCAAAATATACCTTTTCGGTAATGTTATTCTATTTCTTCATATTGGTTGGTTTCCATCCGTGTTTAGCGTTTTTCTACGTAAACATAGAAATGACACGTTTTCAGTAATTTTTGGATTCCCATATAGAGTGACTTCCATGTTATTTATCGTTTTGATGCCTAACATGCTGAAAAACACTCAAAAGACAGGTTTCTTGTAAAGTCGTTTAATTTCCCTATATAGGTGGCTTTGCCTACACTTTAGGGTTTGGTACATAACAGTCCGAAAAAAAGCTAAAATTAACGTCTTTCATAATATTCTTTTTTACGTAATTTTCCTGAATTTTGCCAGAATTTTGGCATCTCGTTGCCTATGAAGATCAATAAAAAGAAATGTTTTTTTTTTATTTATTTTTATTTTATTTTTTTTTCTGTATACAGAGTGTTATTTGTGGGTTTTAGCTTTTTGGTACATAAGGAACTTATAAACACTCATAATACACATTCCTCGTAATGTCTTTTTATTCCCAAACATAGGGTTCTTTGCATGTATTTAAGCGTTTTTATTGGTAACAAGCTCAAAAACACTCAAAATACATGTTTTTGATAATGTTATTCTGTTTTTCCATACAGGGTGTTTTGCATGGGTTTTAGCGTTTTAGTATGTAAGGAGCTCAAAAAAACTTAAAGGCAAGTTCTTGGTAAAAGGTGGTTATATTCCCATGTAATGTGATTGCCCTGCTTTTTAATGCTTTATTGCCTAACACGCTGAAAAACACTAAAAAGACACTTTTCTAGTAATTTCATTTTTTTTTTCCACAGTTTCGCATGTAATTTGGGGTTGGACCACTAAGAATGTGAAAAAAAACACTCAAAATACACTCATTTCCTAAAATTGTTCTGTTTCTCAATTAAGAGTGTTATTCATGAGTTTCAGCATTTTGGTATTTAAGAAACTTCTCCATATATATACGAGTTTTGCGTTTTTTGCCTTATGGTTCTTGAAAACAATTAATACATTAATTATACAATTTTCTTGTAATATCCTTTTGTTTCCCAATATAGACTGCTTTGCATTCATTTTCGCGTTTTTTGTAGGTAACAAGCTCAAAAACACTCAACTTTTTTGTAATGTTATTCTGTTTCTTCATATTGGTTGGTTTGCATCCGTTTTAGCGTTCTACGCTAAAACTGAAAAGACACGTTTTCAGTAATATTGTTGAAATTGCTGAAAACACCCAAAGAAACGTTTCTTGTAAAGTCGTGTAATTTCCCCTGTCACACACGTGACTACTCTACCACGGAACCAGGTGCCTGCCTCTCAACTCGTGGCGCTGCCACGTGTATAGGTTGAGGCATACTGGATACGTGACCTCTAGCAGGCTACCAAGCCGATAACGAGGGGTGGAGTTCCATCGAGCTTCAGTCTCCTCCAAGGGTCGCTACAGCTCTGAGGTCGCCTTGGCATACGCTGGGAGCCTCATATACACTCGAGAGCGGTGGTAAGAGTTACACCAGTGTTACACACCCACACACACACACACACATAAACACACACACACACACAAACACATTCATATTTATTTTCTATTATGTATATGTAAAGGTGTTTATTTTTGTAATTTGTATCTATATGCATTTACTAACTTGGCTTAAGTTATTAACTGAACCAGTCTTTTAAGTTATTCAGTCCAGTTCAGATTGCCACTCCTTGTTACTTACTTTTACTTACAAATAATCTTCAATTTTGTATTGTTACTTAATTTAAGGGTTAACTTTAAGATATTAAATAGCAGTTAAAATGTCTCCTTTTCTCTTTTCTTTTAACCCTTCCATTGTTAGTGTGAGCAACACCCCTTCATGGTCCATCCCCTAGAGTTCAATGTATGCTCACGCGTAACAACCCATATAGGTGGCTTTGCATGCACTTCCGGGTTTCGTACATAACTCCGGAAAAAGCTAAAATCATTTTTTTTTTTTTATGTTTTTTTTTTTCACATAATTTCCCTGAATTTTCTCAGAATTTTGGCATCTTGTTACCTATGAAGATGAATAACAAAAAAAAAACTATTTTTTTTATTATTTTTTTCTCTAGAAAGAGTGTTATTTGTGGGTTTTAGATTTTTGGTACTTAAGGAACTTAAAAATACTCATAATACACGATTTTCGTAATGTCCTTTCGTTTCACAAACATAGGGTTCTTTGCATGTATTTAAGCGATTTAAGGTAACATGATCAAAAACAATCAAAATACATGTTTTTGGTAATGTTATTCTGTTTCTTCATAAAGGTTGTTTTGCATGCGTTTTGGTATGTAAAGAGTTAAAAAACACTTAAAGGCAAGTTCTTCGTAAAATTTGGTTTTATTCCAATGTAATGTGATTGTTCTGCTTTTTAGTGTTTTGTTGCACATAACGCTCAAAAACACTCAAAAGACACTTTTCTGGTAATGTCATTTTTTTCCCCCATAAAGGTAGTTTTGCATGTAATTTGGGATTTTCGTAACTAAGAATGTGAAAAACACTCAAAATACACACATTTGGTAAGGTAGTTCTCTTTTTCAATTAAAAGTGTTATTCATGAGTTTTAGCGTTTTGGTATGTAGGAAACTTCTCTATATACACGAGTTTTTGCGTTTTTTGCATTGTGGTTCTTGTGAAACTATAAAACACTCATTATACACGTTTCTCGTAATGTCCTTTTGCTTCCCAATATAGAGTGCTTTCCATCCATTTGCGCATTTTTTGTAGGTAAAAAGCTAAAAAACAATTTTGGTAATGTTATTCTATTTCTTCATATTTGTTGGTTTGCATCCGTTTTAGCGTTTTTCTACGTAAAACACTGAAAAGACACGTTTTCAGTAATTTTGTTTTGGATTCACATATTGATTGACTTCCATATTATTTATCGTTTTGGTGCCTAACATGATGGAAAACACTGAAAAGACAGGTTTCTGGTAAAGTCGTTTAACTTCCTTATATAGGTGGCATGCACTTTAGAGTTTGGAACATAAAAATCCGAAAAAGAGCTATAATTGACTTTTTTGATAATGTTCTTTTTTCCACATAAATTCCCTGAATTTTGGCAGAATTTTGGCATCTTGGTACCTATGAAAATCAATGTAAAATAAGCTATTTTTTTATTTATTTATTTTTTTCTCTATAAAGAGTGTTATTTATGGGTTTTAACGTTTTGTTACTTAAGGAACTTAAAAACGGTCCTAATACACGTTTCTCGTGATGTCCTTTCGTTTCCCAAACATAGGGTTCTTTCCATATATTTAAGCGTTTTTATAGATAACATGATCAAAAGGACTTAAAACACATGTTTTTAGTAATGTTATTCTGCTTCTCCATTAAGGAGTTTTTTGCATGCGTTTTGGTTTGTAAGGAGGTCAAAAACACTTCAAGGCAAGTTCTTGGTAAAAGTTGGTTTTATTCCCATGTAATGTGATTGCCCTGTTTTTTTTTTTTTTTTTGTTGCCTAAAACGCTCAAAAACACTCAAAAGACACTTCTGGTAATGTTATTTTTTTTCCAACGTAGATTCGCGTTCTATTTGGGGTTTTGCTAACTAAGAATGTGAAAAACACTCAAAATACACGCATTTGGTAAGGTTGTTCTGTTTCTCAATTAATATTGTTATTCATGAGTTTCAGCATATTGGTATCTAAGAGTCTTCTTTATATACACGAATTTTTTGCGTTTTTTGCCTTGTAGTTCTTGTAAACCACAAGTTCTTTTGCTCAAAAATAATAAGGCACTCATTATACACGTTTCTCGTAATCTCCTTTTGTTTCCCAATAGGGAGTGCTTTGCATCCATTTTCGCGTTTTTTGTAGGTAACAAGCTCAAAAACACTCAAAATGTACATTTTTGGTAATGTAATTTTATTTCTTCTTATTGGTTGGTTTGCATCCGTTTAAGCGTTTTACTACGTAAAACACCGAAAAGTCACGTTTTCAGTAATTTTGTTTTAGATTCCCATATAGAGTGACGCATGTTATTTACCGTTATGGTGCCTAACAAGCTGAAAAACACTCATAAGACAGTTTTCTGGCAAAGACGTTTAATTTCCCCATATAGGTGGCTTTGCATGCTCCTTAGGGTTTGGTACATAACAGTAAGAAAAAAAAAGCTAAAATTAACTTTTTTGATAATTGACTCATAATTTCCTGAATTTAGCCCAAATTTTGCCAAAAAACATGCAAAATGTATGTTTTTGGTAATGTTATTCTCTTTCTCCATAAAGTGTGTTTTGCATGCGTTTTAGCGTTTTGGTATATAAGGAGCTGAAAACACTTAAAGGCAAGTTCTTCGTAAAAATATATTTTATTGCTATGTAAAGTGATTCCCGTGCTTTTTAGTGCTCTATTCCCAATCACGCTCAAAAATACTCAATAGACACTTTTCTCGTAATGTCATTTTTTTCCCACATAAAGCTGGTTTCGCATGCAATTTGGGATTTTGTAACTAAGAATATGAAAAGCACTCAAAATACACGCATTTAGTAAAGTTGTTCTGTTTCTCAATTAAGAGTGTTATTCATGAGTTTCAGCATTTTGGTATCTAGGAAACTTCTCCATATACACGAGTTTTTGCGTTTTTTGCCTTTTGGTTCTTTTGAACTATAAAACATTAATTATACACTTTTCTCGCAATGTCCTTTTGTTTCCCAATATAAAGTGCTTTTTTATCAATTTTCGCGTTTTTTTATAGGTAACAAGCTCAAAAACACTCAAAATACATCTTTTTGGTAATGTTTTTCTACTTTTTGATATTGGTTGGTTTGCATTCTTTTTAGCGTCTTTCTACGTAAAACACTGAGAAGACACGTTTTCAGTAATTTTGTTTTGGTTTGCCATATAGAGTGAGTTCCTTATTATTGATCGTTTTGGTGCCTAACATGCTGAAAAACACTCAAAAAACAGATTTCTAGTAAGGTCGTTTAATTTCCTCATATAGGAGGCTTTGCATGTACTTTACTGTTTGGTACATAACAGTCCGAAAAAAAGCTAATATCAACTTTTTTGATAATATTCTCTTATCATATAATTGCCCTAATTTTTCCCAGAATTTTGGCATCTCGGTACCTATGAAGGTGAATAACAAAAAAAAGTCCTTTTATTTATTTGTTTTTTATTTTTTTATTTTTTTCTAAATAACGAGTGTTATTTGTGGGTTTTAGCTTTTTATTAGTTAAGGAACTTAAAAACACTCACAATACACGTTTCTCGTAATGTTCTTATGTTTCCCAAACATAAGGTTCTTTGCATGTATTTAAGCGTTTTTATAGATAACATCAAAAACACTCAAAATACATGTTTTTAGTAATGTAATTCTGTTTCTCCATAAAGTTTGTTTTCCATGCGTTTTAGCGGTTTGGTATGTGAGGAGCTCAAAAACACATATTGGCAAGTTCTTGGTAAAAATTGGTTTTATTCCTATGTAATGTGATTGCCCTGATATTTAGTACTTCATTGCCTAACATGCTGAAAAACAATTAAAACACACTTCTGGTAATGTTATTTTTTTCCCTCATCAAGCTAGGTTCGCATGCTATTTAGGGTATTGGTAACTAGGAATATGAAAAACACTCAAAATACATGCATTTGCTAAGGTTGTTCTGTTTCTCAATTAAGATTGTTATTCATGAGTTTCAGCATTTTTGTATCTAAGAAACTTTTTTATATACTCGATTTTTTGCGTTCTTCTACGTAAAACACTGAGAAGATACATTTTCAGTAATTTTGTTTTGGATTCCCATATAGAGTGAGTTTCTTATTATTTATCGTTTTGGTGCCTAACATGCTGAAAAACACTCAAAAGACAGATTTCTGGTAAGGTCGTTTAATTTCCTCATATAGGAGGCTTTGCATGCACTTTAGGGTTTGGTACATAACATTCCGAAAAAAAAAGCTAAAATTAACTTTTTTGATAATATTCTTTGGTTCATAAAATTTTCCTGAATTTTCCCAGAATTTTGGCATCTCGGTACCTATGAAGATGAAAATAAAAAATTCCTATTTTTTTTTTCTAAATAAAGAGTGTTATTTGTGGGTTTTAGCTTTTTGGTACTTAGGGAACTTAAAAAAAACACTCATAATCCACGTTTTTCGTAATGTCCTTCTGTTTCCCAAATATAATGTTCTTTGCATGTATTTAAGCGTTTTTTAGAGATAACATGATAAAAAACACCCAAATTACATGTTTTTGGTAATGTTATTCTGTTTCTCCATAAAGTTTGTTTTGCATGCGTTTTAGCGGTTTTGTATATAAGGAGCTCAAAAACATTTAAAGGCAAGTTCTTGGTAAAAATTCGTTTTATTCCAATGAAAAGTGATTGCCCTGCTTTTTAGTGCTTTATTGCCTATCACGCTCAAAAACATTCAAAGGACATTTTTCTAGAAATGTCATGTTTTTCCATATAAATCTGGTTTCGCATGAAATTTGCGTTTTTAGTAACTAAGAATATGAGAAACACTCAAAACACACGAATTTGGTAAGGTTGTTCTGTTTCTCAATTAAGAGTGTTATTCGTGAGTTTCATCATTTTGGTATCTAGGAAACTTTTCCATATACACGTGTTTTTGCGTTTTTTGCCTTGTTGTTCTTTTGAACTATAATACACTCATTATACACTTTTCTCGCAATGTCCCTCTGTTTCCCAATATATAGTGCTTTGTATCAATTTTAGCATTTTTTTTATGGTAACAAGCTCAAAAACACTCAAAATATACCTTTTCGGTAATGTTTTTTCTATTTCTTGATATTGGTTGGTTTGCATCCATTTTAGCGTTTTTCTACGTAAAACACTGGGAAGACACGTTTTCAGTAATTTTGTTTTGGATTCCCATATAAAGTGAGTTCCTTATTTATTTATCTTTTTGGTGCCTAACATTCTGAAAAACACCCAAAAGACAGATTTCTTTTAAGGTCGTTTAATTTCCTCATAAAGGAGGCTTTGGATGCACTTTAGAGTTTGGTATATACCAGGCCGAAAAAAAAAAAAAATAAAATTAACTTTTTTGATAATTTTCTTTTATCATATAATAGCCCGGAATTTCCCCAGAATTTTGGCATCTCGGTATCTATGAAGATGATTAACAAAAAAATAAATAAATCCTATTTTTTTATATTTTATTTATTTAGTTTTTTCTAAATAAAGAGAGTTATTTGTGGGTTTTAGCTTTTTAATACTTAAGGAACTTAAAAACACTCATAATACATATTTCTCGAATTGTCCTTTCGTTTCCCAAACATAAGGTTCTTTGCATGTATTTAAATACATATTTTTGGTAATGTTATTCTTTTTGTCCATAAAAGGTGTTTTGCATGCATTTTAGCGTTTTGGTATATAATGAGCTCAAAAACACCTAAAAGCAAGTTCTTGGTAAAAGTTGGTTTTATTCCCATGTTATGTGATTGCCCTGCTTTTTAGTGGTTTATTGCCTAACACTCTCAAAAACACTCGAAAGACATTTCCTGGTAATATTATTTTTTCCCGCATGGAATTTGGGGTTTTGGTAACTAAAAATGTGAAAAACACTCAAAATACAGGCATTTAGTAAGGTTGTTCTGTTGTGCTTCAGTATTTTGGTATGTAAGAAACTTCTCTAATACACACATTTGGTAAGGTAGTTCTGTTTCTCAATTAAAAGTGTTATTCATGAGTTTCAGCATTTTGGTATGTAAGAAACTTCTTTATGTACACGAGTTTTTGAGTTATTTGCCTTGTGGTTCTTGTGAAAGTATAAAACACTCATTATACACATTTCTTGTAATGCCTTTTTCTTTCCTAATATAGAGTGCGTTTCATCCATTTTCGAAATTTTTTGTTGGTAACAAACTCAAAAACACATAAAAATATATCTTTTTGGTAATGTTATTCTATTTCTTCATATTGGTTGGTTTGCATCCGTTTTAGCGTTTTTCTACATAAATCACTGAAAAAGACACGTTTTCAGTAATATTGTTGAAATTGCTGAAAAAACACTCAAAAGACAGGTTTCTGGTAAGATTCGAGTAATTTCTCCACATAGGTGGCTTTGCATGCACTTCAGGGTTTGGAACATAACTCCGGAAAAAAGCTAAGATTATTTTTTTCATAATGATTTTTTTTTACAAAATTTCCCTGGATTTTTCCAGAATTTGGTATCTCGGTACCTATGAAGATGAATAACAATTTTTTTTCTCTATAAAGTATTATTTGTGAGTTTTAGCTTTTTGGTACTTAAGGAACTTAAAAACACTCATAATACATGATTTTCGTAATGTCCTTTTCTTATACAAACATGGAGTTCTTTACATGTATTTAAGCGTTTTTATAGGTAACATGATCAAAAACACTCAAAATACATATTTTTAGTAATGTTATTCTGTTTCTCCATAAAGGGTGTTTTTACATGCGTTTTAGCGTTTTGGTATGTAAGGAGTTCTTCGTAAAAGTTGGTTTTATTCCCAAGTAATGTGATTGTTCTGCTTTTTAGTGCTCTGTTGCATCACGCTCAAAAACACTCAAAAGACATTTTTCTGGTAATGTCACTTTTTTCCCACATAAAGCTAGTTTCGCATGTAATTTGGCAATTTCGTAACTATGAATGTGAAAAACACTCAAAATACACAATTTGGTAGGGTAGTTCTGTTTCTCGATTAAAAGTGTTTTCATGCATTCATCATTTTTGTATGTAAGAAACTTCTCTATATACACAAGTTTTTGCGTTTATTGCCTTGTGGTTCTTGTTAAACTATAAAACACTAATTATACACGTTTCTCGTAATGTTCTTTTGTTTCCTAATATAGAGTGTTTTCCATCCATTTTTGCATTTTTTGTAGGTAACAAGCATAAAAACACTCAAAATATATCTTTTTGGTATTTCTTCACATTGGTTGGTTTGCATCTGTTTTAGCTTTTTTCTTCGTAAATCTCTGAAAAGACTCGTTTTCAGTAATTTTGTTGAAATTAATTCTGGTACAGGTTTCTGGTAAAATTGTGTAATTTTCCCATATAGGTGGCTTTGCATGCACCTTAGGGTTTGGTATATAACTCCGGAAAAAAGCTAAAATTATTTTTATTTTTTATTTTTTTTCTTTACCCAATTTCCCTGAATTTTGCCAGAATTTTGGCATCTCGGTACCTATGAAGATGAATAACAAAAAAAAAATTGTATTCATTTATTTTATTTTATTTTTTCTCTATAAAGAGTGTTATTTGTGTGTTTTAGCTTTTTCGTACTTAAGGAACCTAAAAACTCTCATAATACACAATTCTCGAAATATCCTTTCGTTTCACAAACATAGGGTTCTTTGCATGTATTTTATCGTTTTTATAGGTAATATGATCAAAAACACTTAAAATTCATGCTTTTGGTAATGTTATTTTGTTTTTCCATAAAGGGTGTTTTGCATGCGTTTTAGCGTTTTGTTATATAAGGAGTTAAAAACACTTAAAGGCATATTTTTGGTAAAAGTTGGTTTTATTCCCACGTAATGTGATTGTTCTGCTTTTTAGTGCTTTGTTGTATATCATGCTCTAAAACACTCATAAGACTCTTTTCTGGTAATGTCATTTTTTTCCTACATAAAACTAATTTCACTTGTAATTTCGGATTTTCGTAACTAAGAATGTGAAAAACACTCAAAATACTCACATTTGGTAAGATAGTTCTGTTTTTCAATTAAAAGTCTTATTCATGAGTTTCAGCATTTTGGAATGTAAGAAACTTCTTTATATACACGAGTTTTTGCGTTTTTTTCCTTGTGGTTCTTGTGAAACTATAAAACACTCATTATACACGTTTCTTGTAATGTCCTTTTGCTTCCCAATATAGAGTGCTTTCCATCCATTTTCGCGTTTTTTGTAGGTAACAATTTCAAAAACACCTTTTTGGTATTGTTATTCTATTTCTTTATTTTGGTTGGTTTGTATCCGTTTTAGCGTTATTGTACGTAAAACTCCGAAAAGACACGTTCTCAGTAATTGTGTGTTGGATTCCCATATATATTGTCTTCCTTGGGTTTTATCGTGTTGGTTCCTAACATGCTGAAAAACACTCATAAGACAGTTTTTTGGCAAAGAGGTTTAATTTTTCCATATAGGTGGCTTTGCATGCACTTTAGGGGTTTGGTACATAACAGTCCGAAAAAAAAGCTAAATTTAACTTTTTTGATAATGTTCTTATTTCATATAATTTTCATGAACTATGCCCGAATTTTGGCACCTCGTTCCCTGTGAATATGAATAAGAATGAAAAAGATATCGTATTTTTTTTATTTCTTTCTTTATTTTTTTCTCAATAAAGAGTGTAATTTGTGGCTTTTAGCTTTTTCGTACTTAATGAACTTAAAAACTCTCATAATACACTTTTCTTGTAATGTCCTTTCGTTTAAAAAAAATAGGGTTGTTTGCATGTATTTTGCATGTGTATTTTGCATGCGTTTTAGTGTTTTGGTATATAAGGAGCTCAAAAACACTTATAAGCAAGTTCTTATTAAAAATTGGTTTTATTCCAATGTAATGTCATTGCCCTGCTTTTTAGTGCTTTATTACCTAACACGCTCAAAAACACTCAACAGACATTTTTCTGGTAATGTTATTTTTTTCCCACATAATGCTGGTTTCGCATGGAATTTGGGGTTTTGGTAACTAAGAATGTGAAAAGCACTCAAAATACACGCATTTAGTAAGATTGTTTTCTTTCTCAATTAAGAGTGTTGTTCATGAGTTTCAGCATTTTGGTATCTAGGAAACTTCTTCATATACACTAGTTTTTGCATATTTTGCCTTGTGGTTCTTTTGAACTATTAAACACTCATTATACACTTTTCTTGCAATGTCCTTTTCTTTCCCATTATAGAGTGCTTTGCATCAATTTTCGTGTTTTTTTTATAGGTAACAAGCTCAAAAACACTCAAAATATACCTTTTTGGTAATGTTTTTCTATTTCTTTATATTGGTTTGTTTGCATCCGTTTTAGCGTTTTTCTACGTAAAACACTGAGAAGACACGTTTTGAGTGATTTTTTTTTTGAATTCCCATATAGAGTGAGTTCCTTATTATTTATTGTTTTGGTGCCTAACATGCTGAAGAACTCTCAAAAGAGAGATTTCTGATAAGGTCGTTTAATTTCCTCATATAGGAGGATTTGCATGCACTTTAGTGTTTGGTACATAACAGTCCCCCAAAAAAAGCTAAAATTAACTTTTTTGATAATATTTTTTTATCATATAATTACGCTGAATTTTTACCAGAATTTTGGCATCTCGGTACCTATGAAGATAAAAAAAAAAATCCTATTTTTTTTATTTTTTATTTATTTATTTATTTTTTTCTCCATGAAGTGTTATTTATGGGATTTACCTTTTTGGTACTTAAGGAACTTAAAAACACTCATAATACGCGTTTTTTGTAATGTCCTTTCGTTTCCGAAACCAAAGGTTCTTTGCATGTATTTAAGCGTTTTTATAGATAACATGATGAAAAACACTCAAAATACTAGGTTTTGGTAATGTTATTCTTTTTCTTCATAAAGTGTGTTTTGCATGCGTTTTAGCAGTTTTGTATATAAGGAGCTCAAAAACACTTATGGCAAGTTCTTGGTAAAAAATAATTTTATTCCAATGTAATGTGATTGCCCTGCTTTTGAGTGGTTTATTATCTATCACGCTGAAAAACACTCAAAAGACACTTTTCTGGTAAATTCATTTTTTTTTCTCCACAAAGCTATTTTCGCATGTAATTTGGGGTTTTTGGTAACTAAGAATGTGAAAAGCACTTAAAATTCACGCATTTAGTAAGGTTGTTCTGCTTCTCAATTAAGAGTGTTATTCATAAGTTTCAGCATTTTGGTATCTAGGAAATCTCTCCATATACACGAGTTTTTGCGTTGTTTGCTTTGTGGTTCTTTTGAACTACAAAACACTCATTATACACTTTTCTTGCAATGTCCTCTTGTTTCCCAATATAGAGTGCTTTGCATCAATTTTCGCGTTTTTGTAGGTAAAAAGATCAAAAACACTCAAAATATACCTTTTTGGAAACGTTTTTCTATTTCTTGATATTGGTTGGTTTGCATCCGTTTTAACGTTTTGCTACGTAAAACACTGAGAAGACACGTTTTCTGTACCTTTGTTTTGGATTCCCATATAGAGTGAGTTCCTTATTATTTATCGTCTCGGTGCCTAACATGCTAAAAAACACACAAAACACAGATTTCTGGTAAGATCGTTTAAATTCCTCATAATGAAGGCTTTGCATGCACTTTAAGGTTTGGTACATAAGTCCGAACAAAAAAAGCTGAAATTAACTTTTTTGATAATATTCTTTTATCACATAATTGCCCTGAATTTTCCCAGAATTTTGGCATCTCGTTACCTATGAAAATGAATAACAAAAAAAAAAATCATTTATTTTATTTTATTTTTATTTATTTTTTAAATAAAGAGTGTTATTTGTGAGTTTTAGCTTTTTGGTACTAAAGGAACTTAAAAAAAACACTCATAATACATGTTTCTCGTAATATCCTTTCGTTTCCCAAATATAAGGTTCTTTGCATGTATTTAAGCGTTTTTATAAATAACATGATCAAAAACACTGAAAACACATGTATTTGGTAATGTTTTTCTGTTTCTCCATAAAATGTATTTTGCATGCGTTTTAGCGTTTTGGTATATAAGGAGCTCACAAACCCTTAAAGGCATGTTCTTGGTAAAATTTGGTTTTATTCCCATGTAATGTGATTGCCCTGGCTTTTAGTGCTTTATTTTCATAACACGCTCAAAAAACACTAAAAAAACATGCAAAGCCTTCCATGTGAGGAAATTAAAGACCTTACCAGAAATCTGTCTTTTGATAGTTTTTCAGCTTGTTAGGCACCAAAAAGATAAATAATAAGGAACTCACTCTATGTGGGAATCCAAAAAAAAAATTACTGAATATGTGTCTTCTCAGTGTTTTGCGTAGAAAAACGCTAAAATTGATGCAAACCAACCAATATCAAGAAGCAGAAAAACATTTCCAAAAATGTATATTTTGAGTGTTTTTGAGCTTGTTTCCTACAAAAAAAAAAACGCAAAACATTGATACAAAGCACTCTATATTGGGAAACAAAGGGACATTGCGAGAAAAGTGTAAAATGAATGTTTTATAGTTCAAAAAAACACAAGGCAAAAAACGCAAAAACTCGTGTATATGGAGAAGTTTCCTAGATACCAAAATGCTGAAAATCATGAATAACACTCTTAATTGAGAAACAGAACAACTTAACAAAATGCGTGTCAAAAACACTAAAAGGCAAGTTCTTCGTAAAAGTTGGTTTTATTCCCATGTAATGTGATTGCTCTGCTTTTTAGTGCTTTATTGCCTAACAGTCTCAAAAACACTCAAAGACACTTTTCTGGTAATGTCATTTTCCCATATAAAGCTAGTTTCGCATGGAATTTGGGATTCTGGTAACTGAGAATGTAAAAAAAACACCCAAAATATACGCATTCAGTAAGGTTGCTCTTTTTCTTGATTAAGAAAGTTATTCATGAGTTTCAGCATTTTGTTATCTTGGAAACTTCTCCACACATACGAGTTTTTGCGTTTTTTGCCTTGTGATTTTGGTGAAACAATAAAACACTCATTATACACGTTTTTCGTTATGTCCTTTTTTTTTCCTAATATACAGTGCTTTCCATCCATTTTTGTGTTTTTTTTTATGTAACAAGATCAAAAACACACAAAATATACTTTTCTGGTAATATTATTCTATTTTTTCATATTGGTTGGTTTGCATCCGTTTTAGCGTGTTTCTACGTAAATCTTTTAAAAGACACGTTTTCAGTAATTTTGTTTTGGATTTCCATATAGAGTGACTTTCATATTATCTATCGTTTTGGTACCTAACATGCGAAAAAACACTCAAAAGACAGGTTTCTTGTAAAGTCGTTAAATTTTCCCAAATAGGTGGCTTTGCATACACTTTATGGTTTGGTACATAACTCCGAAAAAAGGTAAAATTATCTTTTTCGATAATGTTCTTTTTTCCACATAATTTCCCTGAATTTTGGCAGAATTTTGGCATCATGGTAGCTATGAACATTAATAACCAAAAAAATAAGAATGCTATTTTTTTTCTCTATAAAGAGTGTTATTTGTAGGTTTTAACGTTTTGGTACTTAAGGAACTTAAAAACATTCATAATACACATTTCTCGTAATGTCCTTTCGTTTCCCAAATATAGGGATCTTTGCATGTATTTAAGTGTTTTTATAGGTAACATGATAAAAAAACCCTCAAAAACACTTGTTTTAAAATAATGTTATTCTGCTTCTCCATAAAGGAGTGTTTTGCATGCGTTTTAGCGATTTGTTATGTAAGGAGCTGAAAAACACTTCAAGGCAAGTTCTTTGTAAAAGTTGGTTTTATTCCAATGTAATATGATTGCCCTGCTTTTTAGTGCTTTATTGCCTAACACGTTCAAAAACACTCAAAAGACACTTCTGGTAATGTCAGTCTTTTTTTTCACACATAAAGCTAGTTTCGCATGCTATTTGGGGTTTTCCTAACTAAGAATGTGAAAAAAACACTCAAAATACACGCATTTGGTAATGTTGTTCTGTTTCTCAATTAAGATTGTTATTCATGAGTTTCAGCATTTTGGTATCTAAGAAACTTCTTTATATACACGAGTTTTTGCGTTTTTTGCCTTGTGGTTCTTGTGAACCACAAGTTCTTTTGCCGGAAAATAATAAGACACTCATTATACACGTTTCTCGTAATGTCCTTTTCTTTCCCAATAGGGAGTGTTTTGCATCCATTTTCGCGTTTTTTGTAGGTAACAAGCTCAAAAACATTCAAAATATATCTTTTTGGTAATGTTATTCTATTTCTTCATATTGGTTGGTTTGCATCTGTTTTAGCGTTTTTCTACGTAAAACAACGAAAAGACACGTTTTCAGTCATTTTGTTTTCGATTCCCAAAGAATATTGCCAGAATTTTGGCATCTTAGTACCTATGAAGATAATAAAAAAAAATTATTTTATTTTATTTTTTTTCTCTATAAAGCGTGTTAATTGTGAGTTTTAGCTTTTTTGGTGCTTAAAAACACTCATAATACACGTTTCTCGTAATGTCCTTTCGTTTCCCAAACATAAGGTTCTTTGCATGTATTTAAGCGTTTTTATAAATAACATCATCAAAAACACTCAAAATACATGTTTTTGGTAATGTTTCTCCATAAAGGTTGTTTTGCATGCGTTTTAGCGTTTTGGTATGTAAGGAGTAAAAAAAAACACTTAAAGGCAAGTTCTTCGTAAAAGTTGGTTTTATTCCTATGTAATGTGATTGTTCTGCTTTTTAGTGCTTTCTTGCACATCACGCTCAAAAACACTCAAAACACACTTTTCTGGTAATATAATTTTTTTTCCCACATAAAGGTAGTTTCGCATGTAATTTGGGATTTTCGTAACTAAGAATGTGAAAAACACTCAAAATACACACATTTGGTAAGGTAGTCTTGTCTTTCAATTAAAAGTGTTATTCATATATTTCAGCATTTTGGTATGTAAGAAACTTCTCTATATACACGAGTTTTTGCGTTTTTTGCCTTGTGGTTCCTGTGAAATTATAAAACACTCATTATACAAGTTTCTAGTAATGTTCTTTTGTTTCCCAATATAGAGTGCTTTCCATCCATTTCCGCATTTTTTGTAGGTAACAAGTTGAAAAGCTCTCAAAATATATCTTTTTGGTAATGTTATTCTATTTCTTCATATTGGTTGGATTGCATCCGTTTTAGCGTTTTTCTTCGTAAATCACTAAAAAGACACGTTTTCAGTAATATTGTTGAAATTACTGGAAAACACTCAAAGGACAGATTTCTGGTAAAGTCGTGTAATTTCCCCATATAGGTGGCTTTGCATGCACTTCTGGGTTTGGTACATAATTCCGGAAAAAAGTTAAATTTTTTTTTATAATGTTTTTTTTTACATAATTTCGCTGAATTTTGCCTGAATTTTGGCATCTTCATACCTATGTAGATGAATAAAAAAAAAATCTATTTTTTTTTGTTATTTATTTTTTTCTCTATTTGTGGGTTTTAGTTTTTTGGTACTTAAGGAACATAAAAATAATCATAATACACGATTTTCGTAATGTCCTTTCGTTTCACAGACATAGGGTTCTTTGCATATATTTAAGCGTTTTTATAGGTAACATGATCAAAAACACAAAATACATGTTTTGGTAATGTTATTCTGTTTCTCCATAAAGGGTGTTTTGCATGCGTTTTAGCGTTTTGGTATGTAAGGAGTTAAAAACACTTAAAGGCAAGTTCTTCGTAAAAGTTGCTTTTATTCCATTTTAAATGATTATTCTCCTTTTTAGTGCTTTGTTACATATCACGCTCAAAAACACTCAAAAGACACTTTTCAGATAATGTCATTTTTTTCCCACATAAAGCTAGTTTCACATGTAACTTGGGATTTTC
Source organism: Scylla paramamosain (assembly GCF_035594125.1). Taxonomy (NCBI): domain Eukaryota; kingdom Metazoa; phylum Arthropoda; class Malacostraca; order Decapoda; family Portunidae; genus Scylla; species Scylla paramamosain. Next base: position 2,058,954 of record NC_087196.1, on the reverse strand, counting down.
GTAACTAAGAATGTGAAAAACTTTCAAAATACACACATTTGGTAAGGTAGTTCTGTTTTTCAATTAAAAGTGTTATTCATGAGTTTTAGCGTTTTAGTATATAAGAAACTTCTCTATATACACGAGTTTTTGCGTTTTTTGTCTTGTGGTTCTTGTGAAACTATAAAACAATCATTATACACGTTTCTCTAAATGTCCTTTTGCTTCCCAATATAGAGTGCTTTCCAAATATTTGCGAGTTTTTTGTAGGTAAAAAGCTCAAAAACACTTTTTCGTAATGTTATTTAATTTCTTCATATTTGTTGGTTTCCTTCCGTTTTAGCGTTTTTCTACGTAAAACACTGAAAAGACACGTCTTCAGTAATTTTGATTTGGATTCACATATTGACTGACTTCCATATTATTTATCGTTTTGGTGCCTACATGCTGAAAAACATTGAAAAGACAGGTTTCTGGTAAAGGGTTTTAACGTTTTGGTACTTAAGGAACTTAAAAACGGTCCTAATACACGTTTCTCGTAATGTCCTTTCGTTTCCCAAACATAGGGTTCTTTGCATGTATTTAAGCGTTTTTGTAGGTAACATGATCAAAAACACTTAAAACACATGTTTTTAGTAATGTTATTCTGCATCTCCATAAAGGAGTTTTTTGCATGCGTTTTAGCGTTTTGGTTTGTAAGGAGGTCAAAAACACTTCAAGGCAAGTTCTTGGTAAAAGTTGGTTTTAATCCCATGTAATGTGATTGCCCTGTTTTTTTTTTTTTGTGATTTATTGTCTAACACGCTCAAAAACACTCAAAAGACACTTCTAGTAATGTCATTTTTTTTCAACATAGTTTCGCGTGCTCTTTCGGGTTTTTCTAACTATGAATGTGAAAAACACTCAAAATACACGCATTTGGTAAGGTTGTTCTGTTTCTCAATTAATATTGTTATTCAAGATTTTAAGCATTTTGGTATCCAAGAAACTTCTTTATATACACGAGTTTTTGCGTTTTTTGCCTTCTGGTTCTTGTGAACCACAAGTTCTTTTGCTCAAAAATAATAAAACACTCATTATACACGTTTCTCGTAATGTCCTTTTGTTTCCCGATAGGGAGTGCTTTGCATCCATTTTCGCGTTTTTTGTAGGTAACAAGGTCAAAAATACTCAAAATGTACCTTTTTGGTAATGTTATTTTATTTCTTCCTATTGGTGGGTTTGCATCCGTTTTAGCGTTTTTCTACGTTAAACACCGAAAAGACACGTTTTCAGTAATTTTGTTTTAGATTCCCATATAGAGTGACTTGCATGTTCTTTACCGTTATGGTGCCTAACAAGATGAAAAACACTCATAACACAGTTTTCTGGCAAAGACGTTTAATTTCCCCATATAGGTGGCTTTGCATGCACTTTAGGGTTTGGTATATAACAGTACGAAAAAAAAAAGCTAAATTTAACTTTTTTGATAATGTTCTTATTTCACATAATTTCCTGAATTTTGCCCAAATTTTGGCATCTCGGTACCTGTAAAGATGAAAAAGAAAGAAAAAATATCGTATTTTTTTATTTTATTTTTTCTCAATAAAGAGTGTTATTTGTGGCTTTTAGCTTTTTGATAAATAATGATCTTAAAAACACTCGTAATACACGTTTCTCGCAATGTCCTTTAATTTCCTAAAAATAGGGTTCTTTGCATGTATTTAAGGTTTTTATTGGTAACATGATCAAAAACACTCAAAATATATGTTTTTGGTAATGCTATTCTCTTTCTCCATAAAGTGTGTTTTGCATGCGTGTTAGCGTTTTGGTATATAAGGAGCTCAAAACACTTAAAGGCAAGTTCTTAGTAAAAATAGATTTTACTGCCATGTAAAGTGATTCCCATGCTTTTTAGTGCTTTATTGCCTATCAAGCTAAAAAAAACACTCAAAAGACACTTTTCTGATAATGTCATTTTTTTCCCACATAAAGCTGGTTTCGCATGCAATTTGGGATTTTGGTAACTAAGAATGTGAAAAGCACTCAAAATACACGCATTTAGTAAAGTTGTTCTGTTTCTCAATTAAGAGTGTTATTCAGGAGTTTCAGCATTTTGGTATCTAGGAAACTTCTCCTTATACACGAGTTTTTGCGTTTTTTGCCTTGTGGTTCTTTTAAACTATAAAACATTCATTATACACTTTTCTCGCAATGTCCCTTTGTTTTCCAATATAGAGTGTTTTGTATCAATTATCGCGTTTTTTTTTTTGGTAACAACCTCGAAAACACTCAAAATATACCTTTTGGTAATGTTTTTCTACTTCATGATATTTGTTGGTTTCCATCCGTTTTAGCGTTTTTCTACGTAAAATACTGAGAAGACACGTTTCCAGTAATTTTATTTTGGTTTGCCATATAGAGTGAGGTCCATATTATTTATCGTTTTGGTGCCTAACATGCTGAAAAACACTCAAAACACAGATTTCTGGTAAGGTCGTTTAATTTCCTCATATGGGAGGCTTTGAGTGCACTTTAGTGTTTGGTTCATAACAGTCCGAAAAAAAGCTAATATCAACTTTTTATTTTATAATATTCTCTTATTATATAATTACACTAATTTTTCCCGGAATTTTGGCATCTCAGTACCTATGAAGGTGAATAACAAAAAAAGAAAAGTAAAACCTTTCATTTATTTTTTTATTTTTTATTTTTTTTTCTAAATAACGAATGTTATTTGTGGGTTTTAGCTTTTTGGTAGTTAAGGAACTTAAAAACACTTATAATACACGTTTCTCGTAATGTCCTTACGTTTCCCAAACATAAGGTTCTTTGCATGTATTTAAGCGTTTTTATAGATAATATTATCAAAAACACTCAAAATACATCTTTTTGGTAATGTTATTCTGGTTCTCCATCAAGTTTGTTTTGCATGCGTTTTAGCGGTTTAGTATATAAGGAGCTCAAAAACACTTAAAGGCAAATTCTTGATAAAAATTGGTTTTATTGAAATGTAATGTGATTCTCCTGCTTTTTAGTGCTTTATTGCCTATCAGGCTCAAAAACACTCAAAAGACATTTTTCTCGTAATGTCATTTTTTTCTCACATAAAGCTGGTTTCGCATGCAATTTGGGGTTTTGGTAATTAAGAATGTGAAAAGCTCTCAAAATACACGCATTTAGTAAGGTTGTTCTGTTTCTCAAATAGGAATGTTATTCATGAGTTTAAGCATTTTGGTATCTAAGAAACTTCTCCATATCCTCAAGTTTTTGCGTTTTTTGCCTTTTGGTTCTTTTGAACTATAAAAACACTCATTATATACTCTTCTTGCAATGTCCATTTATTTCCTAATATAGAGTGCTTTCCATCAATTTTTTGCGTTTTTTTGTTGGTAATAAGCTCAAAAACACTCAAAATATACCTTTTTGGTAATGTTTTTTTATTTTTTTTATATTGGTTAGTTTGCATCCGTTTTAGAGTTTTTCAACGTAAAACACTGAGAAGACATGTTTTCAGTAGTTTTTTTTCCCATATAAAAGTGATTCCCATATAAAGTAAGTTATTTTTTTTATCGTTTTGGTGCCAAAAATTCTAAAAAAAACACTCAAAAGACAGATTTCTTTTAAGGTCGTTTAATTTCCTCATATAGGAGGCTTTGCATGCACTTTAGGGTTTTGTACATAACAGTTCGAAAAAAAAAGAAGCTCAAATTAACTTTTTTTATAATATTCTTTTATCACATAATTGCCCTGAATTTTCCCAGAATTTTGGCATCTCGGTACCTATGAATATGAATTAAAAAAAAAAAATCCTATTTATTTTATTTATTTTTATTTTTCTAATTTTCTAAATAAATAGTGTTTTTTGTGGGTTTTAGCTTTTTGGTACTTAAGGAACTTAAAAAAACACTCATAGTACACGTTTCTCGTAATATCCTTTTGTTTCCCAAACATAATGTTCTTTGCATGTACTTTAGCGTTTTTATAGATAACATGATCAAAAAACACTGAAAATACATGTTTTTGGTAATGTTATTCTGTTTCTCCATAAAGTTTGTTTTGCATGCGTTTTAGCGGTTTGGTATATAAGGGGTTAAAAAACACTTAAAGGCAAATTCTTCGTAAAACTTGGTTTTATTCCCATGTAATGTGATCGTTCTGCTTTTTAGTGCTTTGTTGCATATCACGCTGAAAAACACTCAAAAGACACTTTTCTGGTAATGTCATTTTTTTCCCAAATGATGGTAGTTTCGCATGTAATTTGGCATTTTCGTAACTAAGAATGTGAAAAGCACTCAAAATACTCAATTTGGTAAGGTAGTTCTGTTAATCGATTAAAAGTGTTATTCATGCATTTATTCATTTTGGTATGTAAAAAATTTCTTTATATACACGAGTTTTTGCGTTTATTGACTTATGATTCTTTTAAAACTATAAAACACTCATTATACACGTTTCTCATAATGTCCTTTTGTTTCCTAATATAGAGTACTTTACATCGATTTTTTGCATTTTTTGTAGGTAACAAGCTCAAAAACATTCAAAATATATTTTTTTGGTAATGTTATTCTATTTTTTCATATAGGATGGTTTGTTTTTAGGCTTTAGCGTTTTTCTACGTAAAACACTGAAAAGACACGTTTTCAGTAATTTTCTTTTGGATTCACATATTGACTGACTTCCATATTATTTATCGTTTTGGTGCCTAACATGCTGAAAAACACTGAAAAGACAGGTTTTTGGTAAAGTCCTTTAACTTTCTTATATAGGTGGCTTTGCATGCATTTTAGGGTTTGGTACATAACAATCCGAAAAAAAAGCTATAATTAACTTCTATGATAATATTCTTTTTTCCACATAAATTCCGTGAATTTTGGCAGAATTTTAGCATCTCGGTACCTATGAAGATGAATAACCAAAAAAAAAAAATCCCATTTTTTTATTTATTTATTTTTCTAAAGAGTGTTATTTGTGGGTTTTAGCTTTTTGGTACTGAAGGAAATTAAAAATCACTCATAATACACGTTTCTCGTAATGTTCTTTCGTTTCCCAAAAATAAGGTTCTTTACATGTATTTAAGCGTTTTTATACATAACATGATAAAAAACACTCAAAATACATGTATTTTGTAATGTTATTTTGTTTCTCCATAAAATGTATTTTGCATGCGTTTTAGCGTTTTGGTACGTAAGGAGCTCAAAAACACTTAAAGGTAAGTTCTTGGTAAAATTTGCTTTTATTCCTATGTAATGTGATTGCCCTGGCATTTAGGGCTTTATTGCGTAACACGCTCACAAACACTTAAAAGACATGCAAAGCCTCCCATATGAGGAAATTAAAGAATTAACAAGAAATATGTCTTTTCAGTGTTCTCAGCATATTAGGCACCAAAACGATAAATAATAAGGAATTCACTCTATGTGGGAATCCAAAAGAAAATTACTGAAAACGTGTCTTCTCAGTGTTTTACGTAGAAAAACGCTAAAACTGATACAAACCAACCAATATCAAGAAGCAGAATAACATTACCAAAAATGTATATTTTGAGTGTTTTTGTGCTTGTTTCCTACAAAAAAAAAAAAAACGCGAAAATTGATACAAAGCACTCTATATTGGGAAACAAAGGGACATTGCGAGAAAAGTGTATAATGAATGTTTTATAATTCAAAAAATCCACAAGGCAAAAAACGCAAAAACTCGTGTATATGCTGAAACTCTTGAATAACACTCTTAATTGAGAAACAGAGCAACCTTACTAAATGCGTGTCAAAAACACTAAAAAGCAAGTTCTTCGTAAAAGTTGGTTTTATTCCCATGTAATGTGATTGCCCTGCTTTTTAGTGCTTTATTGTCTAACACGCTCAAAAACACTCAAAGACACTTTTCTGATAATGTCATTTTTTTCCTACATAAAAGCTAGTTTCGCATGGAATTTGGGGTTTTGGTAACTAAGAATGTAAAATAACATTAAAAATACACGCATTTAGTAAGGTTGTTCTGTTTCTTGATTAAGAGTGTTATTCATGAGTTTCAGTATTTTGGTATCTTAGAAACTTCTCCATATAGTCGAGTTTTTGCGTTATTTGCCTTGTGATTCTGTTGAAACTATAAAACACTCATTATACACGTTTCTCGTTATGTCCTTTTTTTTTTTACTTATAGAGTGCTTTGCATATATTTTCGCATTTTTTTTATGTAACAAGCTCAAGAACACACAAAATATATGTTTTGGTAATATTATTCTATTTCTTCATATTGGTTGGTTTGCATCTGTTTTAGTGTTTTTCTATGTAAATCTTTTAAAAGACACGTTTCCAGTAATATTGCTTTGGATTTCCATATAGAGTGACTTTCATATTTTTTATCGTTTTGGTGCCTAAAATGCTTTTTGGTGCCTTTTGCCTCCCAATATAGAGTGTTTTCCATCCATTTTCGCGTTTTTTGTAGGTAACAATATCAAAAACACTCAAAATATACCTTTTTGGTAATGTTATTCTATTTCTTCATTTTGGTTGTTTTGCATCCGTTTTAGCGTTTTCTACGTAAAACACCGAAAAGACGCGTTTTCAGTAATTTATTTTTGGATTCCCATATAGATTGACTTCCTTGTGTTTTATCGTGTTGGTTGCTAACATGCTGAAAAACCCTCATAAGTCAGTTTTCTGGCAAAGACGTTCAATTTCCCCATATAGGTGGCTTTGCATGCAATTTAGACGTTTGATACATAACAGTCCGAAAAAAAAGCTAAATGTAACTTTTTTGATAATGTTCTTATTTTATATAATTTCCTGAACTTTGCCCGAATTTTGGCACCTCCTTACCTGTGAAGATAAATAAGAATGAGAAAAAAATATCGTATTTTATTATTTATTTATTTATTTTTTTCTCAATAAAGAGTGTAATTTGTGGCTTTTAGCTTTTTCGTACTTAATGAACTTAAAAACACTCATAATACACGTTTCTCGTAATGTCCTTTCGTTTCCCAAAAATAGGGTTCTTTGCATGTATTTAAGCGTTTTTATTGGTAACATGATCAAAAACACTCAAAATACATGTTTTTGGTAATGTTATTCTGTTTCACCCTAAAGTGTATTTTGCGTGCATTTTAGTGTTTTGGTATATAAGGAACTCAAATACACTTAAAGGCAAGTTCTTGTTAAAAATTGGTTTTATTTCAATATAATGTGATTGCCCTGCTTTTTAGTGCTTTATTGCCTAACACGCTCAAAAACACTCAAAAGACATTTTTCTGGTAATGTCATTTTTTTCCCACATAAAGCTGGTTTCGCATGCAATTTGGGGTTTTGGTAACTAAGGATGTGAAAAGCACTCAAAATACACGCATTTAGTAAGATTGTTCTGTTTCTCAATTAAAAGTGTTGTTCCAGAGTTTCAGCATTTTGGAATGTAAGAAACTTCTCTATATACACGAGTTTTTGCGTTTTTTGCCTTGTAGTTCTTGTGAAACTATAAAACACTCATTATACACGTTTATCGTAATGTCTTTTTGCTTCCCAATATAGAGAGCTTTCCATCTATTTTCGCGTTTTTTGTAGGTAACAATTTCAAAAACACTCTAAATATACCTTTTTGGTAATGTTATTCTATTCCTTCATATTGGTTGGTTTGCATCCGTTTTAGCATTTTTCTACGTAAAACACCGAAAAAACACGTTTTTAGTAATATTGTTTTGGATTCCCATATAGATTGACTTCCATATTATTTATCGTGTTGGTTCCTAAGATGCTGAAAAACTCTCATGAGACCGTTTTCTGGCAAAGACGTTTAATTTCCCCATATAGGTGGCTTTGCATGCACTTTAGGGGTTTGGTACATAATAGTCCGAAAAAAAACTTAACTTTTTTGATAATGTTCTTATTTCACATAATTTCGTGAATTTTGCCCAAATTTTGGCATCTCGGTACCTGTGAAGATGAATAAGAAAGAAAAAAATATCGTATTTTTTTTTATTTATTGATTGTTTCTCAATAAAGAGTGTTATATGTGGCTTTTAGCTTTTTGGTAATTAATGAACTTAAAAACACTCATAATACACGTGTCTCGTAATCTCCTTTCGTTTCCTAAAAATAGAGTTCTTTGCATGTATTTTAGCGTTTTCATTGGTAACATGATCAAAAAGACTCAAAATATATGTTTTTGGTAATATTATTCTGTTTCACCATAAAGAGTGTTTTGCATGCGTTTTGCATGCGTTTTGTTTTGGTATATAAGGAGCTCAAAAACACTTAAAGGCAAGTTCTTGGTAAAAATTCGTTTTCCTCAAATGTAATGTGATTGCCTTCGTTTTTAGTGCTTTATTGCCTATCACGCTCAAAAACACTCAAAAGACACTTTTCTAGTAAAGTCATTTTTTTTTCACAAATCTATTTTCGCATGCAATTTTGGGGTTTTGGTAACTTAGAATGTGAAAAGCACTCAAAATACACGCATTTATTAAGGTTGTTCTGTTTCTCAATTAGGAATGTTATACATGAGTTTCAGCATTTTTGTATCTAGGAAACCTCTCCATATACACGAGATTTTGCGTTTTTTGCCTTGTGGTTCTTTTGATCTATAAAACACTCATTATACACTTTTCTTGCAATGTCCTTTTGTTTTTCAATATAGAGTGCTTTGCATCAATTTTCGCGTTTTTTGTAGGTAATAAGCTCAAAAACACTCAAAATATACCTTTTTAGTAACGTTTTTCTATTTCTTTATATTGGTTGCTTTGCTTCCGTTTTAGCGTTTTTCTACGTAAAACACTGAGAAGACATGTTTTCAGTAACTTAGTTTTTGGATCCCCATATAGAGGTGAGTTCCTTATTATTTATCGTTTTGGTGCTTAACATGCTAAAAAACACTCAAAACACAGATTTCTGGTAAGGTCGTTAAATTTCTTCATATAGGAGGCTTTGCATGCACTTTAGGGTTTCGTACATAACAGTTCGAAAAAAAAAAGCTGAAATTAACTTTTTTTATAATATTCTTTTTATCATACGATTGCCCTGAATTTTCCAAGAATTTTAGCATCTCGGTACTATGAAGATGAATAAAAAAAAAAATCCAATTTTTTATATATATTTCTTTATTTTTTTATTTTCTAAATAAAGAGTGTTATTCGTGGGTTTTAGCTTTTTGGTACTTAAAGAACTTAGAAATAACACTCATAATACACGTTTCTCGTAATGTCCTTTTGTTTCCCAAACATAATGTTCTTTGCATGTATTTAAGCTTTTTTATAGATAACATGATCAAAAAACGCTCAAAATATATGTTTTTGGTAATGTTTTTCTGTTTCTCCATAAAGTTTGTTTTGCATGCGTTTTAGCGGTTTGTTATATAAGGAGATCAAAAACACTTAAAGGCAAGTTTTTGGTATAAATTGGTGTTATTCTAATGTAATTTCATTGCAGTGCTTTTTAGTGCTTTATTGCCTATCACGCTCAAAAACACTTAAAAGACACTTTTCTGGTAATGTCATTTTTTTCTCACATAAAGGTGGTTTCGCATGTAATTTGGGGTTTTGATAACTAAGAATGTGAAAAGCACGCAAAAAAGACGCATTTAGTAAGGTTGTTCTGTTTCTCAGTTAAGAGTGTTATTCATGAATTTCAGCATTTTGGTATCTAGGAACATTCTCCATATACACGAGTTTTTGTGTTTTTTGCCTTTTGGTTCGTTTGAACTATAAAAAACTCATTATACACTTTTCTTGCAGTCCTTTTGTTTTCTTATGTAGAGTGCTTTGCATCAATTTTCCCGTTTTTTTCTAGGTAAGAAGCACAAAAACACTCAAAATATACCTTTTTGGTAATGTTTTTCTATTTGTTGATATTTGTTGGTTTGCATCCGTTTCAGCGTTTTTCTACGTAAAACACTGAAAAGACACGTTTTCAGCAATTTTGTTTTATATTCTCATATAGGGTGAGTTCTTTATTATTTTTCGTTTTGGTGCCTAACATGCTGAAAAACACTCAATAAACAGATTTCTGGTAAGGTCGTTTAATTTCCTCATATAGGAGTCTTTGGATGCACATTAGGGTTTGGTATATAACAATCCGAAAATAAAATCTAAAATTAACTTTTTTGATCAATTTCTTTTATCATATAAAGCACTGCATTTTCCCAGAAATTTGGAATCTCGGTACCTATGAAGATGAAAAAAAAAAAAAAAATCGTATATTTTTATTTTCTTACATTTTTTTTCTAAATAAAGAGTGTTATTTGTGGGTTTTATCTTTTTGGTACTTAAGGAACTTAAAAACACTTATGATACACATTTCTCGTAATATCCTTTCGTTTTGCAAACATAAGGTTCTTTATATGTAATTAAGCGTTTTTATGGATAACATGATCAAAACCCAAAAAGTATATGTTTTTGGTAATTTTATTCTGTTTCTCCATAAAAGGTGATTTGCATGCGTTTTAGCGTTTTGGTATGTAATGAGCTCAAAAACACTTAAAGGCAAGTTCTTGGTAAAAGTTGTTTTTATTCCCATGTAATGTTATTACCCTGCTTTTTAGTGCTTTATTGCCTAACACGCTCAAAACACTCAAAAGACACTTTTCTGGTAATATCATTTATTTCCCACATAAAGTTAGTTTTGCATGGAATTTGGGAATTTGGTAACTAAGAATGTGAAAAAAAAAACTCAAAACACAGGCATTAATAAGGTTTTTCTATTTCTTAATTAAAAGTGTTATTTATAAGTTTCAGCATTTTGGTATGTAAGAAACTTTTCTAATACACACATTTGGTAAGGTATTTCTGTTTCAAAATTAAAATTGTTATTCATGAGTTTCATCTTTTTGGTATGTAAGAAACTTCTTTATGTACACGAGTTTTTCTAGTTTTTTACCTTGTGGTTCTTGTCAAACTATAAAACACTCATACACGTTTCTCGTAATGTCCTTTTCTTTGCCAATATAAAGTGCTTTCCATCCATTTTTTGCTTTTTTTGTTGGTAACAAGCTCAAAAACACATCAAAATATGTCTTTTTGGTAATGTTATTCTATTTCTTCTTATTGGTTGGTTTACATCCGTTTTAGCGTTTCTTTAAGTAAATCACTGAAAAGACACGTTTCATCTTTTTGGTATGTAAGAAAATTCTTTATGTATACGAGTTTTTGAGTTTTAAGCCTTCTGGTTCTTGTGAAACTATAAAACACTCATTATGCACGTTTCTTGTAATGTCCTTTTCTTTCCTAATATAGAGTGCGTTTCATCCATTTTCACATTTTTTTTGTAGGTAACAAGCTCAAAAACACATTAAAATATATCTTTTTGGTAATGTTATTCTATTTCTTCATATTGGTTGGTTTGCATCCGTTTTAGCGTTTTTCTACGTATATCACTGAAAAGACACGTTTTCAGTAATATTGTTGAAATTGCTGAAAAACACTCAAAAGACAGGATTCTGGTAAAGTCGTGTAATTTCCCCATATAGATGGATTTGCATGCACTTCAGGGTTTGTACATAACTCCGGAAAAAGGCTAAAATTATTTTTTTTATAAAGATTTTTTTATTTTTATTTCCATGAATTTTGCCAGAATTTGGGCATCCTGGTACCTATGAAGATGAATAACAAAAAAAAAGTTTTTTTTTCTCTCTATAAAGAGTGTTATTTGTAGGTTTTAGCTTTTTGGTACTTAAGGAACTTAAAAACACTCATAATACACGATTTTCGTAATGTCCTTTTGTTATACAAACATAGGGTCCTTTACATGTATTTAAGCGTTTTTATAGGTTACATGATAAAAAAACTCAAAATACATGTTTTTGGTAATGTTATTCTGTTTCTCCATAAAGTGTGTTTTGCATGCGTTTTAGCGATTTGGTATGTAAGGAGTTAAAAAACACTTAAAGGCAAGTTCTTCGTAAAAGTTGGTTTTATTCCCATGTAATGTGATTGTTCTGCTTTTTAGTGCTTTGTTGCATATCACGCTGAAAAACACTAAAAAGACACTTTTTTTGTAATGTCTTTTTTTTTTCCACATAAAGGTAGTTTCGCATGTAATTTGGGATTTTCGTAACTAAGAATGTGAAAAACACTCAAAAATACACACATTTGGTAAGGTAGTCCTGTCTTTCAATTAAAAGTGTTATTCATGCATTTCAGCATTTTGGTATGTAAGAAACTTCTCTATATACACGAATTTTTGCGTTTTTTTCCTTGTGGTTCGTGTGAAACTATAAAACACTCATTATACACGTTTTTCGTTATGTTCTTTTGTTTCCCAATATAGAGTGCTTTCCATCCATTTTCGCATTTTTTGTAGGTAACAAGCTGAAAAACACTCAAAACATATCTTTTTGGTAATGTTATTGTATTTCTTCATATTGGTTGGCTTGCATCCGTTTTAGCGTTTTTCTTCGTAAATCACTGAAAAGACACTTTTTCAGTAATATTGTTGAAATTGCTGAAAAAGACTCAAAAGACAGATTTCTGGTAAAGTCGTGTAATTTCCCCATATATGTGGCTTTGCATCCACTTCTGGGTTTGGTACATAATTCCGGAAAAAAGCAATTTTTTTTTTTATAATGTAATTTTTACATAATTTCCCTGAATTTTGCCTGAATTTTGGCATCTTCACACCTATTTAGATGAATAACAAAAAAAAAATCTATTTTTTTAGTTATTTATTTTTTCTCTATTTGTGGGTTTTAGTTTTTTGGTACTTAAGGAACTTAAAAACAATCATAATACACGATTTTCGTAATGTCCTTTTGTTTCACAGACATAGGGTTCTTTACATGTATTTAAGCGTTTTTATAGGTAACATGATCAAAAACACTCAAAATAATGTAACAAAATAATGTATAAATGTAATTTGGGATTTTCGTAACTAAGAATGTGAAAAACACTCAAAATGCACACATTTGGTAAGGTAGTTCTGTTTCTCAATTAAAAGTGTTATTCATGAGTTTTAGCATTTTGGTATGTAAGAAACTTCTCTATATACACGAGTTTTTGCGTTTTTTGTCTTGTGATTCTTGTGAAACTATAAAACAATCATTGTACACGTTTCTCTAAATGTCCTTTTTTCTTCCCAATATAGAGTGCTTTTACATCCATTTTCGCGTTTTTTTGTAGGTAAAAAGCCCCAAAACACTTTTTGGTAATGTTATTCTATTTCTTCATATTCGTTGCTTTGCATCCGTTTTAGCGTTTTTTCTACGTAAAACGCTGAAAAGACACGTCTTCAGTAATTTTGTTTTGGATTCACATATTGACTGACTTCCATATTATTTATCGGTTTGGTGCCTAACATACTGAAAAACAATGAAAAGACAGGTTTCTGGTAAAGTCGTTTAATTTCCTCATATAGGTGGCTTTGCATGCACTTTAAGGTTTGGTAAATAACAATCCGAAAAAAAAGCTATAATTAACTTTTTTGATAATGTTCTTTTTTCCACATAAATTCCCTGAATTTTGGCAGAATTTTTTATTTTTTTTATTTTTATTTTTCTCTTTAAAGAGTGTTATTTGTGGGTTTTAACGTTTTGGTACTTAAGGAACTTCAAATCAGTCATAATACACGTTTTTCGTAATGTCCTTTCGTTTCCCAAAGATAGGGTTCTTTGCATGTATTTAAGCGTTTTTATAGGTAACATGATCAAAAACACTTAAAACACATGTTTTTTGTAATGTTTTTTTTTGCTTCTCCATAAAGGAGTGTTTTGCATGCGTTTTAGCGTTTTGGTATGTAAGGAGCTCAAAAACACATAATGGCAAGTTCTTGGTCAAAGTTGGTTTTATTCCCATGTAATGTGATTGCCCTGCTTTTTAGTGCTTTATTGCCAAACACGCTCAAAAACACTCAAAAGACACTTCTGGTAATGTCATTTTTTTCTCACATAAAGCTAGTTTCGCATGCTTTTTGGGATTTTACTAACTAACAATGTGAAAAACAATGAAAATACACGCTTTTGTTAAGATTGTTCTGTTTTTCAATTAAGATTGTTATTCATGAGTTTCAGCATTTTGGTATCTAAGAAACTTCTTTATATACACAAGTTTTTGCGCTTTTTGCCTTGTGGTTCTTGTGAACCACAAGTTCTTTTGCTCGAAAATAATAAGACACTCATTATACACGTTTCTCGTAATGTCCTTTTCTTTCCCAATAGGGAGTGCTTTGCATCCATTTTCACCTTTTTTGTAGGTAACCAGCTCAAAAATACTGAAAATATAGTTTTTTTTGTAATGTTATTCTATTTTTTTTCATATTGGTTGGTTTGCATACGTTTTAGCGTTTTTCTACGTAAAACACCGAAAAGACACGTTTTCAGTAATTTTGTTTTGGATTCCCATATAGAGTGACATCCATGTTATTTATCGTTTTGGTGCCTAACAAGCTGAAAAACACTCATAAGACAGTTTTCTGGCAAAGACGTTTGATTTCCCTATATAGGTGGCTTTGCATGCACTTTATGGTTTGCTAAATAACAGTCGAGAAAAAAAAAAGCAAAAATTAACTTTTTTGATAATGTTCTTATTTCAGAAAATTTCATGAATTTTGCTTGAATTTTGGCACCTCGGTACCTGTGAAGATGAATAAAAAAGAAAAAAAAATCTCGTTTTTTTTATTTATTTATTTATTTTTCTCAATAGAGAGTTATTTGTGGCTTTTAGCTTTTTGGTACTGAATGAATTTAAAAATACTCATAATACACGTTTCTCGTAATGTCCTTTCGATTCCCACAAATAGGGTTCTTAGCATGTATTTAAGCGTTTTTATTGGTAACATGATCAAAAACACTCAAAATACATGTTTTTGGTAATGTTATTCTTTTTCTCCATAAAGTGTTTTGCATGCGTTTTAGCGTTTTGGTATATAAGGAGCTCAAAAACACTTAAAGGCAAGTTCTTGGTAAACATTGGTTTTATTCCCTTGTAATGTGATTGCCCTTCTATTTAGTGCTTTACTGCCTATCACGCTCAAAAACACTCAATAGACACTTTTCTGAAAATGTTTTTTTTTTTTTACCACATAAAGCTGGTTTCGCAATCAATTTGGGTTTTGGGTAACTAAGAATGTGAAAAGCACTCAAAATACACGCATTCAGTAAGGTTTTTCTGTTTCTCAATTAAGAGTGTTATTCATGAGTTTCGGCATTTTGGTATCTAGAAAACTAGCTAGTTTCGCATGTAATTTGTGATTTTCGTAACTAAGAATGTAAAAAACACTCAAAATACACACATTTTGTAAGGTAATGCTGTTTCTCAATTTAAAGTGTTATTCATGAGTTTCATCATTTTTGTATCTAAGAAACTTCTCTAGGTACAGGAGTTTTTGCGTTTTTTGCCTTTTGGTTCTTGTGGAACTATAAAACACTCATTATACACGTTTCTCAGAATGTCCTTTTGTTTTGCAATACATTGCATCCATTTTTGCATTTTTTTTAGGTAACAACCTCAAAAACATTCAAAATATACATTTTTGGTAATGTTATTCTATTTCTTTATATTGGTTGGTTTGCATCCTTTTTAGCGTTTTTCTACGTAAAACACTGAAAAGGCACGTTTTCAGTAATTTTGTTTTGGATTCCCATATTGATTGACTTCCATGTTATTATCGTTTTGGTGCCTAACATACTGAAAAACACTCAAAAGTAAGGTTTCTCGTAAAGTCGTTTAATTTCCTCATGTAGGTGGACATGCATTCACTTAAGAGTTTGGTACATAACATTCCGAAAAAAAAGCTAAAATCAACTTCTTTGATAATATTTTTTATCACATAATTGCCCAGAATTTTCCTAGAATTTTGGCATCTCGGTATCTATGAAGATGAATACCAAAAAAAGTAAAATAAAAATTGCCGTTTTTTTATATATTTATGTATTTTTTCTTTATAAAGATTGTTATTTGTGGGTTTTAGTTTTTTGGTTCTTAAGGAACTTAAAAACACGTTTCTCGTAATAAACGTTTCTCGTAATATCCTTTCGTTTCCCAAACATAGGGTTCTTTGCATGTATTTTCGCGTTTTTATAGGTAGCATGATCAAAAACACACAAAATACATGTTTTTGGTAATGTTATTCTAATTCTCCATAAAGGGTGTTTTGCGTTCGTGTTAGCGTTTTGGTATGTAAGGAGCTCAAAAAAACTTAAAGGCATGTTCTTGGTAAAAGTTGGTTTCATTCCCATGTAATGTTATTGCCCTGCTTTTTAGTGTTTTATTGCCTAACACGCTCAAAAACATTCAAAGTCACTTTTCTGGTAATGTCATTTCTTACCAACATAAAGCTAGTTTTACATGCAATTTGGGGTTTTGGTAAATAAGAATGTGAAAAACACTCAAAATACACGCATTTCGTAAGGTTGTTATGTTTCTCATTTAAGAGTGTTATTCATGAGTTTCAGCGTTTTAGTGCTTTATTGCCTAACACTCTCAAAAACACATAAAGCTATATTCGCATGGAATTTCGTTTTTTTTTTTTTTTTTTAACTAAGAATGTGAAATAACACTCAAAATACACGCATTTAGTAAGCTTGTTCTGTTTTTCTATTAAGAGTTTTATTCATGAGTTTCAGCATTTTGGTATCTAAGAAACTTCTCCATATATACGAGTTTTTGTGTTTTTTGCCTTGTGGATCTTGTGAAAGTATAAAACACTCATTATACACGTTTCTCGTAATGTCCTTTTGTTTCCAAATATAGAGTGCTTTGCATGCATTTTCGCGTTTTTTTTGTAGGTAACAAGTTCAAAAACACTCAAAATATAAGTTTTTGGGGATGTTTTTCTATTTCTTCGTATTGGTTGGTTTGCATCCGTTTTAGCGTTTTTCTACGTAAAACACTGAGAAGACATGTTTTCAGTAATTTTGTTTTGGATTCCCATATTGAGTTACTTCAATGGTATTTATCGTTTTGGTGCCTAACATGCTAAAAACACTCAAAAGACAGGTTTCTTGTAAAGTCGTTTAATTTCCATATATAGGTGGCTTTCCATGCACTTTAGGGTTTGGTACATAACAGTCCGAAAAAAATCTAGAATTAACTTTTTTGATAATGTTCTTTTTTCCACATAATTTCCCTGAAATTTGCCAGAACTTTGGCATCTTGGTACCTATAAAGATGAATAACAAAAAAAAAAAATTGCTATTTTTTTATTTATTTATTTTTTTCTCTATAAAGAGTGTTATTTGTTGGTTTTAGCTTTTTGGTACTTAAGGAACTTAAAAACACTCATAATACACGTTTCTCATAATGTCCTTTCGTTTCCCAAATATAGGGTTCTTTGCATGTATTTAAGCGTTTTTATAGGTAACTTGATCAAAAACACTCAAAATACATGTTTTTTGTAATGTTTTTCTGTTTCTCCATAAAGGGTGTTTTGCATGCGTTTTACCGTTTCAATATGTAAGGAGCTCAAAAACACTTAAAGGCAAGTTCTTGGTAAAATTTGGTTTTATTTCCATGTAATGTGATTGCCTGCTTTATAGTGCTTTATTGCCTAACACGCTCAAAAACACTTAAAAGACACTCTTCTGGTAATGTCATTTTTTTTTCCATATAAAGCTATTTTCGCATGCAATTTGGGGTTTTGGTAGCTAAGAATGTGAAAAACACTCAAAATACACACATTTGGCAAGGTTGTTCTGTATCTTAATTAAGAGTGTTATTCATGAGTTTCAGCGTTTTGGTACCTAAGAATCTCAAAAACAATCATAATGCACGTTTCTCGTAATGTCGCTCTTTTTCTTCATATTGGGTGCTTTGCATGCATTTTGGCATTTTTTTCACGTAATAGCTGAAAAACACTGAAAATACACGCTTTTGGTAATAAGAACATAAGAACATAAGAAATAAGTAAATCTGCAAGAAGAATCTACTATTATTGACTCCATTATTTTACATTCAACAGAAGTTAAGCTGACAGGTTAGACGTTAAAGTTTTATCTCCTTTCTTAAAGGTAGGTACTATATTCGCCTGCCTCCAAATTACCGATACCTCACATGACTAAAGTGATTTCCTAAGGACAGAAACTAACAGATTACTTATAACCTTTTTCCTTTCCTTAAATACTGTGGAATATATTTCATCTGGTCCTGGTGACTTGAACTTTTCAACTTATCTATCTCCTGTTCCACTATCTCTTTTAGTTATGGTAATATCTGTCAGCTTCTCATCCTCTTCTATTCTAAATATCTTCTCACTATTCGGCAAATCCTGCATGTTTTCTTGGGCAAAGACAATTAAAAAATACTCGCTCACAATTTTACTAATCTCCTCTCAACAACTAATCAGGTCTCATTCTGCTGTCTTTAAGGAACTATTGTTTCTCTATTCTTCGTCTTATATGCCTGATAAAATCCCTTGGGGTCCATCTTCGCTTGGCTGGCTACCTTTAATTCATAACTATTTTTAGCTTTCCTTGTTAATCTCCTGACTTTTCTAATTCATTATATTATGGCCTTAAAACCACTTCCCCTGTCTTTAATCTCATATATACTTCTCCTTCGCCCTATGTAGTGTTTTAACATCAGTCATCCATTTAGGATCATTCTTCTGCGATCTTTTTCTTCTGTAAGGGATGTTCCCTAACTTTCCTGAATGTAATTTATCAACGAAATATTTATTTCGCTTCTCCATAAAGGGTGTTTTGCATGGGTTTTAGCGTTTCTGTACATAAGAACCTATAAAACACGTTTTTAGTAATGTTGTTTTGTATTCCTTTATAGAGTGCTTTCCATGTTTTTTTTAGCGTTCTGGTGTCTAACACGTTGAAAAACACTCAAAAGACACGTTAATGATAATGTCGTTTCGTTTCCCGATAAAGGGGGCTTCCAATGCATTTTGTCTTTTGGTACTTAACAATATGAAAAAGAGTTTAAGTAAAAGTTTTCGGTAGAGTTGTTTTTCCATATAAAGTGCTAATCATGTGTTTTTGAGTCTTGGTACCTAAAAAGCTCAAAATCTCTCATAATACACTTTTCTCGTAATGTGCTTTCTTTTCTCCATGTAGGATGCTTTGCGTGTAATTTGGCATTTTTGTACTTAACAAGCACAAAAACAATGAAAATACAAGTTTTTGGTAATGTTATTCTGTTTCTTCATAAAGGTTGTTTTACATGCATTTCAGCGATTTTGCACGTAAGAAGGTCAAAAACACTCTAAAGATACTTTCTTGGTAATGTTATTTTATATTGCCAAATAGGGTGCTTTCAATGCTTTTTAGCATTTTGATTCCTAACACTCAAGTTTCCTGTAATATAGTTTTGCTTCTTCATATAGAGATCTGCATGCATTATGATGTTTTGCTACATAATTATTAATTTCTCAATTAAGAGTGTTATTCATGAGTTTCAGCATTTTGGTATCCAGGAAACTTCTCCATATACACGTGTTTTTGCGGTTTTTTGCCTTTTTGTTCTTTTGAACTAAAATACACTCATTATACACTTTTCTCGCAATGTCCCTCTGTTTCCCAATATAGAGTGCTTTGTATCAATTTTAGCATTTTTTTGTTGATAACAAGCTCAAAAACACTCAAAAAATACCCTTTTGGTAATGTTTTTTCTATTTCTTGGTTTGCATCCATTTTAGAGTTTTTCTACGTAAAACACTGGGAAGACACGTTTTCAGTAATTTTGTTTTTGATTCCCATATAAAGTGAGTTCCTTATTTATTTATCTTTTTGGTGGCTAACATTCTGAAAAACACTCAAAAGACAGATTTCTTTTAAAGTCGTTTAATTTGCAAGCACTTTAGGGTTTGGCATATAATAGTCCGAAAAAAAAAGCTAATATTAACTTTTTTTATAATTTTCTTTTATCATATAATAACCCGGAATTTTCCCAGAATTTTGGCTTCTCGGTACCTATGAAGATGAATAACAAAAAATAAATAAATCCTATTTTCTTATTTTTTATTTATTTATTTTTCTAAATAAAGAGTGTTATTTGTGGGTTTTAGCTTTTTGGTACTTAAGGAACTTAAAAACACTCATAATACATATTTCTCGTAATACCCTTTCGTTTCCCAAACATAAGGTTCTTTGCATGAATTTAAGCGTTTTTATAGATAACATGATCAAAAACACTCAAAATACATGTTTTTGGTAATGTTATTCTCTTTTTTCCATAAAAGGTGTTTTGCATGTATTTTAGCGTTTTGGTATGTAATGAGCTCAAAAACACCTAAAGGCAAGTTCTTGGTAAAAGTTGGTTTTATTCCCATGTAATGTGATTGCCCTGCTTTTTAGTGGTTTATTGCCTAACACTCTCAAAAACACTCGAAAGACATTTTTTGGTAATATTATTTTTTTCCCACATAAAGCTTGTTTTGCATGGAATTTAGGGTTTTGGTAACTAAGAATGTGAAAAACACTCAAAATATAGGCATTTAGTAAGATTGTTCTGTTTCTTAATTAAAAGTGTTATTCATGAGTTTCAGCATTTTGGTATGTAAGAAAATTCTTTATGTATACGAGTTTTTGAGTTTTTAGCCTTCTGGTTCTTGTGAAACTATAAAACACTCATTATACACGTTTCTTGTAATGTCCTTTTCTTTCCTAATATAGAGTGCGTTTCATCCATTTTCACATTTTTTTTGTAGGTAACAAGCTCAAAAACACATTAAAATATATCTTTTTGGTAATGTTATTCTATTTCTTCATATTGGTTGGTTTGCATCCGTTTTAGCGTTTTTCTACGTATATCACTGAAAAGACACGTTTTCAGTTATATTGTTGAAATTGCTGAGAAAACACTCAAAAGACAGGTTTCTGGTAAAGTCGAGTAATTTCTCTATATAGGTGGCTTTGCATGCACTTCAGGGTTTGGTACATAACTCCGCAAAAAGCTCAAATTATTTTTTTCATAATGATTTTTTTTTTTACAAAATTTCCCTGCGTTTTTCCAGAAATTTGGTATCTCCGTACCTATGAAGATGAATAACAATTTTTTTTTTTTTCAATAAAGTGTTATTTGTGAGTTTTAGCTTTTTGGTAATTAAGGAACTTAAAAACACTCATAATACACGATTTTCGTAATGTCGTTTTCTTAGGCAAAAATAGGGTTCTTTACATGTATTTAAGCATTTTAAAAGGTAACATGATCAAAAACACTCAAAATACATATTTTTGGTAATGTTATTCTGTTTCTCCATAAAGGGTGTTTTACATGCGTTTTAGCATTTTGGTATGTAAGGAGTTAAAAAAACACTTAAAGGCAAGTTTTTCGTTAAAGTTGGTTTTATTCCCAAGTAATGTGATTGTTCTGCTTTTTACTGTTTTGAATAACAAAATAAAAACAAAAAAAATTATATTTAAATTTTTTTTTTAATTTTCTAAATAAAGAGTGTTATTTGTGGGTTTTAGCTTTTTGGTACTTAAATAAACATTTATAAAACACTCATAATACACGTTTCTCGTAATGTCCTTTTGTTTTCCAAACATAATGCTCTTTGCATGTTTTTAAGCGTTTTTATAGATTACATTATCAAAAACACTGAAAATACATGTTTTTGGTATGTTTTGGTATGTTTTGGTATGTTTTGTATGTTTCTCCATACAGTGTGTTTTCCATGCGTTTTAGCAGTTTTATATATAAGGAGCTCAAAAACACTTAAAGGCAAGTTTTTGGTATGAGTTGGTGTTATTCTAATGTAATATGATTGCCCTGCTTTATTGCCTATCACGCTCAAAAACACTTACAAGCCACTTTTCTGGTAATGTCATTTTTTTCTCACATAAAGGTGGTTCGCATGCAAAAATACATGCTTTTAGTAAGGTTGTTCTGTTTCTCAATTACGAGTGTTATTGAAGAGTTTCAGCATTTTAGTATCAAGGAAATCTCTCCATATACACGATTTTTTTTGCGTTTTTTGCTTTGTGGTTCTTTTGAACTATAAAACACTCATTATACACTTTTCTTGCAATGTCCTTTTGTTTCCCAATATAGAGTGCTTTGCATCTATTTTCGGGTTTTTTGTAGGTAAAAAGCTCAAAAACACTCAAAATATACCTTTTTGGTAACGTTTTTCTATTTCTTGATATTAGTTGGTTTCCATCCGTTTTAACGTTTTTCTTCGTAAGACACTGAGAAGACACGTTTTCAGTAACTTTGTTTTGGATTCCTATATAGAGTGAGTTGCTTATTATTTATCGTTCTGGTGCCTAACATGCTAAAAAACAGTCAAAACACAGATTTCTGGTAAGGTCGTTTAATTTCCTCATATTGGAGGCTTTGCATGCACTTTAGGGTTAGGTACATAACAGTCCGAAAAAAAAGCTAAAATTAACTTTTTTATAATATTCTTTTATCACATAATTGCCCTAAATTTTCCGAGAATTTTGGCATCTCGGTACCTATGAAGATTAATAACAAAAAAAAAAAAAAATCCTATTTATTTCATTTTTTTATTTTTTTTTTTCTAAAAAAAGAGTGTTATTTTTGGGTTTTAGCTTTTTGGTACTTAAGGAACTTAAAAAAAACACTCATAATACACGTTTCTCGTAATGTCCTTTGGTTTCCCAAACATAATGTTCTTTGCATGTACTTAAGCGTTTTTATAGATAACATGATCAAAAACACCCAAAATACATGTTTTTGGTAATGTTATTGTTTCTCCATAAAGTTTGTTTTGCTTGCGTTTTAGCGGCTTGGTATATAAGGGGTTAAAAAACACTTAAAGGCAAATTTTTCGTAAAAGTTGGTTTTATTCCCATGTAATGTGATTGTTCTGCTTTTTAGTGCTTTTTTGCATATCACGCTGAAAAACACTCAAAAAACACTTTTCTGGTAATGTCATTTTTTTTTCCCAAATGATGCTTACATGTTTCGCATGTAATTTGGCATTTTCGTAACTAAGAATGTGAAAAACACTCAAAATACACAATTTGATGAGGTAATTCTGTTTATCGATCAAAAGTGTTATTCATGCATTTATTCATTTTGGTATGTAAGAAATTTCTCTATATAGACGAGTTTTTGCGTTTATTGCCTTGTGGTTCTTTTAAAACTATAAAACACTCATTATACACGTTTCTCGTAATGTCCTTTTGTTTCCTAATATAGAGTGCTTTACATCCATTTTTGCATTTTTTGTAGGTAACAAGCTCGAAAACACTCAAAATATATATTTTTAGTAATGTTATTCTATTTCTTCATATAGGATGGTTTGTATCCGCTTTAGCGTTTTTCTACGTAAAACACTGAAAAGACACGTTTTCAGTCATTTTCTTTTGGATTCACATATTGACTGACTTCCATATTATTTATCGTTTTGGTGCCTAACATGCTGAAAAACACTGAAAAGAAGTCGTTTA
The DNA here is from genome assembly GCF_035594125.1 of Scylla paramamosain. Classification (NCBI taxonomy): domain Eukaryota; kingdom Metazoa; phylum Arthropoda; class Malacostraca; order Decapoda; family Portunidae; genus Scylla; species Scylla paramamosain. Next base: position 2,035,716 of record NC_087196.1, on the reverse strand, counting down.
ACTTCCAAATATAGGTGGCTTTGCATGCACTTTAGGGTTTGGTACATAATAATCCGAAAAAAAAGCTAAAATTAACTTTTATGATAATGTTCTTTTTTCCACATAACTTCCCTGAATTTTGGCAGAATTTTGACATCTCGGTACCTATGAAGATGAATAAAAAAAAAGTCCCATTTTTTATTTTTTTTATTTATTATTTTTTTTTCTACAGAGTGTTATTTTTGGTTTTTAGCTTTTTGGTACTGAAGGAACTTAAAAATCACTCATAATGCACGTTTCTCGTAATGTTCTTTCGTTTCGCAAACATAAGGTTCTTTGCATGTATTTAAGCGTTTTTATAGATAACATTATCAAAAACACTCAAAATACATGTATTTGGTAATGTTGAAACTGTTTCTCCATAAAATGTATTTTGCATGTGTTTTAGCGTTTTGGTATGTAAGGAGCTCAAAAATACTTAAAGGCAAGTTCTTGGTAAAATTTGGTTTTATTCGCATGTAATGTGATTTCCCTGGCTTTTAGTGCTTTATTGCCTAACACGCTCAAAAACACTCAAAGACACTTTTATGGTAATGTCATTTTTTTCCTACATAAAGCTAGTTTCGCATGGAATTTGGGGTTTTGGTAACTAAGAATGTAAAAAAACACTGAAAATCCATGCATTTAGTTCTGGTTGTTCTGGTTCTTGATTAAGAGTGTTATTCATGAGTTTCAGTATTTTGGTATCTTAGAAACTTCTCCATACAGTCGAGTTTTTGCTTTTTTTGCTTTGTGATTCTGGTGAAACTCTAAAACACTCATTATACACGTTTCTCGTTATGTCCTTTTTTTTCCTTATATAGAGTGCTTTGCATCCATTTTCCCGTTTTTTTTTTATGTAACAAGATCAAAAACACACAAAATATACTTTTTTGGTAATGTTATTCTATTTCTTCATATTGGTTTGTTTGCATCCGTTTTAACGTTTTTCTACGTAAATCTTTTAAAAGACACGTTTCCAGTAATTTTGTTTTGGATTTCCATATAGAGTGACTTTCATATTATTTATCATTTTGGTGCCTAACATGTTTTTTGGTGCCTTTTGTTTCTCAATATAGAGTGCTTTCCATCCATTTTCGCGTTTTTTCTAGGTAACAGTTTCAAAAACACTAAAAATATACCTTTTTGGTAATGTTATTCTATTACTTCATTTTGGTTGGTTTGCATCCGTTTTAGCGTTTTCTACGTAAAACACCGAAAAGACACGTTTTCAGTAATTTCGTTTTGGATTCCCATATAGATTGACTTGCTTGGGTTTTATCGTGTTGGTTCCTAACATGCTGAAAAAACACTCATAAGACAGTTTTCTGGCAAAGACGTTCAATTTCCCCATATAGGTGGCTTTCCATGCAATTTAGCGGTTTCGTACATAACAGTTCGAAAAAAAAGCTAAATTTAACTTTTTTGATAATATTCTTATTTCATATAATTTCCTGAACTTTGCCCGAATTTTGGCACCTTGTTACCTGTGAAGATGAATAAGAATGAAAAAAAAATATCGTATTTTTTTTATTCATTTATTTATTTTTTCTCAATAAAGAGTGTAATTTGTGGCTTTTAGCTTTTTCTTACTTAATGAACTTAAAAAGACTCATAATACACATTTTTCGTAATGTCCTTTCGTTTCCCCCGCAAAAAAAGGGTTCTTTGCATGTATTTAAGCGTTTTTATTGGTAACATGATCAAAAACACTCAAAAATATATGTTTTTGGTAATGTTATTCTGTTTCACCATAAAGTGTATTTTGCATGCATTTTAGTGTTTTGGTATATAAGGAGCTCAAATACACTTCAAGGCAAGTTCTTGTTAAAAATTGGTTTTATTCCAATGTAATGTGATTGCCCTGCTTTTTAGGGCTTTATTGCCTAACACGCTTTGGAAGTTTTTAAATTTATAATGTACCAAAACGATAAAACATGCAAGACACCCTTCCTGCAGAAACATAAAAACATTATCGAAAAGGAGCATTTTGGGCGATTTTTCAGCTTATGTACAAAAGCGTCAAAATGCATATAAAGTACCCTATATAAGAAAACGAAAAGACATTAAGAGAAACCAGTATTATGAGTTTTTTTTTTTTTTAGCTTATTAGGTACCGAAACGATAAAACGCACGATTTGCCTTCTGTATGGAGAAAACGTGCATTTGAAGTGTATTTAGCTTTGTTAGGTATCAAAACGCCAAAATGCATGCAAAGCACCCGATATGGGGAAAATAAACGACATTTCCAGAAACATGTCTTTTTAGAGTTTATGAGTGTGTTAGGCACAAGAAGCTCTTAAAAAGTATGGAAAGTGTCGTAAATTGGAAAACAAACCGCTAAAACGGTTGCAAAACACACTTTATGGAGAAACTCAACAGCTTTACCAAAAACATGCATTTTGAGAGATTTTGTGCCTGTTACGTACAGAAACGATAAAGTACATGCAAATAACCCTAAAAGGGGAAAAGAAAACATTAAAAGAAACGTATATTTTGAGTGGTATTGAGCTTCATAGGTACCAGAACACTAAAACGTATGAATAATACTCTATATGGAGAAACGGAACAAGATTAACCAACCCTTGTGTTTTAAGGCTTTTTTCACGTTATTAGGTACCGCAACGCGAAAATGCATGCAAAGCATACTATATGGGGAAAGGAAACATTTCCAGAAACATGTCCTTTCACTGTTTATGAGCATGTTAGGTACCAAGAATCTAAAAACCAAGGAAAGCACCCTATAGGAGAAAACAAAAGATTACAAAAACTTTTAATTTCAGTGCTTATGAGCTACTTACATACAAAAACACTTAAACGCATCCAAAACGCCTTGGAAAAACTGAATAACATTACCAAAAAAGCGTGTATTTTCAATGTTTTGAGCTTGTTACGCAAAAAAAAAAGTAACCAACGACATTATGAGAGACTTTTATAAAGAGCGTTTTTGAGCTTCTCAGGTACCAAAACGCGAAAATGCATAAATAATACTCTCTTTAGAGAAACACAACAATATTAGATACCAAAACGCTAAAAAGCAACGAAAGCTCCCTATTTGGAAAAGCAAAACATTACCAAAAGCGTGTCTTTTGTGAATTTTTACAGCTACTTACGTACCAAAACGCTAAAATGCATGCAAAGCACATTTTATGGAGAAACAGAATAACATTACCAGAAACGTGCATTTTGAGTTTTTTTTTTTTTGTTATCTTTCGTATAAAAAAAAAGCAAAAATGCTTGCAAAGTATCCTAAATGGCGATACGAAAAGAAATAAAAAATCACTTCATTTATCAGTGTTTTTGAGATTCTTAGGTAGCAAAATGCACAAACACATGTATAACATTATATATGAAGAGACAGAAGAACATTACCGAAAACGTATATCTTGACTGTTTTTTCACATTGTTAAGTAACAAAAACGCCAAAATGCATGGAAATCACCCAATATGGATAAAATAAGGGACATTACGAGAAAGATGCCATTAGTGTTTTTGAGCGTCTTAGGTACCAAACGCGAAAACTATTTAGTACCACTGTATATGGAGAAACAGACAATTACCAAAAAACGTTTATTTTGTGTTTTTCACAATTTTATGGACCAAAACGTTAAAATGACTCCAGAGCACCTTCTATGGGGAGATGAAACGATATTTCAAGAAACATGTCTTTTGAGTGTCGATTGTTGTTGTTAGGTACCAAAGTTATAAAAAGCATGGAAAGCTACCTATATGAAAGAACAAGTCAACCAAAAATTTATCTTTTGGGTATTTTCAGCTACTTACGTACCATAACGCAGAGATGTATGCAAAACACCCTTTATTACCATAAACAATTTTTTCTTTTTACATATAAAAAGAAACATAAATGCATGCAAAATACTTTGCATGAGGAAACGAAAAGACATTAGAAGAAATTTTTATAATAATTTTTTTTTTTATTTCTTAGGTACCAAGACCTATTTGACGCATTGAAGAACAGTCTATATGGAGAAAAGAACAAGATTACCAAAAATGTGCTTTTTGAGTGTTTTTCACATTGTTAGGTACGAAAACACTCTATAAAGAGTGTTATTTGTGGGTTTTAGCTTTCTCATACTTAACGAACTTAAAACAAACTCGTAATACACGTTTCTGGCAACGTCCTTTCATGTTCCAAACATAGGGTTCTTTCCATGTATTTTAGCTATTTTTATAGATGAAAACACTCAAAATACATGTTTTTTGGTAATATTATTCTGTTTCTCCATAAAGGGTGTTTTGCATGCGTTTTAGCGTTTTGGTATGTAAGGAGCTCAAAAACACTTAAAGACAAATTCTTGGTAAAAGTTCGTTTTATTCCCATGTAATGTGATTCCCGTGCTTTTTCTGCTTTATTGCCTATCACTCTCAAAAACTTTTTGGTAATGTCATTTTTTTCCCACATAAAGCTAGTTTCGCATGCAATTTGGGGTTTTGGTAACTAAGAATGTGAAAAGCACTCAAAATACACGCATTTGGTAAAGTTGTTCTGTATTCTTAATTGAGAGTGTTATTCCTGAGTTTCAGCATTTTGGTATCTAAGAAAATTCTTTATATACACGAGTTTTTGCGTTTTTTTCCCTTATGTTTCTTGTGAAACTATAAAACACTCATTATACACATTTCTCGTAATGTCCTTTCGTATCCCAATATAGAGTGCTTTCCATCCATTTTCGCATTTTTTGAAGATAAGAAGCTCAAAAACATTAAAAATTTACCTTTTTGGTAATATTATTCTATTTCTTCATATTCGTTGGTTTGCATCCTGTTTAGCGTTTTTCTACGTAAAGCACTTAAAAGACACTTTTTTTTTTCATTAACTTTGTGATGCATTCCCATTTTGAGTGATTTCCATATTATTTATCGTTTTGGTGCCTAACATGCTAAAAAACACTCAAAAGACAGGTTTCTGGTAAAATCGTTTAATTTTCCAATATAGGAGGCTTTGGATGCACTTTAGGATTTGGTACATAATAGTCCGAAAAAAAAAGACAAAATTAACTTTTTTTCATAATGTTCTTTTTCACATAATTTCCCTGAATTTTTCCAGAATTTTGGCATCTCGGTACCTATGAAGATGAATAACAAAAAAAAAAGTAAATTCCTATTTTTTTATTTGTTTATTTTTTCTCTATAAAGAGTGTTATTTGTGGGTTTTAGCTTTTTGGTACTTTAGGAACTTAAAAACACTCATAATACACGTTTCTCGAAATGTTCTTTCGTTTCTCAAACATAAGGTTCTTTGCATGTACTTAAGCGCTTTTTTAGGTAACATGATCAAAAACACTCAAAATACATGTTTTTGGTAATGTTATGATGTTTCTCCATATAGGGTGTTTTGCATGCTTTTTTTTTAGCGTTTTGGTATATAAGCTCAAAAACACTTAAAGGCAAGTTCTTGCTAAAAGTTGGTTTTATTCCTATGTAATGTGATTGCCCTGCTTTTTATTGCTTTATTGCCTATCATGCTAAAAAAAAAACACTTAAAAGACACTTTTCTGGTAATGTCATTTTTTTCCCACATAAAGCTACTTTCACATGCAATTTGGGGTTTTGGTAACTAAGAATGTGAAAAACACTCAAAATACACGCATTTGGTAAGGTTGTTCTGTTTTTCAATTAAGAGAGTTATTCAGGAATTTTAGCATTTTGGTATCTAAGAAACTTCTCCATATATACGAGTTTTTGCGTTTTTTGCTTTGTGGTTCTTGGGAAACTATAAAACACTCATTATACATGTTTCTCATAATGTCCTTTTGCTTCCCAATATAGAGTGCTTTCCATCCATTTTTGCGTTTTTTGTAGGTAACAATTTCAAAAACATGAAAAATATACCTTTTTGGTAATGTTATTCTATTACTTCATTTTGGTTGGTTTGCATCCGTTTTAGCGTTTTCTACGTAAAACACCGAAAAGACACGTTTTCAGTAATTGTGTGTTGGATTCCCATATAGATTGACTTCCTTGGGTTTTATCGTGTTGGTTCCTAACATGCTGAAAAACACTCATAAGCCAGTTTTCTGGCAAAGACGTTCAATTTCCCCATATAGGTGGCTTTGTATGCACTTTACGGGTTTGGTACATAACAGTCCGAAAAAAAAGCTAAATGTAACTTTTTTGATAATGTTCTTATTTCATATAATTTTCTGAACTTTGGCTGAATTTTGGCACCTCGTTACCTGTGAATATGAATAAGAATGAAAAAAAAATATCGTATTTTTTTTATTTATTTATTTATTTTTTTCTTAATAAAAAGTTTAATTTGTGGCTTTTAGCTTTTTCGTACTTAATGAACTTAAAAACACTCATAATACACGTTTCTCGTAATGTCCTTTCGTTTCCCAAAAATAGGGTTCTTTGCATGTATTTAAGCGGTTTTATTGGTAACATGATCAAAAACTCTCAAAATACATGTTTTTGGTAATGTTCTTCTGTTTCACCATAAAGTGTATTTTGCATGCGTTTTAGTGTTTTGGTATATAAGGAGCTCAAAAACACTTAAAGGCAAGTTCTTGTTAAAAATTGGTTTTATTGCAATGTAAAGTGTTTGCTCTGCTTTTTAGTGCTTTACTGCCTAACACGCTCAAAAACACTCAAAAGACATTTTTCTGGTAATGTCTTTTTTTTCCCACATAAAGCTGGTTTCGCATGCAATTTGGGGTTTTGGTAACTAAGAATGTAAAAAGCGCTCAAAATACACGCATTTAGTAAGATTGTTCTGTTTCTCAATTAAGAGTGTTGTTCCAGAGTTTCAGCATTTTAGAATGTAAGAAACTTCTCTATATACACGAGTTTTTGCGTTTTTTGCCTTGTAGTTCTTGTGAAACTATAAAACGCTCATTATACACGTTTCTCGTAATGTCCTTTTCCTTCGCAATATAGAGTGCTTTCCATCCATTTTCGCGTTTTTTTGTAGGTAACAATTTTAAAAACACTCAAAATATACTTTATTGGTAATGTTATTTTTATTTCTTCATATTGGTGGGTTTGCATCCGTTTTAGCGTTTTTCTACGTAAAACACCGAAAAGACATGTTTTTAGTAATTTTGTTTTGTATTCCCATATAGATTGACTTCCATGTTATTTATCGTGTTGGTTCCTAAGATGCTGAAAAACACTCATAAGACCGTTTTCTGGCAAAGACGTTTAATTTCCCCTTATAGGTGGCTTTGCATGCACTTTAGGGGTTTGGTACATAACAGTCCGAAAAAAAGCTAAATTTCATTTTTTTGATAATGTTCTTATTTCACATAATTGCCTTAATTTTGCCCGAATTTTGGCATATCGGTACCTGTGAAGATGAATAAGAAAGAAAAAAAAAATATCGTATTTTTTTTTATCTATTTATTGTTTCTCAATAAAGAGTGTTGTTTGTGGCTTTTAGCTTTTTGGTAATGAATGAAGTTAAAAACTCTCATAATACACGTTTTTCGTAATCTCCTTTCGTTTCCCAAAAATAGTGTTCTTTGCATGTATTTAAGCGTTTTTATTGGTAACTCAAAATACATGTTTTTGGTAATGTTTTTCTGTTTCACCATAAAGTGTGTTTTGCATGCGTTTTAGTGTTTTGGTATATAAGGAGCTCAAAAACACTCAAAGGCAAGTTCTTGGTAAAAATTCGTTTTACTCCAATGTAATGTGATTGCCCTCCTTTTTAGTGCTTTATTGCCTATCACGCTCAAAAACAATCAAAAGACACTTTTATGGTAGTCTTTTTTTTTTCCCACAAATCTATTTTCGCATGCAATTTGGGGTTTTGGTAACTAAGAATGTTAAAAGCACTCAAAATACACGCATTTAGTAAGGTTGTTCTGTTTCTGAATTAAGAGTGTTATACATGAGTTTTAGCATTTTTGTATCTAGGAAACCTCTCCATATACACGAGATTTTGCGTTTTTTGCCTTGTGGTTCTTTTGAACTATAAAACACTCATTATACACTTTTCTTGCAATGTCCTTTTGTTTCCCAATATAGAGTGCTTTGCATCAATTTTCGCGTTTTTTGTAGGTAACAAGCTCAAAAACACTCAAAATATACCTTTTTAGTAACTTTTTTCTATTTCTTGATATTGGTTGCCTTGCATCCGTTTTAATGTTTTTTTTTTGCGTAAAACACTGAGAAGACACGTTTTCAGTAAATTTGTTTTGGATTCCCATATAGAGTGAGTTGCTTATTATTTATCGTTCTGGTGCCTAACATGCTAAAAAACACTCAAAACACAGATTTCTGGTAAGGTCGTTTTATTTCCTCATATTGGAGGCTTTGGTTTGGCAGTTTAGGGTTTTGGTACATAACAGTCCGAAAAAAAGCTGAAATTAACTTTTTTGATAACATTCATTTATCACATAATTGCCCTGAATTTTCCCAGAATTTTGGCATCTCGGTACCTATGAAGATGATTAACAAAAAAAAATCCTATTTATTTTATTTTATTGTTATTTTTTTCTAAATAAAGAGAGTTATTTATGGGTTTTAGCTTTTCGGTACTTAAGGAACTTAAAAAAAAACACTCATAATACACGTTTCTCGTAATGTCCATTTATTTCCCAAACATAATGTTCTTTGCATGTGTTTTTGATCATGTAACCTATAAAAACGCTTAACGTTTTTATAGGTTACATTATAAAAAACACTCAAAATACATGTTTTTGTTAATGTTATTCTGTTTCTCCATAAAGGGTGTTTTGCCTGCGTTTTAGCGATTTGGTATGTAAGGAGTTAAAAAACACTTAAAGGCAAGTTCTTTGTAAAAGTTGGCTTTATTCCCATGTAATGTGATCGTTCTGCTTTTTAGTGATTTGTTGCATATCACGCTCAAAAACACTAAAAAGACACTTTTTTGGTAATGTCATTTTTTTTCCCACATGAAGGTAGTTTCGCATGTAATTTGGCATTTTCGTAACTAAGAATGTGAAAAACACTCAAAATACACAATGTGGTAAGGTAGTTCTGTTTATTGATTAATGTTATTCTATTTTTTCATATAGGTTGGTTTCCATCTGCTTTAGCGTTTTTCTACGTAAAACACTGAAAAGACACGTTTTCAGTAATTTTCTTTTGGATTCATTAGCTTCTTACGTACCAAAACGTTCAAACGCATGGAAAACACCCTTTATTGAGAATCAGAACAACATGACAAAAAACATGTGTTTCGAGTTTTTTCTTGCTTGGTATTTATCAAAACTCCAAAATGCTTGCAAAACACCCTATTTTGGGTAACGAAAGGACTTTACCAGATACGTGTCATTTTGGTGTTTTTGAGCGTATTAGGCAACAAAGCGCAGAATAGTATATAAAACACTATTTGGGAAAAAGAAAACATTAAAATAAACGTGACTTTTGAGTATTTTTCAGCCTCTTACAAGTACGTACCAAAACAATAAAACGCAGGCAAAATATCCTTTATGGGGAGACTTTACCCATAAATAACAAGTGTTTTCCAGCTTAATAGGTAACAAAACGCAAAAATGCATGCAAATGTCCCGATATGGGGAAACGAAACGATATTAACAGAATTTTGTTTTATGAGTATTTTCCACCTTCTTAGGTAACAAACCGATAAAACATATGAATAGTAATCTATAGGGAGAAACAGAGAAACACTACGAAAAACGTGTTATTTTCTTAGGTACGAAAACGCAACTGTTCATGCCAGGCATTTTATATGGGAAAAGAGAACAGCATTACTAAAAAGGTGTCTTTTCCGTGTTTTTATATGCAAAGCACCTTATATGTGAAAAAATAAATAAATAAAAACATGTTTTTGAGTGTTTCTTTGTTTTGTTTTTATCTTACGTACTAAAGCGCTAAAACGCATTCAAAACATCCTTTATGAGGAATTTTTTATTTTATTTTTTTAGAAAAGCGTGTACTTTGAGATTTTTCAGCTTATTAAATAACAAAACGTTGATATGCATGCAAACCACTCTATTTGGGGTAACAACGTGTAATTGAGGTGTTTTTGAGCGTATTAACCATCAAACGCTAAAATGCATTAATGCAACATTAGCAAAAAAAGTGTTTTAATTGTTTTGAGGTTCTTAGATAACAAAACGCCAAAATCCATGCAAAGGGCCCGATATGGGGAAACGAAACGATTCTAACAGAAATGTGTATTATAATACCAAAATCCCAAAACACTCTATATGGAGAAGCAGCATTACATAAAACGTGTATTATGAGAGTTTTTCCAGTTATTCCAAAACGCCAAAATGCAAACAATGCACCCTATAAAAAGAATTACAACAACCTTACCAAAAACATATATTATATGTGTTTTCGAATTTCTTAGGTACCAAAACGTCAAAGTGCATGCAAAGCATCCTATATGGGAAAAGAAATAAAACATTACTTAAAACGTGTGTTTTTAATGCTTTCAGCTTCTTAGGTACAAAAACGTATGTAAAACATCCATCATGGAGAAACAGAACAGCCTTACCAAAAACGTATGTTTCGAGTGTTTCCCAGCTTGTTAAGATCAAAACGCTAAAATGCTTGCAAAACACGCTAATTTGGACAACGAGACGATATTACCAAAAAACGTGTCATATGGGTGTTTTTGACCATATTAGGCACAAAAACGGTAAAAAAAGCATAGAAAACACTATACATGGGAAAACAAAACATTATCAAAATGTGTCTTGATTTTTTTTTTTTTTTTTGAGCTTCTAATGCACCAAAACCCTAAAACGTTTGCGAAATACCCTTTATGGAGAAACAGAATAGCATAACCAATAACGAGTGTTTTGAGTATGCATGCAAAAATGCATGCAAATCACATGATATTTAGAAATTAAACGATATTAACGAAAACAAGTATTATGAGCTTTTTTCAGCTTCTTATGTGCCAAAAGGCTAAAACTTGTGAATACCAGTCTGCATTGAGAAACAGAACAATATTGCCAAAAATGTGTATTATGAGTGTTTATCCCTATGTTACATACCAAATGGGCAAAACGCATATAAAGCATATATGAAGAAACAGGACGACATTATTAAAAACGTGTGTTTTAAGTGTTTTTCATCTTGTTATATAGCAAAACCAAAAAATGCATGCAAACCACCCTGTTTGGGATCACGGAACATCACCACAAACGTGTCATTTGGGTGTTTTTCAGTATATTTTTAATCTAAGCGCTAGAAAGTATGGAAAACACTCTATATGGAAAAAGAAAACACTACCCAACTTCGGGAAACGAAAAGATATTAACAGAAAAGTGTATTATTATTGTTGTTTTTATTTAAGCTTCTTTTTTTACCAAAATCCTAAAGTACATGAACAGCAGTCAATATCGAGAAACACAACATTACCAAAAACGTTTATTATGAGATTTTTTTTTTCCCGATGTTAAATATCAAAACTCCAAAATACATACAAAATACCTTATATGAAGAAACAGAAGAATATTACCAAAAAACAAAAAACAAAAAAATATTACCAAAAAACATGTATTCTTTTTAAGGTTGTCAGGTACCAAAACGCCAAGCTGCATGCAAAAGAATCTGTATTGAAAAAGAAAAGAACTTTACCGAAAACTCTTATGAATGTTTTTTTTTTTACTCATTTTCTTAGGTACGAAAACTCTAAAACGCATGCAAAACGTCTTTATTGACAAATAACGTGTGTTTTGAGTGTTTTTCAGCTTATTAGGTACCAAAATGACAAAATACATGCAAAACACCCTATTTTGTGTAATGAAACGACATTAGCTGAAACGCCCTATTTGAGTTTTTCTTTTTTTTTTTTTTGCATATTAGACACCAAAAGGGTAAAAAGAATATAAAACTTATATTACCGGAAAAGAAAAGAAACCAACATTATCAAAAACGTGTCTTTTGAGTGTTTTGAGCTTATTACGTACCAAATCGCTAAAACGCTCAAAAACTCAATGGGAAAACAGAAAATCATTACCAAAAACTGGTATTTTGAGTGTTTTTGAACTTGTTAGGTACTAAAACGCCAAAATACATGCAAATTAAATGATATTGAGAAATGAAAAGATATTATTATTTTTGTGCTTGTTACTTAACAAAACACTAAAGTGCATGCAAAGAACCGTATTTGGGACAATCAAACAACACTATAAAAAAAAAAAACTTCTTTTGTGTATTTTCTGCTTCTTATGTACCAAAACGTTACAACGCGTGGAAAACACCACTTTTGGAAAAACAGAACAACATTAACAAAATCATGAGTTTTTAATTTTTTCCACAAAGTTAAGAAGCAAAACCCGAAAATGCATGCAAATCACCTTATTTGGGGTAAGGAAATAACATTACCAGAAACGTGCTTTTTATTATTATTATATAAGGCATCAAAAATGCTAAAAAGGAAAAAAAAAATCGTGGAAAACACTCTATATGGAAAAATAAAAATGCTTGATTAAAAACGTGTCATTTGAGTGCTTCTTACGCACCAAACTGCTAAAACGCATCCAAAACATCGTTTATGGAGAAACAAAAACATCAGCAAAAAATATTTCTTTTGTGTTTTTTTGAGCTTGTTAGGTACCAAAACACCAAAATGCATGCAAATTACCAGATATTTGGAAAAGAAACGATTTTAACAGAAATGTTATGTCTTTTCAACTTCTTATGCAATAAAATGCTAAAATATATGAATAACACTCTATATGGAGAAACGGAGTAACATTATGAAAAACTTGTATTATGAGGGTTTTTCCACATATTAGATACTAAAACTCGAAAATGCATTCAAAGAACCATTTCTAAAGAAGCAGAACAACATTACCTATGTTGTAATGTACTATGTAATGTACGTGTACTATGAGTGTTTTTCCTCATGTTAGGTACGAAAATGCCAAAATACATACATGAAGAAACTCTACATGAAGAAAAAAATGAACAACATTAACCAAAAACGTGTATTAAAAGTTTTTTGAGCTTGTTAGGTACAAAAGCGCCAAAGTGCATGCAAAACATCCTTTATGGGAAAAGAAAAGAACATTACTAAAACTTGTCTATTGAGTGTTTTACGACTTCTTGCGTACCAAATCGCTATAACGCATGCAAAGCGCTTTTTTTTAATTTTTTTTATGGAGAAATAGAACATTACCAAAAATGTGTATTTTGAGTGTTATCCAGCTTTTTAGGTACTAAAACGCCATAATGCACGTAACGCACTCTATTTGGGGTAACGAAATGAAACCTGAGTATTTTCTAGCTTATTTTTACCAAAACGCTAAAGTGGATGCAAATCACCCTATTTGGGGAAAACAAACAACATTGTAAAAAACGTGTCGTTTGAGTGTTTTTCTTCTTACGTATCAAAACGCTAAAATGCATGCAAAACATCCTTTATGGAGAAACAGAACAAGATTACCAAACCTGTGTTATAAGTGTTTTACAGCTAGTTAGCAAAACTCCAAAATGCATGCAAAGCAACTTATTTGGGTTAAGGAAACGACACCACCAGAAACATGTTACATGCGTGTTTTTGAGCATATTAGGCAACAAACGATAAAGAGGATGGAAAACAATCTATATTTGAAAACAAAACATTATGAAAAACGTGTCTTTTGAGTGTTTTTTTTTTTTTTTTTTAGTTTCTTACGTACCAAAACGCTAAATCGCGTCCAAAACACCTTTTATTGGAAAAAAAAAACAGCAAAAATGTGTTTTTTTTCATTTTTTTTTAGCTTGTTAGTTAACAAAACGCCAAAAATGCAAGCAAAGGAACCGATATGGGGAAACGAAACGATATTAACAGAAACGTGTATTAGGAATTTTTTTTTCGTATTTTTAGGTGAGAAAAGGCTAAGACAAGTTTCTGGCATTCTATATGGATAAGCAAATCAACATCAAAGAAAAAAAAAACGTGTATATTGAATGTACTTAAAGGACAAATTCCATGCACGACACATTTAATGGTAAAAGAAAACAACGTTACCAAAAACGTGTCTTTTCAGTTTTTTTTTTTTCTTTTCTTTTTTTTAAGCTTGTTTGGTACCAAATCACCGGTGTATGCAAAAATTATCTTTATAGGAGAAGAAAAACAATACTAAAAAAAAAGTATCTTTTCTTTGTTTTTTTCAGCATATTACATATTAAAACGTTAAAACGCATGCAAAACGCCCTTAATGGAGAAATAGAACAGCATTGCCAAAAACGTGTGTTTTTAATTTTTTTTTAAGATTGTTAGGTACTAAAACGCAAAAAAATGCATGCAAAGCACTCTATTTAACGGTAATGAAACGATATAACAAGGAACGTGTCATCTGGGTGTTTTAAACATATTATGCACCAAAAAACTAAAAAGCACGGAAAGCACGCGAAAACAAAACATCATTATAAAAAAAAATATATATATATATACATACATATATATATATATATATATATATATATATATATATATATATATATATATATATATATATATATATATATATATATATATATATATATATATATATATATATATATATATATATATATATATATATATATATATATATATATATATATATATATATATATATATATATATATATATATATATATATATATATATATATATATATATATATATATATATATATATATATATATATATATATATATGTATTTTGAGTGTTTTCAGCTTTATATGTACCAAAACGTTAATGCACGTTTCGTTTCCTTTCCACATATAGTATGGTTTGGATGCACTGAAAATACATGTTTTTGGAAATGGTGTTCGGTTTTTCCACATTCACACGTTTTAGCGTTTTGGTACCAAAGAAACTCAAAACATACATAATATACGTTTCTCATAAATTCCTTTCTTTTCTCCATATGGGGTGATTTTCAAACATTTTAGCGTTTTGGTACATAATGTGAAAAAAAAACACTCAAAAAGCACATTTTTGGTAATTTTATTATCTTTCATCCTTTTTAGCGTTTTGGTATCTAAAAAGCTCTAAAAATCTCATAATACATGGTTCTTGTATTTTTTTTTTTCGTTTCCTAATAGTGCTTTCCATGCATTTTATTTTATTTTTCTACGTAACAGGCTCAAAAACATTCAAAGTACAATTTTTTTTTTCTGTTTCTCTGTCAAGCGTGTTTTGCATGTGTTTTAGGGTCTTAGTAGGTAAGTAGCTCAAAAACACTCAAAAGTTACATGGTTTCATTTCCTATATAGTGAGCTTTCGATGCTTTTTCGCGTTTTCGTGCCAAGCATGGCTATAAACATTCAAAAGACATGTTACTGGAAATGTCGTTTCGTTGCCCAGTACATGGTGCTTCACATACATTTTAGCGTTTTAGTAGATAACTGTGAAAAAAAAAACTCAAAATACACTTTTTTGGTAATTTTGATCTTTTTATTCATATAGAGTGCTATTCGTATTTAGGTACCTAAGAAGCTCTAAAACATCAAATTACTCGTTTCTCGTAATATCTTTTCGGTTCATTATATAGGATACTTTGCATTCATTTTGACGTTTTTCTATGTAACAAGCTCAAAAACTCTAAACACACGTTTTTTGATAAAGTTGTTCTGTTCCCAATAAAGGGTATTTTACATGTGTTTTAGCGTTTTGGTACATAACTAGCTCAAAAACACTCAAAATACACGTTTTTGGTTAAGTCGTTTTGTTTTTCCATATTTGGTGCTTTGCATTCTTTTAGTCTTTTGGTGCTCAACACGTTCATAAACACTGAAAAGATACGTTCCTTTAACAATGTTAAAAGCGCTTAAAAACATGTTTTTGATAATGTTGTTCTGTTTCTCCATGAAGAGTGCTATTCACAAGCATTAGCGTTTTGGTACCTAAGAAACTAAAAAAAAAAAAAAAAAAAAAAAAAACAATGCACATTTCTCAAAATATAGTTTCTTTTTTCCATATATGGTGCTTTGCAATCATTTTGGCGTTTTTTTTAGGATAACAAGCTAAAAAGACTCAAAATTCACGTTATTGTGTTTCTCCACAAATTTTGTATGCGTTTTAACGTTTTGGTACGTAAGAAGCTCAAAAACACTCAAAAGACACTTTCTTGGTGATGTTTTTATTCCCATATAGGGTTATTCCCCTGCTATCTGGCGGTTTGGTGACTACCACTCTCAAAAACATTCAAAACACATCTTTTCTCGTAATGTCCTTTCGTTTCCGCACATAGGAGCCTTTGGTTCTATAATAATACACGTGTCTCGTAATGTCCTTTTGCTTTCCATGCATTCTGGCGTTTTTGTAAGGAAAAAAAAAAAAATTCTTTTTTTTTGTAATGTTATTCTTTTCTCTATAAAGGGTGTTTTACATGCGTTTTAAGGATTTTGAAAATATTCAAAAGACACGTTTTTTGTGATGTTTTGTATTCCCATATCCGGTGTTTTGAATGCTATTTAGCGTTTTGTTGCTTAACACGCTGAAAATCACGCAAAAGACGTTTCTGGAATTATAGTTTCATTTCCCTATATAGGGAATTTTGCATCCATTTTGGCGTTTTGGTACTTAACACTGTAAAGAATATTTTAATTACATGTTTTTGGTAATGTCATTTTTCTCCATAGAACGCTATTTATGCGTATTAGCGTTTTGGTACGTAAGAAGCTCTAAAACACTTATAATACACGTTTTTCGTAATGTCCTTTGGTTTCGCCATATAGGGTGCTATGCATGCATTTTTTGTGTTTCGTTACATAACATGGTGAAAAACACTCAAAAACCACGTTTTTGGTAATGTTATTATGTTTCTCCATTAAGAGTGCTATTCAGTTGATTTAATGTTTTGTACTTTAAGAAACTCAGACACTCATAATACACGTTTCTCGTAATTTCCTTTCGTAATTTCGTAATTTCGTTATTTCCTTTCCTTTTCGTTTTCCCTTTGCATGTTTTTTGGTGTTTTTGTAAGTAACAAGCTTAAAAGACTCAAATTACACGTTTTTGGTGATGTTATTCTGTTCCTCCATAAAAGGTGTTTTGGATGTGCTTTAGCATTTTGGAACGTAAGAAGCAAACGCTTAAAAGACACGTTTTTGGTGATGTTATGTTGTATTCTCATATAGGATACTTTCCATGCTAATTAGGATGTGTTGAAAAAATACAAAGGACATTTTTCTTGTCATGTCGTTTCATTTACCCCTGTAGAGGAATTTGCAAGCACTTTGGCATTTTATAACCTAACAATGTGAAAAACACTCAAATTACACGTTTTTTTCGTAATTATGTACTGTTTCTCCAAACAGTGTGCTACTCATGCGTTTTAGCGTTTTCGAGCCTAAGAAGCGCAAAATCACTCATAATACACGTTTCTCGTAATATCTTTTCGTTTCCCGATATAGGATGCTTTTGCATGCATTTTGTCGTTTCGGTACCTGAGATGGTTAAAAATACACACACACACACACACACACAAAAAAAAAAAAAATCTTTTTCTCCATTAAGAGTGCTGTTCACGCTTTGTAGCGTTTTGGTACCTAAGAAACTCAAAAACACTCATAATACGTGTTTTTGTAATGTCGTTTTGCTTCATCATATAGGGTGCTTTGGATGCATTTTGGTCTTTTTGTACGTAAGAAGCTGAAAAAAAAACACTAGAAATAGCCGGTTTTTTTATCTATTTTTTTTTTTAATTCATGAAATATACGTTACTTTATGATGGTTGTTTAGCACGCATTTTAGCGTTTTGGTACATAAGGTCAAAAATACTCTATAGACGCGTTTTTGCTAGTTTTTTTTTTTTTTATTTCCAAATATGGTGCCTTTTTAGTGATTTGGTTTCTAACACAAAAACAACAGAAGAAACGTAATGTCGTTTCGTTTCATCATTAAGAGGGCTTTAGATGCATTTTGGTGTTTTGGTACCTAAGTGCAAAATACAGTCAAAATGCTCTTTCTATGTAATGTTGTTCTGTTTGTCCATATAGACTACTACTGAGCCGTTTTAGCGTTTTGGTACTCATTATACACGTTTCTCGTAATGTCCTTGTTTCCTTATAAAGGATGCCTTGTATGCTTTTTTGGCGATTCGGAACCTAACAAAGTGGAAAACACCAAATACACGTTTTTTGCGTTTTGGTGCCTAAAAACTAAAAAAAACACTCGTAATACACTTATCACTTATTGTCCATTCGTCTATTCATAGAGTGCTTTGCATGCATTTTGACGTGTTTTTTTTTTTCTTAGTAAGAAGCTCAAAACACTGAAAATGAACGTTTTGGGCAATGTTATTCTGTTTCTCCAAAAAGGGTTTTTGCATGTGATTTAGCGTTTTTTTTATGTAAAAGTGTAAAAAAAGCTTTTAACTTTTTTACAGGTTTTTGTAATGCTTTTTTTCCCCTAATGGAGTGATTCCACTGCTTTTTAGCGTTTTACTGTTAACGCTCTGAAAATAAAAACACTTAAAAGACACGTTTTTGATAATGTCATTTTATTTCACCATATAGCTGGCTTTGCATGCTTTTTTGCGTTTTTGGTAGCTGAAAATGTGAAAAACACTCAAAATATACGTTTTTGGTAATGTTGTTCTGTTTCTTAAGATTCTTTGCATGTATTTAAGCGTTTTTATAGGTAACATGATCAAAAACACTCAAAATACATGTTTTTGGTAATGTTATTGTGTTTCTCCAATAAGGATTTTTTTGCATTCGTTTTAGTGTTTTGGTATGTAAGGAGCTCAAAAATATTTAATGGCAAGTTCTTGGTAAAAGTTTGTTTTATTCACATGTAATGTGATCGCCCTTCTTTTAAGTACTTTATTGCCTAACACGCTCATAAACACTCAAAAGACATTTTCTGGCAATGTAATTTTTTCCCCACATAAACCTAGTTTCGCATGCAATTTGGTGTTTTGGTAATTAAGGATGTGAAAAACACTCAAAATACACGCATTTGGTAAGGTTGTTCTGTATCTCAATCAAGAGTGTTATTCATGAGTTTCAGCATTTTGGTATCTAAGAAACTTTTGCCTTGTGGTTGTTGTGAAACTATAAAACACTCATTATACAGGTTTGTCGTAATGTCCTTTTCTTTCCCAATATAGAGTGCTTTGCATCCATTTTCGCGTTTTTTGTAGGTAACAGGCTAAAAAACACTCAAAATATACCTTTTTGGCAATGTTATTCTATTTCTTCATATTGGTTTGTTTGCATACGTTTTAGCGTGTTTCTACGTAAAACACTGAAAAGACAAGTGTTAAGTGATTTTGTTTTGGATTCCCATATAGAGTGGCTTCCATATTATTTATTGTTTTGGTGTCTAACATGCTGAAAAACACTCAAAAGACAGGTTTCTGGTAAAGTCGTATAATTTCCATATAGAGGTGGCTTTGCATGCAATTTAGGTTTTGGTACATAACTGTCCGAAAAAAAAGCTAAAATTAACTTTTTTGATAATGTTCTATTTTCCACATAATTTCCCCGAATTTTGCCAGAATTTTGGCATCTCGGTACCTATGAAGAAGAATAACAAAAAAAAAAGAAAATTACTTTTTTTTTGTTTTGTTTCTCTATAAAGAGTGTTATTTGTGGGTTTTAGCTTTTTGGTGCTCAAGGAATTTAATAACATTCATAATACACGTTTCTCGTAATGTCCTTTCGTTCCCAAACATAGGGTTCTTTGCATGTATTTAAGCGTTTTTATAGGTAACATGATCAAAAACACTCAAAATACATGTTTTTGGTAATTTTATTCTGTTTCTTCATAAAGGGTGTTTTGCATGCGTTTTAGCGTTTTGGTATGTTGGGAGCTGAAAAACACTTAAAGGCAAGTTCTTGGTAAAAGTTGGTTTTATCCCTATGTAATGTGATTGCCCTGCTTTTTAGTGCTTTATTGCCTAACATGCTCAAAAACACTCAAGACACTTTTCTGGAAATATCTTTTTTTTTTCTTTCCACATAAAGCTAGTTTCGTATGCAATTTGGGGTTTTGGTAACCAAAAATGTGAAAAACACTCAAAATACACACATTTGGTAAGGTGGTTTTGTTTCTCAATTAAGAGTGTTATTCATGAGTTTCAGCGTTTTGGTATCTAAGAATCTCAAAAACACTTATAATGCACGTTTCTCGTAAAGTCCCTTTTTTTCCTCATTTAGGGTGCTTTGCATGCATTTTGGCATTTTATTTTTTTCACGGAAGAGCTGAAAACACTGCAAATACACGCTTTTGGTAATAAGAACATAAGAACATAAGAAATAAGTAATTTGCAAGAAGGCATCAGGCCTACACGTGGCAGTACTTGTATGAAATATGCCTACGTATTTTCACCTATCATCCCCATCTATAAATGTGTAATTTTCTCTTACAGTGCCAAATGCTTCAGCACTAACAACTTGAGTACTAAGTCCGTTCCAATCATCTACTACTGTATTTGAAAACCAATTCCTTCCTGTTTCCTTTTTGAACATCAAGTTTTCAGGCTCAAGCCTGAAAACTTGATGTTCTATTTTTCTTGTTCTATCATGGTTACAGATTTTAAGAATTTTCCTTATGTTCCCCTTGTTATAACCCATATACCACTTAAAGACTTCTCTCAGGTCCACTCTTAACCTACGTCTCTCTAAAGAATGTAAATTTAACAGCTTGAATCTCGCTTCGTAAGGAATACTCCCCATCCCCTGTATCCTTTTAGTCATTCTCCTTTGAAGTGATTCTGATAGACCTTTATCCTTCCTGTGATGTGGTAACCAGAATAGGACAGCGTAGTCTAGATGAAGTCTGACCAGCGCTAAATGTAACTTTAATATTACTTCGGGAGTTTTACTTTTAGCACTCCTGAAAATGAATCATAATACACTAATTGCTTTGTTTCTGGCCTCTTTGCATTGCTTTCTCAGACGGAGTTCAGAGCTAACTTTAAATCTCAAATTTTTTTCTTACCCTGAACCTACCAGAACGTGGTTGTTCATTGTGTAACTACTGTGTGGGTTTCTTTTACTTACGCTAAGTGCTTTGCATTTCTTGATATAAAACTGCATTTGGCATCTGTCTGTCCATTCGTTCATCCTATCCAAATGTGCCTGCAAGGCGATGTTATGCGATTCTGACCTAATTAATCTACATATTCTCGTGTCATCCGCAAATTTACTAACAACACTACTAAATCCACTCTCCAAGTCATTGACATATATTACAAACAACATCGGCCCTAATACTAATAATCCCTTTGTCACCCCACTAATAACTTAACCCCACTCGGATTTAGAGCCGTTTATTACAACACTGTCGCCTGCCGCTTGGCCATGACTTTATCCAGATTACTTATAACCTTTTTCCATTCCTTAAATACTCTGGAATATATTTCATCTGGTCCTGGTGACTTGAACTTTTCAGCTTATCTATCTCCTGTTCCACTATCTCTTTAGTTATGGTAATATCTGTCAGCTTCTCATTCTCTTCTACTCTAAGTATCTTATCACTATTCGGCAAATCCTGCATGTTTTCCTGGGCAAAGACAGTTATAAAATACTCGTTCACAATTTTACTAATCTCCTCCCAACAACTAAGCAGGTCCCATTCTGCTGTCTTTAAGGAACTATTGTTTCTTTTTTCTTCGTCTTATATGCCTGATAAAATCCCTTGGGGTCCATCTTCGCTTGGCTGGCTACCTTTAATTGATAACTTTTTTTAGCTTTCCTTGTTAAACTCCTGACTTTTCTATTCTAATTCATTATATTATGGCCTTAAAACCACTTCCCCTGTCTTTAATCTCATACATACTTCTCTTTCGCCCTATGTAGTGTTTTAACCTCAGTCATCCATTTAGGACCATTCTTCTGCGATCTTATTCTTCTGTAAGGGATGCTCCCTAACTGTCCTGAATGTAATTTATCAACGAAATATTTATTTCGCTTCTCCATAAAAGGGTGTTTTGCTTGGGTTTTAGCGTTTCTGTACATAAGAACCTATAAAACACGCTTTTAGTAATATTGTTTTGTGTTCTTTTATAGAGAGCTTTTCATGCTTTTTTAGCGGTTTGGTGTCTAACACGTTCAAAAACACTGAAAAGACACGTTAATGATAATGTCGTTTCGTTTCCCGATAAAGGGGGCTTCCAATGCATTTTGACTTTTGGTACTTAACAATATGAAAAAAAAGTTTAAGTAAAAGTTTTCGGTAGAGTTGTTTTTCCATATAAAGTGCTAATCACGTGTTTTTGAGTTTTGGTACCTAAAAAGCTCAAAATCTCTCATAACACACTTTTCTCGTAATGTCCTTTCTTTTCTCCATGTAGGATGCTTTGCGTGTAATTTTTATACTTAACAAGCACAAAAACAATCAAAATACAAGTTTTTGGTAATGTTATTCTGTTTCTCCATAAAGGTTGTTATGCATGCGTTTCAGCGATTTCGGATGTAAGAAGGTCAAAAACACTCTAAAGATACTTTCTTGGTAATGTTATTTTATATTGCCAAATAGGGTGCTTTCAATGCTTTTTAGCATTTTGATTCCTAACACTCAAGTAAACACTCAAAAGACACGTTTCCTGTAATATAGTTTTGCTTCTTCATATAGGGATCTGCATGCATTATGATGTATTGCTACATAATATGAAAAACTGTCAAAATAAAAGTTTCAGGTAATGTTGTTCTTTTCTCTATATAGGGTGCTATTCATGCGTTTTAGCGTTTTGGTACTTAGAAAGCTCAAAAACACTAATAAAACTTGTTTCTCCTAATGTCTTTCTATTTTTCCCATATAGGATGCTTCGTATGTATTTTGACGTTTTGGTACATAAAAAGGTAAAAAAAAAATAATAAAAAAATAAAAACACGTTTTTAGTGATGTTCTGTTTCTCTATTAAGAAATATAGGATATATTCAATTTTCATTCAAGCGGTTTAGTGTTTGGTACCTAAGAGACTCAAAATACTGACAATGCACGTTTCTCTTAATGTTCTATCGTTTCCCCATACAGGGTGCTTTACATGTATTTTTAATATGATGTACGTAACAGGTTCAAAAAGACTCAAAATACATGTTTTTGGTAAGGTTTTTCTATTTGGTAAGGTTATTCGTGTATGTTGCACGTGTTTTAGCGTTTTGGTACGTAAAAAGTTTAAAACACTTAAAAGACATGCTTATCATTTTGCATTTCTATATAAGGCGCTTTCGAAAATGCATGCAAAACACTTTATATGAAGAAACAAAACGACATTAGCAGATACGTGCTTTTTCAAAGTTTTCAGCCACCAAAATTCGAAAATGTAAGGAATAAAAAAAAAAATACCAAAAACGTGCTTTTTGATTGTTTTTGAGCGTTTTACGTATGAAAACGCTAAAAAGCATGCCAACTCTATTTATAAAAAAAAAATAATTATAAAATAAATAACATTACGAAAAAAATGTATTTTTAATGTTTTTTGGTGGTAACAAAATGCATGCAAATTTCCCTATATGGGAAACTAAGTGATATTAGAAAAATCTGTATTATAAGTGTTTCTGAGCCTCTTACGTACCAGAACGCTAAAACGCATCTTTGGCACTTTAAATGGAGAAACAGAACAAAATTACCAAAAAAAGACTATTACATTTTACATTGTTAACAAAACGCCAAAATGGATCCAAAGCACCTTATATGGGTAAATACAAGGACATCATGAGAAACGTCTTTTATGAGTAATTTTGAGCTTCTTAGTTAACAAATCTCAAAAATTCGTGAAGAGCAATATTTATTGAAAAAAAAAAAAACTAAAAACGTTTATATTTATTTATTTAATTTTTTTTTTGGGGGTACCAAAACGCCAAAATGCACGCAAGGAACTATATATGTGAAAGGAAATGCCATTACTAGAAACGTGTCTTTTGAGTGTTTTTGAGCGTGTTAGGCACCAAACGCAAAAAAAAAAAAAAAAAAAAATTAAATCACCATATATAGGAACAGAAAACATCATTATCAAAAGCGTGTCTTTTGACTGTTTTAAGCTTCTTACATATCAAAACGCTGAAATGGATTCAAAACACCCTTTATGGAGAAACCAAATAATATTACCAAAAATGTGAAGTTAGAGTGTTTTTCAGCTTGTTAGGTAGAGAAACGACAACATTATTACAAAACAAAACGGTATTACCAGAAACGTGTATTATGAATATTATTGACCTTCCTAGGA
Source organism: Scylla paramamosain (assembly GCF_035594125.1). Lineage (NCBI taxonomy): Eukaryota > Metazoa > Arthropoda > Malacostraca > Decapoda > Portunidae > Scylla > Scylla paramamosain. The sequence goes on along the minus strand of NC_087196.1, from coordinate 2,011,629 downwards.
AACAAAAAGCAAACACGCGTGGATAGCACTGGATGTGTAGAAACACCAAAAAGGTGTGTTTTCAGTGTTTTCACTTTGTTAGTACGAAAACTTGAAAATACATGAAACGCAGTTTATATGAGGAAATTAATCAACATTAGCATAAATGTGTCTTTACAGTGTTTTCAACATTTTAGGAACCAAAAATCTAAAAAGCATGGAAAGCACACTATATTGAAAAAAAAAAAATACTAAAAACGTCTTTTTTTATTTATTTATTTATTTTTTTTTTTTTTTAGCTTTTTACGTACCGAAACGCTAGAATCTATGCAAAGCATCCTTTATGGAGAAACATAATAACATTATCAAAAACGTGTGAATTCTGTGTTTTCAGCTTCCTAAGTTCAAAAACACCAAAATGCATACAAAGTACCCTTTATGGGAAACGAAATGACATTACAAGAAATATGTTTTACAAGTGTTTCTGAACTTAAGTATAACTGTAAATGTTAAAACGCGTCAAGAGCAATTCCTATGAAGAAACAGAACAACATTGCCAAAAACGTCTATTTTGAGTGTTTTTTACAATATTACGTACCAAAACGCCAAAATGCATGCAAAGCACCATTTACAAGAAAACGAAAAGATATGACATGAAACGTGCCTGGTGTTTTAGTCTTTTTAAGAACCGAAACTTTAAAATGCCTTCATAGCAGTCTATATAGAGTAACAAAACAACGTTACCAAAAACACTTCTTTTGAGTGTTTTTTTCACATTGTTATGTACCAAAAAGTATGAAAACACTTTATATGGGGAAACGAAACGACATTGCCAAAAACATGTCTTTTGAGTATTTTTGAGCCAGTTAAGGCAACAAAACGCTAAAATGCATTGAAAGCACTCTATATTGCAATACAATACACATTAGAAAAAGCGTACCTTTTGAGTGTTTTTCATCTTCTTACGTACCAAGACGTTAAAACTTATGCAAAACATTCTTTGTGTAGAATAACATTACAAAAAATGTGTTTTTTGGGTGCTTTTAAGCTTGTTAGCTACAGAAACGGGAAAATGTATGCAAAGTACTTCATATGGTGAAACAAAACTTTATTAACTTAAAGGTGCATTTCATGTGTTTTTGATCTTGTTATGTAACATAAATCCTAAAACGCGTGAATAACACTCCATATGTAGAAACTGAATAATATTACCAAAAAAGTGTTTCGATTATTTCTCACAGTGTTAGGTACCAAAACGCCAAAATATTTATAAAGAACTTTATATGGGAAACGAATACACACACACACACACGCACACACACACACATACACACACACACACACACACACACACACACACACACACACACACACACACACACACACACACACACACACACACACACACACACACACACATATATATATATATATATATATATATATATATATATATATATATATATATATATATATATATATATATATATATATATATATATATATATATATATATATATATATATATATATATATATATATATATATATATATATATATATATATATATATATATATATATATATATAAAGCACACTATATTGGAAAGGAAAACATTACGAAAAATGTTTTGTTTTCAACTTATTAGGTACCAAAGCGTTAAAAGGCAAGCCGTTCATGAAAAAAACACAATAATATCATAAAAAGTGTGTATTTTCAATGTTTTGAACTTGTAATGTAGAAAAATACCAAAATTCATGAAAGTACCCTATTTCGGAAATGATACGATATTACAAGAAACAGGTATTATAAGTGTTCCTGAGCTTCTTAAGTACCAAACAATAAAATGCGTTAATAGCACTTTATATGGAGAAAAAGAATAACGTTACCAAAAAACTCTTTCTTTTAAATGCTATTTCCATTGTTAGGTAACAAAACGCAAAAATGCATGCAAGGAATTTTATATGAGGAAAAGAAATGACAAGACCAGAAACATGTAGTTTGAGTGTTTTTGATTGTGTTTGGCACGAAGACGTTACAAAGCATGAAAAGCAATTTATATGAGAATACAAAATAATATTACCAAAAACGTGTCTTTGGAGTGTTTATGAGTTTTTTACGTACCAAAATGATAAAACGCATACAAAATTTCTCTTTTTTTTTATTGAGGTAAAGAATAACATTGCCAAAAATGCTTATTTTAGATATTTTTTTTATATTGTTATGAACAGAAAAAAAAATAAAGATGCCTGCAAAGTACCCTATATTATGAAACAAAACGATATTATCAGAAACGTGTATTGAATGTTTTTTTTTTTTTTTATACTAAGATGCTAAAACGTGTGAATAACATTCAATATTAGGGAATATAAATACATTAAGAAAAACGTGTTTTTTACATTGTTAGGTACCAGAATAACAAAATGCATGCAGAGAACTCTAAATGGTGTAACGAAATGCCATTACAAGACACTTGAGTTTTGAGTGCCTTTGAGAGTGTTGAATACCGAAACTCTAAAAAAAAAATAAAAAAAAAACATGGAAAGTATCATATATGGGAATACAAATCAACATTACCAAAAACTTATATTTTGTATGTTTTAAAGCTTCCATACCAACACGCTCAAACGCGTGCAAAACACCCTTCATGGATGGAGTAATTGTTTTTTAACTTCTTATGTACATAAAAGCCAAAATGCAAGCAAAGTACCCCATAATGAGTAAAGAAACGATATTAACAGGAACGTGTTTGTGAGCCTCTTAGGTACCAAAACACTAAAACGCTTGAAAAGTATTCTATATGAAGAAACTTAACATTACCAAAAAGGTGTGTTTTGTTAGGTACCAAAACGGTAAAATGCTTATAAAAAAAAAGTTATTTAAAGAAACAGAACAACATTATGATGAACGTGTTTTTTTTTTTTAAGGTAACAAAGCACTAAAATGCTTTTGATGATCTCTATATAGGGAAACAGAAAGACATTACAAGGAATAAGTATTATAAGTGCTTTTGAGCTTGTTCGGTATCAAAGCTCTAAAACGCATGAATAGCACTTTATATGGAGAAATATAACATCACCAAAAACGTTTATTCATTTATTTATTTTCACATTGTTAGGCACCGAAACAATAAAATGTCCCCAAAGCACTTTATATCGTGAAACGAAATGACATTACCAGAAATGTGTCTTTTGAGTGTTTTTTTGAGCTTGTTAGAGAATGAGAAAAACATTACCAAAATCGTATAATTTGAATGATTTTCACATTGTTAGGCAGCAAAAACACCATAATGCTTGCTCGCTATACGAGAAAATTAAACAATGTAAGAAATGTGTTTTTGTGATTTTCAGCATGTTAGGCACGAAAACGCTAAATAGCATGGAAAGCACCTTATATAGAAATACAAAATAACGTTACTAAAAGCATGTCTTTTAAGTGTTTTAAACTTTTTACGTTCCAAAACGCTAGAACACGTGCAACAAACACGAATAACCTTACCAAATAGAAAAACCTTACCAAAAACGTGTATGTATGCATAACAAACTTTACGGAGAAACAGAATAACATTACCAAAAACTTTTATTTTGATTGTTTTTGTTCTTGTTAAGTATAAAAAAGCCAAAATACACGTAAAGCATCCTACATGGAGAAAAGAAAGGACATTACGAGAAAAGTGTATTATGAGAAATTTTGAGCTTTTTAGGTACCAAGACGCAAAAACACGTGATTAGCAGTTTATATGGAAAAACAACTCTACCGAAAACTCTTACTTAAACTTTTTTCATATTGTTAAGTACCAAAAGACAAAATGCATTGGAAGCCCCCTTTATCGGGAAACAAAACGACATTATCATCAACGTGTTTTTTGAGTGTTTTTCATCGTGTTAGATACCAAAACTCTAAAAAGCATGGAAAACGCTCTATAAAGGAATACAAAACAACATTACTAAAAACGTGTTTTATAGGTTCTTATTTACAGAAACGCTAAAACCCAATTAAAACACCGTTTATGGAGAAGCGAAATAAATATTTCGTTGATAAATTACATTCAGGACAGTTAGGGAACATCCCTTACAGAAGAATAAGATCACAGAAGAATGGTCCTAAATGGATGACTGAGGTTAAAACACTACATAGGGCGAAAGAGAAATATATATGAAATTAAAAACAGAGAAAGTGGTTTTAAGGCCATAATATAATGAATTAGTTAGAAAAGTCAGGAGTTTAACAAGGAAAGCTAAAAATAGTTATGAATTAAAGGTAGCCAGCCAAGCGAAGATGGACCCCAAGGGATTTTATCAGGCATATAAGACGAAGAATAGAGAAAGAATAGTTCCTTAAAGACAGCAGAATGGGACCTGATTTATTGTTGGGAGATTAGTAAAATTGTGAACGAGTATTTTTTAACTATCTTTGCCCAGGAAAACATTTGCCGAATAGTGATAAGATATTTAGAGTTGAAGAGAATGAGAGGCTGACAGATATTACCATAACTAAAGAGATAGTGGAACAGGAGATAGATAAGCTGAAAAGTTCAAGTCACCAGGACCAGATGAAATATATTACAGAGTTTTTAAGGAATGGAAAAAAAGGTTATAAGTAATCTGTTAGTTTCTGTCCTTAGGAAATCACTTTAGTCATATGAGGTATCGGTAATGTGGAGGCAGGCGAATATAGAAAGGAGATTTAACGTCTAATTATAGACCTGTCAGCTTAACTTCTGTTGAATGTAAAATAATGGAGTCATTCGAAGAACATTTAAGAACATTTAGACAAACATAACTTGATAAATCAGTCACAGCATGGCTTCACGAAGTGGGAGTCTTACCTGACAAACTTGGTAAGTTTATACAGTAAGGTTTACAAGGCGGCAGATAATGGTGATAGTTATGGCATCCTCTATCAGGACTTTAGTAAAGCGTTTGACAATGTACCCCATCACAGGGTACTGAGAAAAGTTAGGGCGCACGAGAGAGATGAGAAGGTGTTTAGATTGGATAAAGTCATGGCTAAGCGGCAGGCGACAGAGTGTTGTAATAAACGGCTCGAAATCCGGGTGGGGTCAAGTAATTAAAGCCAAAGGGAGCAGTATTAGTACCGATGTTGTTTGTAATATATGTCAATGACTTGGATAGTGGAATTAGTAGTGTTGTTAGTAAATTTGCGGATGACACGAGAATATGTAGATTAATTATGTCAGAATCGCATACCATCACCTTGCAGGCAGATTTGGATATGATGAACGAATGGACAGACAGATGGCAAATGCAGTTTAATATCAACAAATGCAAAGCACTTAGCGTAAGTAGAAGAAACCCACACAGTAGTTACACAATTAACAACGAAGTTCTGATAGGTTCAGGGTAATAAAAAGATTTGGGAGATAAAGTTAGCTCTGAACTCCGTCTAAGAAAGCAATGAAAAGAGGCCAGAAAAAAAAACAAATAGTGTATTATGATTCATTTTAAGGAGTGCTAAAAGTAGAACTCCCTAAGTAATCTTAAAGTTACATTTGGCGCTAGTCAGACCTACGCTGTCCAATTCTGGTCACCACATCACAGGAAGGATAAAGGTCTATTAGAATCATTACAAAGGAGAATGACTAAAAGGATACAGGGGATGAGGAGTATTCCTTACGAAGCGAGATTCAAGCTGTTAAATTTACATTCTTTAAAGAGACGTAGGTTAAGAGTGGACCTGACAGAAGTCTTTAAGTGGTATATGGGGAACATAAGGAAAATTCTTAGAATCTGTAACCTTGATAGAACAAGAAAAATGGGTTCAAGCCTGAAAACTTGATGTTCAAAAAGGAGATAAGACGGAATTGGTTCTCAAATAAAGTAGTAGATGATTGGAACGGACGTAGTAATCAAGCTGTTAGTGCTGAGGCATTTGGGAACTGTAAGAGAAAATTAGACATTTATGGATGGGGATGATAGGTGGGAATAGGTAGGCATATTTCATACAAGTACTGCCATGTGTAGGCCTGATGCCTTCTTGCAGATTTACTTATTTCTTATGTTCTTATATTCTTATTAGCAAAAGCGTGTATTTTCTGTATGTTCTTATGTTCTTATTACCAAAAGCGTGTATTTTCAGTGTTTTTCAGCTATTACGTGAAAAAAAATGCCAAAATGCATGCAAAGCACCCTAAATGAGTAAAAAAAAGGGACATTACGAGAAACGTGCGTTATGAGTGTTTTTCAGATTCTTAGATACCAAAACGCTGAAACTCATGAATAAAACTCTTAATTGAGAGACAGAACAACTTTACCAAAAGCGTGTATTTTCAGTGTTTTTCATATTCTTGGTTACCAAAACCCCAAATTGCAAGTGAAACTAGCTTTATGTGAAAAAAAAGACATTTCCAGAAAAGTGTCTTTTAAGAGTTTTTGAACGTGTTAGGCACATAAAGCACTAAAAAGTAAGGCAATGATATTAAATAGGAATAAAACCAACTTTTACCAAGAACTTGCCTTTAAGTGTTTTTGACATCCTTACATACCAAAACGCTAAAACGCATGCAAAACACCCTTTATGGAGAACAGAATAACATTACCAAAAACATGTATTTTGAGTATTTTTGATCCTGTTACCTATTAAAAAGCTTAAATACATGCAAAGAACCCTATGTTTGGGAAACGAAAGGACATTACGAGAAACGTGTATTATGAGTGTTATTAAGTTCCTTAAGTACCAAAAAGCTAAAACCCACAAATAACAACACTCTTTATAGAGAGAGAGAAAAAAAAAGTAATTTTCTTTTTTTTTTGTTAGTCTTCTTCATAGGTACCGAGATGCCAAAATTCTGGCAAAATTCTGGCAAAATGCTATTTAGCGTTTTCGTGCCTAACACGCTGAAAAACACATAAAAACACATTTCTTACATTGTTGTTTAATTTTCTCGTATAGCGAGCAAGCATTATGTTGTTTTGCTACCTTACAATGTGAAAACATTCAAATTACACGATTTTGGTAATGTTTTTTCTTTCTCCATTTTTGCGTTTTGGTACCTGAGAGGCTAAAAAAAAAAAAAAAACTCATAATACACGTTTTTTGTCATGTCCTTTCGTTTCCTCATATAGGCTGTTTTTGGTGCTTTGGTACCTAACAGGGTGTTTGCATGTATTTTGACATTTTAGTTCGTAAGAACCTAAAAAAAAAAAACACTCTAAAGACACGTTTTAGTAAAGTTGTTTTGTATTCCCCTATGGGGTGATTTCGTTGTTTCTTACTGATTTGGTGCCTAACACGCTCAAAAAATAACAAAAGACAAGTTTCTAGTGATTTCGTTTCGTTTCTTCATATAGGTTGCTTTACATGCATGTTTGATAATTATCAATGTAAAAAAAATACCCGTTTTTGGTAAGTTTGTTCTTTTTCTACAGAGCACTATTGAAGTACTGACTTGGTACTTAAGAAAGTAATAAAAAAAAAAAACACATAACAAACGTTTCTCGTAATGTCCTTTTTATTTCCATATGCAGGGTGATTTGTTTGATGACAGGCGATTTTGTACATAAGCTAAAAAAAAAAAAGAAAAAATACACGTTTTTGGTTAATGTATTCTGTTTCTCTATATATGGTATTTTCATATGTTTTTAAAGTCGTTTCTTATATCTATATATGAGTCTTTGCATGAATTTTGGCTTTTTGGTAACTAACAATGTCATAACACTCAAAATGCACGTTTTTTTTTGGCAGTATTGTTCTAGTTCTCCATATATAGTGTTTTTCATGCGTTTTACCCTTTTGATACTAAGAAAATCAAAAACACTCATAATACACGTTTCTCGTAATGTCTTTTAATTTTTCCCATATAGGGTATTTCCGATTCATTTAGGCGTTTTTTTACGTATCAATCTTACAAAAGACTCAAAATGCGTTTTAGCGCTTTCGTATGTAAGGAGCTTAAAAACACCTAAAGGCAAGTTATTGGTAAAAGTTGGTTTTACTCCCATGTAATGTGATTGCCCTGCTTTTTAGTGCTTTATTGCCTAACACGCTCAAAAAAAACTCAAAAGACACTTTTCTGGTAATATTTTTTTTCATACATAAAGCTAGTTTCGCATGCAATTTGGGGTTTTGGTAAGTAAGAATGTTAAAAAGATTCAAAATACACCCATATGGTAAGGTTGTTGTGTTTCTCAATTAAGAGTGTTCTAGATGAATTTCAGCATTTTGGTATCTAAGAAACATCTCCATATACACGAGTTTTTTGCGTGTTTTGCCTTGTGGTTCTTGTGAAACTATAAAACACTCATTATACACGATTCTCGTAATGTCCTTTTCTTTCCCAATATAGAGTGCTTTGCAACTATTTTCGCGTTTTCTGTAGGTAACAAGCTCAAAAACACTCAAAATATAACATTTTTAGTAATATTATTCTATTTCTTCATATTGGTTGGTTTGCATCCGTTTTAATGTTTTTCTAAGTAAAACACTAAAAAGACACGTTTTCAGTAATTTTGTTTTGGATTCCCATATAGAGTGACTTCCATATTATTTATCGTTTTGGTGCCTAACTTGCTGAAAAACACTCAAAAGACAGGTATCCGGTAAAGTCATTTAATTTCTTCATGTAGGTGGCTTTGCATACACTTTAGTGTTTGGTACATAAGAGTCCGAAAAAAAAAATAATAACTTTTTTCATATTATTATTATTCATCTCGGTACCTATGAAGATAAATAACAAAAAAAAAAAATCCTAGTTTTTATTTATTTATTTATTTTCTCTATAAAGAGTGTTATTTGTGGGTTTTAACTCTTTTCGTACTTATGGAACTTAAAAACACTCATAATACGTTTCTCGTAATGTCCTTTCGTTTCCCAAACATAGGGTTCTATGCATGTATTTAAGCGTTTTTATACGTAACAGATCAAAAGCACTGAAAATTCATGTTTTTCGTAATGTTACTTTGTTTCTCCATAAAAGGTGTTTTGCATGCATTTTAGAGTTTTGGTATGTAAGGAGCTGAAAAACACTAAAAGACAAGTTCTTGGTAAATGTTGGTTTTATTCCCATGTAATGTCATTGCCATGCTTTTTTGTGCTTTATTGCCTAACACGCTCAAAAACACTCAAAAGACACTTTTTTTCTGTTAATGTCATTTATTTCCCACATAAAGCTAGTTTTGCATGTAATTTCGGGTTTTGGTAACTAAGAATGTGAAAAACACTCAAAATACACACATTTGGTAAGGTTGTTCTGTTTCTCAATTAAGAGTGTTATTCATGAATTTCAGCATTTTGGTATCTAAGAAACATCTCCATATACACGAGTTTTTGCTTGTTTTGCCTTTTGGTTCTTGTGAAACTATAAAACACGCATTATAAACGTTTCTCGTAATGTCCTTTTGTTTCCCAATATAGAGAGATTTGCATCCATTTTCGCTTAAAAACACAAAAAAAAATACCTTTTTGGTAATATTATTCTATTTCATGATATTGGTTGATTTGCATTCGTTTTAGCGTTTTTCTACGTAAAACACTGTAAAGACACGTTTTCAGTAATTTTGTTTTGGATTCCCATACAGAGTGACTTCCATATTATTTATTGTTTTGGTGCCTAACATACTGAAAAACAGGCAAAAGACAGGTTTCAGGTAAAGTCGTTTAATTTCCCCATATAGGTGGCTCTACATGCACTTTGGGGTTTGGTACATAACGGTCTGAAAAAAAGCTAAAATTAACTTTTTTGATATTCTTTTTTCACATAATTTCCCTGAATTTTGCCAGAATTTTTGGCATATCGGTACCTATGAAGATCAATAACAAAAAAAAAATGTTATTTTTTTCATTTATTTATTTACTTTTTTCTCTATAAAGAGTGTTATTTGTGGGTTTAAGCTTTTTGGTACTTAAGGAAAATAAAAACAATCACAATACTCGTTTCTCGTAATGTCCTTTTGTTTCCTAAAGATAAGGTTCTTTGCATGTATTTAAGCGTTTTTATAGGTAACATGATCAAAAACACTCAAAATATACCTTTTTGGTAATGTTATTCTATTTCTTCATATTGGTTGGTTTCCATCCGTTTTAGCGTTTTTCTACGTAAAACACAGAAAAGACACGTTTTGAGTAATTTTGTTTTGGATTCCCATATAGAGTGACTTTCATGTTATTTATCGTTTTGATGCCTAACATGCTGAAAAACACTCAGAAGACAGGTTTCTTGTAAAGTCGTTTAATTTCCCCATATAGGTGGCTTTCCATACACTTTAGGGTTTGGTACATACCAGTCCGAAAAAAAAAACTAAAATTAACCTTTTTTATGATATTCTTTTTTCACGTAATTTTCCTGAATTTTGCCAGAATTTTGGCATCTCGGTACCTATGAAGATCAATAAAAAAAATGCTATTTTTTTATTTATTTATTTTTTTCTCTATAGTGTTATTTGTGGGTTTTAGCTTTTTGGTACTTAAGGAACTTATAAACACTCATAATACACATTCCTCGTAATGTCTTTTCATTCCCAAACATAGGGTTCTTTGCATGTATTTAAGCGTTTTTATTTGTAACAAGCTCAAAAACATTCAAAATACATGTTTTTGATAATGTTATTCTGTTTTTCCATAAAGGGTGTTTTGTATGGGTTTTAGCGTTTTGGTAGGTAAGGAGCTCAAAAAAACTTAAAGGCAAATTCTTGGTAAAAGATTTTTATATTCCCATGTAATGTGATTGCCCTGCTTTTTAGTGCTTTATAGCCTAACACGGTGAAAAACACTAAAAAGACACTTTTCTAGTATTTAATTTTTTTTCCACAGTTTCGCATGTAATTTGGGGTTGGACCACTAAGAATGTGAAAAAAAAAACACTCAAAATACACTCATTTCCTAAGATTGTTCTGTTTCTCAATTAAGAGTGTTATTTATGAGTTTCAGCATTTTGGTATCTAAGAAACTTCTCCATATATACGAGTTTTTGCGTTGTTTGCCTTATGGTTCTTAAAAACTATTAAAACATTCATTATACAATTTTCTTGTATTATCCTTTTGTTTCCCAATATAGACTGCTTTGCATTCATTTTTGCGTTTTTTGTAGGTAACAAGCTCATAAACACTCAACTTTTTTGTAATGTTATTCTATTTCTTCATATTGGTTAGCTTGCATCCGTTTTAGCGTTCTACGCTAAAACTGAAAAGACACGTTTTCAGTAATATTGTTGAAATTGCTGAAAACACCCAAAGACACGTTTCATGTAAAGTCGTGTAATTTCCCCATATAGGTGGCTTTGCATGCACTTCCGGGTTTCGTACATAACTCCGGAAAAAGCTAAAATTATTTTTTTTATGTTTTTTTCACATAATTTCCCTAAATTTTCTCAGAATTAATTAATAACAAAAAAAAAATCTATTTTTTTAATTATTTTTTTTTCTCTATAAAGAGTGTTATTTGTGGGTTTTAGATTTTTGGTACTTAAGGAACTTAAAAATACTCATAATACACGATTTTCGTAATGTCCTTTCGTTTCACAAACATAGGGTTCTTTGCATGTATTTAAGCGTTTTTATAGGTAACATGATAAAAAACAATCAAAATACATGTTTTTGGTAATGTTATTCTGTTTCTCCATAAAGGTTGTTTTGCATGCGTTTAGCGTTTTGGTATGTAAGGAGTTAAAAAACACTTAAAGGCAAGTTCTTCGTAAAATTTGGTTTTATTCCAATGTATTGTGATTGTTCTGCTTTTTAGTGTTTTGTTGCATATAACGCTCAAAAACATTCAAAAGACACTTTTCTGGTAATGTCATTTTTTTTCCCACATAAAGCTAGTTTCGCATGTAATTTGGGATTTTCGTAACTAAGAATGTGAAAAACACTCAAAATACACACATTTGGTAAGGTAGTTCTGTTTCTCATTTAAAAGTGTTATTCATGAGTTTTAGCGTTTTGGTATGTAAGAAACTTCTCTATATACACGAATTTTTGCGTTTTTTCCCATCTGGTTCTTGTGAAACTATAAAACACTCGTTATACACGTTTCTTGTAATGTCCTTTTGCTTCCCAATATAGAGTGCTTTCGATCCATTTGCGCGTTTTTTGTAGGTAAAAAGCTCAAAAACACTTTTTGGTAATGTTATTCTATTTCTTCATATTTGTTGGTTTGCTTCCGTTTTAGCGTTTTTCTACGTAAAACACTGAAAAGACACGTTTTCAGTAATTTTGTTTTGGATTGACATATTGACTGACTTCCATATTATTTATCGCTTTGGTGCCTAACATACTGAAAAACACTGAAAAGACAGGTTTCTGGTAAAGTCGTTTAACTTCCTTATATAGGTGGCATGCACTTTAGAGTTTGGTACATAAAAATAAAAAAAAAGAGCTATAATTAACTTTTTTGATAATGTTCTTTTTTTACATAAATTTACCTAATTTGGCAGAATTTTGGCATCTTGGTACCTATGAAAATCAATAAAAAAAACTATTTTTTTTCTTTATTTATTTTTTTCTCTATAAAGAGTGTTATTTGTGGATTTTAACGTTTTTTGGTACTTAAGGAACTTAAAAACGGTCCTAATACACGTTTCTCGTAATGTCCTTTGGTTTCCAAAACATAGGGTTCTTTGCATGTATTTAAGCGTTTTTATAGGTAACATGATCAAAGGCACTTAAAACACATGTTTTTAGTAGTGTTATTTTGCTTCTCCATAAAGGAGTTTTTTGCATGCGTTTTAGCGTTTTGGTTTGTAAGGAGGTCAAAAACACTTGAAGGCAAGTTCTTGGTAAAAGTTGGTTTTAATCCCATGTAATGTGATTGCCCTGTTTTTTTATGATTTATTGCCTAACACGCTCAAAAACACACAAAAGACACTTCTAATAATGTAATTTTTTTTTTCAACATAGTTTCGCGTGCTATTTGGGGTTTTGCTAACTAAGAATGTGAAAAACACTCAAAATACACGCATTTGGTAAGGTTGTTCTGTTTCTCGATTAATATTGTTATTCATAATTTTCAGCATTTTGGTATCTAGAAGAAACTTCTTTATATACACGAGTTTTTGCGTTTTTTGCCTTGCGGTTCTTGTGAACCACAAGTTCTTTTGCTCAAAAATAATAAGACACGTCTTATTATCCACGTTTCTCGTAATGTCCTTTTGTTTCCCAGTAGGGAATGCAGTAGGGATCCATTTTCGCGTTTTTTGTAGGTAACAAGCTTAAATACACTCAAAATGTACCTTTTTGGTAATGTTATTTTATTTCTTCTTATTGGTTGGTTTGCATCCGTTTTAGCGTTTTTCTACGTAAAACACCGAAAAGACACGTTTTCAGTAATTTTGTTTTAGATTCTCATATAGAGTGACTTTCATGTTATTTACCGTTATGGTTCCTAACAAGCTGAAAAACACTCATAAGACAGTTTTCTGGCAAAGACGTTTAATTTCCCCATATAGGTGGCTTTGCATGCACTTTAGGGTTTGGTACATAACAGTACGAAAAAAAAAAGCTAAAATTAACTTTTTTGATAATTGACTCATAATTTCCTGAATTTTGCCCAAATTTTGGCATCTCGGTACCTGTGAAGATGAAAAAGAAAGAAAAAAATATCGTATTTTTTTATTTGTTTATTTATTTTTTTTCTCAATAAAGAGTGTTATTTGTGGCTTTTAGCTTTTTGGTAAATAATGATCTTAAAAAAACTCATAATACACGTTTCTCGTAATGTCCTTTCTTTTCCCAAAAATAGGGTTCTTTGCATGTATTTAAGCGTTTTTATTGGTAACATGATCAAAAACACTCAAAATACATGTTTTTGGTAATGTTATTCTCTTTCTCCATAAAGTGTGTTTTGCACGCGTTTTAGCGTTTTGGTATATAAGGAGCTCAAAACACTTAAAGGCAAGTTCTTGGTAAAAATTAGTTTTATTCCAATGAAAAGTGATTGCCTTGCTTTTTAGTGCTTTATTGCCTATCACGCTCAAAAACACTCAAAAGACATTTTTCTGGAAATGTCATGTTTTCCCACATAAATCTGGTTTCGCATGAAATTTGGGTTTTTGGTAACTAAGAATATGAAAAACACTCGAAATACACGAATTTGGTAAGGTTGTTCTGTTTCTCAATTAGGAATGTTATTCATGAGTTTCAGCATTTTGGTATCTAGGAAACATCTCCATATCTACAAGTTTTTGCGTTTTTTCCCTTTGTTTTTTTTGAACTATAAAACACTCATTATACACTTTTCTTGCGATGTAGTTTTATTTCCTAAAATAGAGTGCTTTGCATCAATTTTCGCGTTTTTTGTAGGTAACAAGCTCAAAAACACTCAAAATATACCTTTTTGGTAATGTTTTTCTATTTTTTTATATTGGTTGGTTTGCATCCGTTTTAGCGTTTTTCTACGTAAAACACTGAGAAGACACGTTTTCAGTAGTTTTGTTTTGGATTCCCATATAGAGTGAGTTCCTTATTTATTTATCGTTTTGGTGCCTAACATTCTGAATAACACTCAAAAGACAGATTTCTTTTAAGGTCGTTTAATTTCCTCATATACGAGGCTTTGCATGCACTTTAGGGTTTGGTATATAACAGTCCGAAAAAAAGCTAAAATTAACTTTTTTGATAATTTTCATTTATCATATAATAGCCCGGAATTTTTCCAGAATTTTGGCATCTCAGTACCTATGAAGATGAATAACAAAAAATAAATAAATCCTATCTTTCTATTTTTATTTTTTTTATTTTTCAAAATAAAAAGTGTTATTTGTGGGTTTTAGCTTCTTGGTACTTAAGGAACTAAAAAAACACTCATAATACATATTTCTCGCAATGTCCTTTCGTTTCCCAAACATAAAGTTCTTTGCATGTATGTAAGCGTTTTTATAGATAACATGATCAAAAACACTCAAAATACATGTTTTTGGTGATGTTATTTTGTTTATCCATAAAAGGTGTTTTGCATGCGTTTTAGCGTTTTGGTAAGTAATGAGCTCAAAAAACACCTAAAGGCAAGTTCTTGGTAAAAGTTGGTTTTATTCCCATGTAATGTGATTGCCCTGCTTTTTAGTGGTTTAATGACTAACACGCTCAAAAACACTTGAAAGACATTTTCTGGTAATACTATTTTTTTCCCACATAAAGCTAGTTTCGCATGGAATTTGAGGTTTTGGTAACTAAGAATGTGAAAAACACTCAAAATACAGGCATTTAGTAAGGTTGTTCTGTTTCTTAATTAAAAGTGTTATTCATGAGCTTTAGCATTTTGGTATGTAAGAAACTTCTTAATGTACACGAGTTTTTGAGTTTTTTGCCTTGTGGTTCTTATGAAACTATAAAACACTCATTATACACGTTTCTCGTAATGTCCTTTTCTTTCCTAATATAGAGTGTGTTTCATCCATTTTCGCATTTTTTTTGTAGGTAACAAGCTCAAAAACACATCAAAATATATTTTTTTGGTAATGTTATTCTATTTCTTCATATTGGTTGGTTTGCATCCATTTTAGCGTTTTCTACGTAAATCACTGAAGAGACACGTTTTCAGTTATACTGTTGAAATTGCTGAAAAAACACTCAAAAGACAGGTTTCTGGTAAAGTCGAGTAATTTCTCCATATAGGTGGCTTTGCATGCACTTCAGGGTTTGGTACATAACTCCGGAAAAAAGCTAAAATTATTTTTTTATAATGATTTTTTTTTACAAAATTTCCCTGAATTTTTCCAGAATTTTTGGTATCTCGGTACCTCTGAAGATGAATTCGAAATTTTTTTTTCTATATAAAGTGTTATTTGTAAGTTTAAGCTTTTTGGAACTTAAAAACACTCATAATACACGATTTTCGTAATGTCCTTTTCTTATACAAACATAGGGTTCTTTACATGTATTTCAGCGTTTTTATAGGTAAAATGATCAAAAACACTCAAAATAAATAAAAAATAATGAGTTAAAAAACACAAACGCAAGTTCTTCGTGAAAGTTGGTTTTATTTCCAAGTAATGTGATTCTTCTGCTTTTTAGTGCTTTGTTGCATATCACGCTCAAAAACACTCAAAAGACATTTTTCTGGTAATGTCATTTTTTTCTTACATAAAGCTAGTTTCGCATGTAATTTGGCAATTTCGTAACTAAGAATGTAAAAAACACTCAAAATACAGAATTTGGTAGGGTAGTTCTGTTTCTCGATTAAAAGTGTTATTCATGCATTTCATCATTTTGGTATGTAAGAAACTTCTTTATATACACGAGTTTTTGCGTTTATTGCCTTGTGGTTCTTGTGAAACTATAAAACACTCTTTATACACGTTTCTCGTAATGTTCTTTTGTTTCCTAATATAGAGTGTTTTCCATCCATTTTTGCATTTTTTGTAGGTAACAAGCTTAAAAACACTCAAAATATATCTTTTTGGTAATGTTATTCTATTTCTTCATAATGGTTTGTTTCCATCCGTTTTAGCGTTTTTCTTCGTAAATATCTGAAAAGACTCGTTTTCAGTAATATTGTTGAAATTGCTTTTGGTACAGGTTTCTGGTAAAGTCGTGTAATTTTCCCATATAGGTGGCTTTGGATGCACTTCAGGGTTTGGTACATAACTCCGGAAAAAGGCTAAAATTATTTTTTTTTATAATTTTTTTTCTTTACCTAATTTCCCTGAATTTTGCCAGAATTTTGGCATCTCGATACCTTTGAAGATGAATAAAAAAAAGTATTTATTTACTTTTATTTTTATTTTTTTCTCTATAAAGAATGTTACTTGTGTGTTTTAGCTTTTCGGTACTTAAATAATCTAAAAACTCTTATAATACACAATTTTCGTAATATCCTTTCGTTTCACAAACATAGGGTTCTTTGCATGTATTTAAGCCTTTTTATAGGTAACATGATCAAAAACACTGATAATTCATGTTTTTGGTAATGTTATTTTCTTTCTCCATAAAGGGTGTTTTGCATGCGTTTTAGCGTTTTGTTATGTAATGAGTTAAAAACACTTAAAGGCATGTTTTTGGTAAAAGTTGGTTTTATTGCCATGTAATGTGATTGTTCTGCTTTTTAGTGCTTTGTTGCATATCACGCTCTAGAACACTCAAAAAACACTTTTTTGGTAATGTCATTATTCCCCACATAAAACTAGTTTCGCTTGTAATTTCGGATTTTCGTAACTAAAAATGTAAAAAACACTCAAAAAACTCACATTTGGTAAGAAAATTATTTTTTTCAATTAAAAGTCTCATTCATGAGTTTCAACATTTTGGAATGTAAGAAACTTCTTTATATACACGAGTTTTTGCGTTTTTTGCCTTGTGGTTCTTGTGAAACTATAAAACACTCATTATACACGTTTCTCGTAATGTCCTTTTGCTTCCCAATATAGAGTGCTTTCTATCCATTTTCGCGTTTTTTGTAGGTAACAATTTCAAAAACACTCAAAATATACCTTTTTGGTAATGTTATTCTATTTCTTCATTTTGGTTGGTTTGCATCCGTTTTAGCGTTTTTCTACGTAAAACACCGAAAAGACACGTTTTCAGTAATTGTGTTATGGATTCCCATATAGATTGACTTCCTTGGGTTTTATCGTGTTGGTTCCTAACATGCTGAAAAACACTCATAAGACAGTTTTCTGGCAAAGAGGTTTAATTTCCCCATATAGGTGGGTATGCATGTTTTAGGGGTTTGGTACATGAGTCCGAAAAAAAAGCTAAATTTAACTTTTTTGATAATGTTCTTATTTCATATAAATTCCTGAACTTTGCCCGAATTTTGGCACCTAGTTATCTGTGAATATGAATAAGAATGAAAAAAAAAAAAATTATCTATTTATTTTTTTTTCTCAATAAAGAGTGTAATTTTTGGCTTTTAGCTTTTTATACTTAATGAACTTAAAAACACTCATAATACACGTTTCTCGTAATGTCCTTTCGTTTCCCCAAAATAGGGTTCTTTCCATGTATTTAAGCGTTTTTATTGGTAACATGATTAAAAACACTCAAAATACGTTTTTGGTAATGTTATTCTGTTTCACCATAAAGTGTATTTTGCATGCGTTTTAGTTGTTTTGGATTCCATATAGATTGACTTCCATGTTATTTATCGTGTTGGTTCCTAACATGCTGAAAAACACTCATAAGAAAGTTTTCTGGCAAAGACGTTTAATTTCCCCATATAGGTGGCTTTGCATGCAATTTAGGGGTTTGGTATATAACAGTCCGAAAAAAAAGCTAAATTTAACTTTTTTTATAATGTTCTTATTTCATATAATTTCCTGAACTTTGCCCGAATTTTGGCACCTCGTTACCTGTGAAGATGAATAAGAATGAAAAAAAAAATATATCGTATTTTTTTATTTATTTATTTTTTTCTCCATAGTGTAATTTGTGGCTTTTAGCTTTTTCGTACTTAATGAACTTAAAAACACTCATAATACACGTTTTTCGTAATGTCCTTTCGTTTCCCAAAAATATGGTTCTTTGCATGTATTTAAGCGTTTTTATTGGTAACATGATCAACAACACTCAAAATACATGTTTTTTGTAATGTTATTCTGTTTCACCATAAGGTGTATTTTGCATGCATTTTAGTGTTTTGGTATATAAGGAGCTCAAATACACTTAAAGGCAAGTTCTTGTTAAAAATTTGTTTTATTCCAATGTAATGTGATTGCCTTGCTTTTTAGTGCTTTATTACCTAACACGCTCAAAAACACTCAAAAGACATTTTTCTGGTAATGTCTTTTTTTTTCCCACATAAAGCTGGTTTCGCATGCAATTTGGGGTTTTGGTAACTAAGGATGTTAAAAGCACTCAAAATACTCGCATTTAGTAAGATTGTTCTGTTTCTCAATTAAGAGTGTTGTTCCAGAGTTTCAGGATTTTGGAATGTAAGAAACTTCTCTAAATACACGAGTTTTTGCGTTTTTTGCCTTGTAGTTCTTGTGTAACTATAAAGCACTCATTATATACATTTCTCGCAATGTTTTGCTTCCCAATATAGAGTGCTTTCCATCCATTTTCGCTTTTTTGTAGGTAACAATTTCAAAAACACTCAAAATATACTTTTTGGTAATGTTATTTTATTTCTTCATATTGGTTGGTTTGCCTCCGTTTTAGCGTTTTTCTACGTAAAACACCGAAAAGACACGTTTATAGTAATTTTCTTTTGGATTCCCATATATATAGACTTTCATGTTATTTATCGTGTTGGTTCCTAACATGCTGAAAAACACTCATAAGACCGTTTCTCTGGCAAAGTCGTTTAATTTCCCCATATATGTGGCTTTGGATGCACTTTAGGGGTTTGGTACATAAGAGTCCGAAAAAAAGCTAATTTTAACTTTTTTGATATTGTTCTTATTTTACATAATTTCCTGAATTTTGACCGTATTTTGGCATCTCGGTACCTGTGAAGATGAATAAGAAAAAAAAAATGTATTTTTTTTATTTATTTATTGTTTCTCAATAAAGAGTGTTATTTGTGGCTTTTAGCTTTTTAGTAATTAATGAACTTAAAAACACTCATAATACACGTTTCTCGTAATCTCCCTTCATTTCCCAAAAATACTGTACTTTGCATGTATTTAAGCGTTTTTATTGGTAACATGATCAAAACCACTCAAAATACATGTTTTTGGTAAAATTATTCTTTTTCACCATAAAGAGTGTTTTGCATGCGTTTTAGTTTTTTGGTATATAAGGAGCTCAAAAACACTTAAAGGCAAGTTCTTGGTAAAATTTCGTTTTCCTCCAGTGTAATGTGATTGCCCTCCTTTTTAGTGCTTTATTGCCTATCACGCTCAAAAACACTCAAAAGACACTTTTCTGGTAAAGTTTTTTTTTTTTGCACAAATCTTTTTTTGGGGTTTTGGTAACTAAGAATGTTAAAAACACTCAAAATACACGCATTTAGTAAGGTTGTTCTGTTTCTCAATTAGGAGTGTTATACATGAGTTTTAGCATTTTTGTATCTAGGAAACCTCTCCATATACACGAGATTTTGCGTTTTTTGCCTTAAGGTTCTTTTTAACTATAAAACACTCATTATACACTTTTCTTGCAATGTCCTTTTGTTTCCCAATATAGAGTGCTTTGCATCAATTTTCGCTTTTTTTGTAGGTAACAAGCTCAAAAACACTCAAAATATATCTTTTTAGTAACGTTTTTCTATTTCTTGATATTGGTTGCTTTGCATCAGTTTTAGTGTTTTTCTACGTAAAACACTGAGAAAACACGTTTTCAGTAACTTTGTTTTGGATTCCCATATAGAGTGAGTTCCTTATTATTTATCGTTTTGGTGCCTAACATGCTAATAAACACTCAAAACACAGATTTCTGGTAAGGTCGTTTAATTTCCTCATATAGGAGGCTTTGCATGCACCTTAGGGTTTGGTACATAACAGTTCGAAAAAAAAAAAGCTGAAATTAACTTTTTTGATAATATTCTTTTATCATATGATTGCCCTGAATTTTCCCAGAATTTTGGCATCTTGATACCTATGAAGATGAATAACAAAAAAAAAAAAAAAAAAAAAAAAAAAAAAAAAAAAAAAAATATTTTTTATTTTGTAAACAAAGAGTGTTATTTTTGGGTTTTAGCTATTTGGTACCTAAGGAACTTAAAAAAACACTCATAATACACGTTTCTCGTAATGTCCTTTTGTTTCCCAAACATAATGTTCTTTGCATGTATTTAAGCGTTTTTATAGATAACATGATCACAAATACTCAAAATACATGTTTTTGGTAATGTTATTCTGTTTCTCCATAAAGTTTGTTTTGCATGCGTTTTAGCGGTTTGGTATATAAGGAGCTCAAAAATACTTAAAGGCAAGTGTTTGGTATAAATTGGTGTTATTGCAATGTAATATGATTGCCCTGCTTTTTAGTGCTTTATTGCCTATCACGCTCAAAAACATTTAAAAGACACTTTTCTGGTAATGTCATTTTTTTCTCACTTAAAGGTGGTTTCGCATGCAATTTGGGGTTTTGGTAACTAAGAATGTGAAAAGCATTCAAAATACACGCATTTAGTAAGGTTGTTCTGTTTCTCAATTAAGAGTGTTATTGATGAGTTTCAGCATTTTGGTATGTAGGAACCTTCTCCATATACACGAGTTTTTGTGTTTTTTGCCTTTTGGTTCTTTTGAACTATAAAAAAAAAACTCATTTTACAGTTTTCTTGCAAAGTCTTTTTGTTTTCTAATATAGAGTGCTTTGCATCAATTTTCGCGTTTTTTGTAGGTAACAAGCTCAAAAACACTCAAAATAAACTTTTTTGGTAATGTTTTTCTATTTCTTGATATTGGTTGGTTTGCATCCGTTTTAGCGTTTTTCTACGTAAAACAGAAAAAAAAACACGTTTTCAGCAATATTGTTTTGGATTCTCATATAGAGTGAGTTCCTTATTATTTATCGTTTTGGTGCCTAACATGCTGAAAAACCCTCAAAAAACAGATTTCTGGTAAAGTCGTTTAATTTCCTCATAATTATAGGAGTGTTTGGATGCACTTTAGTGTTTGTTACATAAGTGTCCGAAAAAAAGCTATAATTAACTTTTTTGATAATTTTCTTTGATCATATAATAGCCATGAATTTTCCCAGAATTTTGGCATCTCGGTACCTATGAACATGAATAACAAAAAAAAAAAAAAAAATCCTATTTTTTTATTTTCTTATTTTTTTTTTTTTTCTAAATAAAGATTGTTATTTGTGGGTTTTAGTTTCTTGGTATTTAAGGAACTTAAAAACACTTATAATAAACATTTTTCGTAATATCCTTTCGTTTTGGAAACATAAGGTTCTTTGCATGTATTTAAGCGTTTTTATAGATAACATGATCAAAAACACTCAAAATATATGTTTTTGGTAATTTTATTCTGTTTCTCCATAAAAGGTGTTTTGCATGCGTTTTAGCGTTTTGGTATGTAATGAGTTCAAAAACACTTAAATTCAAATTCTTGGTAAAAGTTGTTTTTATTCCCATGTAATGTGATTGCCCTGCTTTTTAGTGGTTTATTGCCTAACACGCTCAAAACACTCAAAAGACACTTTTCTGGTAATATCATTTTTTTCCCACATAAAGCTAGTTTTGCATGGAAACTTGTATGCTGAGCGTTTTTCAGCTTGTTAGATACAAAAACACCAAAGTGCATGCAAGACAACCTGTATAAGAAAAGCAATCAATATTAACAAAAAACTTGTCTTTTGAGTGTTTTTTAGTTTCTTACGTACTAAAACTCTAAAACGCATGAAAAACACCCTTTATGGAGAAAGAGGACAACATTACTATAAATGCGTGTTTTGAGTTTTCCCGATTATTAGCTACCAAAACGCCAAAATGCAGACAGCACACTATTTGATGTAAAGAAATTATATTACCGGAAACGTGTCATTTGAGTGTTTTGACCATATTAGAAACCAACCCCACAAAAAAAAAAAAAGAACATGGAAAACACTCTATATAGGAAAAAAAAATATAACATCGAAAACATGTCTTTTGAATGTTTTTGAGGTTCTTACGTACTGAATTTCTAAAAAGCGTGCAAAACATCCTTTATGGTGAAATAGAACATTACCAAAAATGTGTGTTTTGAGTGTTTTTGAGCTTGGGTACGAAAACGCCAAAATGCACACAAATTAACGGACATTGAGAAACGAAAAGTTATTAAGAAAAAATATTATTATGAGTGTTTTTCAACATCTTTTGTACGAAAACACTAAAACACGTGAATATCACTCTATATGGAGAAAAACGCATTAACCAAACAAATGGGTTTTTTCCTCATGTTAGGTACGACAATCTATACAGAATACCATATATAAAAAACAGAACAACATTACCAAAAACGTATATTATAAGTGTTTTTAAGCTTCTTAGGTAATAAAATACTGAAACACGTGATTAGTATTTAGGCGTTTTGGTTTCTAAAAAGCTGGAAAACGCTTAAATCATACGTTTTTGGTAATGACTCCCGATAAAGCCTATTGTGCACGCGTTTTAGCATTTTGGAACGTAAGAAGCTCAAAAACACTCAAAAGACACCATTTTGATAATGTTGTTTTGATTTTTATATAGAGTGTCTTCCATGCTCTTTAGAGTTTTGGTGCCTAACGCTGAAAACCCCCGAAATAACATTTTTTCTGGGAATGTCGTCTCTTTACCCTATAGAGGGTGAAATGGATGAATTTTTGCGTATTGGTACGTAATAAGCTGAAAAACATTCAAAATACACGTTTTTGGCAATATTATTCTGTTTCTCCATGAAGTTTCTTTTCTATGCATTATAGTTAGTATTTTGGTACGTAAAAAGCTGAAAACACTCAAAAGACACGTTTTTGTTTGTTTCTCCAGTATAGCATACTTTGCATGCACTTTGGCGTTTCCGAAAACACTACTAATACATGTTTTTGTACGTTAAATGAGGAAAGGAAACGCGATTTCCAGAAAAGTGCCTTTTGAATGTTTATTGGCGTGCTAGGCACCAAAACGCTAAAAAGTATGGAAAGCACCCTATAAAGGAAAACAAAACAACTTAACCAAAAACTTCTGTTTTTAGTGTTTTTGAGAGTTTTACCTACCAAAACGCTAAACCGCATGAAAAAAAAAAAAAAAACATGGAGAAATAATATTATCAAAAACAAATATTTCAAGTGTTTTTGAGTTAAAGTAGAAAAACGTCAAAATGCATATATAGTATCTTAAATGGGAAAATGAAAAGATGTGTACTATTGGTGTTTTTTTTTTTAACTTATTAGGTACGAAGTCGCTAAAATGCATGAATAACACTCTATATGAAATAACATTACCAAAAACGTATATTTTCAGTGTTTTCACATTGTTATGAATGAAAACGCCATAATGCATGTAAAGCCCTCTATTTGGGGAAAGGAAACGAGATTTCAGAAACGTGTCTAAAATGTGTTCTTCAGCATGTTAGGCACAAAAATGCTAAAAAGCATACAAATCACCTGATATGGGAATACAAAACAACATTAAGAAAACGTTTCTTTTGAGAGTCCTATGTACCAAAACGATAAAAAAAAAAACATAGAAAACATCCTTTATGGAGAAACAGAATAACATTACCAAAAACAAGTATTTTGAGTCTTTTGTAAGATTGTTACGTAAAAAAACGCCTAAATGAATCGAAAATACCCTATATGGGAAAAATCAAAAGACATTACGAGAAACGTGTATTATGAGTGTTTTTGACCTTCTTAGTATCAAAAGGGTAAAAACGCATGAATAACGCTCTATATGGAGAAAAAAAACAATATTGCCCCCCCCCCAAAAAAAAACGTGCATTTTGAGTGTTTTGACATTGTTAGTTACCAAAAAGCCAAAATGCATGCAAAGACCCATATATAGATATATGAAATGACATTAAAAACGCATGAAAATGTTATGGAGAAACAGAATATATTTAACAAAAACGTGTATTTTAAGTGTCTTTGAGCTTATTATGTACAAAATCGCCTATCATCAAACAAAACACCCTGCATATGGAAATGAAAGGATATTAAGAGAAACATTAACGCTAAAATAAATGAGAAGCACACTGTATGGAGAAAGAGAAAAACATTACCAAAATCGTGTAATTTGAATGTTTTTTTTCACATTGTCAGGAAGCAAAACACCATAATGCTTGCTCGCTATACGAGAAAATTAAACAACAATGTAAGAAATGTGTTTTTATGTGTTTTTCAGCGTGTTAGGCACGAAAACGCTAAATAGCATAGAAAGCACTTTATATAGAAATGCAAAATAACATTACTAAAAGCATGTCTTTTAAGTGTTTTAAACTTTTTACGTTCCAAAATGCTAAAACACGTGCAACAAACACGAATAACCCTACCAAATAGAAAAACCTTACCAAAAACGTGTATTTTGAGTCTCTTTCAGTCTGTTACGTACATCAACTTAAAAATGCACGTAAAGCACCCTGTATGTGGAAACGATAGGACATTACGAGAAACGTGCATTATCAGTGTTTTGAGTCTCTTAGGTACCAAACACTAAACCGCCTGAATGAAAATTGAATATATCCTATATCTCTTAATGGAGAAACAGAACATCACCAAAAATGTGTTTTTTAGTGTTTTTTTTTTTACCTTGTTATGTACCAAAATGTCAAAAAACATACGAAGCATTCTATATGGGGAAATAGAAAGACATTAGGAGAAACAAGTTTTGTTAGTGTTTTTGAGCTTCCTAAATACCAAAACGCTAAAACGCATAAATATCACCCTATATAGAGAAAAGGAACAACATTAGCTAAAACCTTCATTTTGAGCGTTTTTCACATTATGTAGCAAATTATCATAATGCATGCAGATCCCTATATGAAGAAGCAAAACTATATTACAGGAAACGTGTCTTTTGAGTGTTTACTTGAGTGTTAGGAATCAAAATGCTAATAAAGCATTGAAAGCACCCTATTTGGCAATATAAAATAACATTACCAAGAAAGTATCTTTAGAGTGTTTTTGACCTTCTTACGTCCAAAATCACTGAAACGCATGCAAAACAACCTTTATGGAGAAACAGAATAACTTACCAAAAACTTGTATTTTGATTGTTTTTGTGCTTGTTAAGTACAAAAATGCCAAATTACACGCAAAGCATCCTACATGGAGAAAAGAAAGCACATTACGAGAAAAGTGTATTATGAGAGATTTTGAGCTTTTTAGGTACCAAGACTCAAAAACACATGATTAGCACTTTATATGGTAAAAACAACTCTACCGAAAACTTTTACTTAAACTCTTTTTCATATTGTTAAGTACCAAAAGACAAAATGCATTGGAAGCCCCCTTTATCGGGAAACGAAACGACATTATCATCAACGTGCCTTTTGAGTGTTTTTGAACGTGTTAGACACCAGAGCGCTAAAAAGCATGGAAAGCACTCTATAAAGGAATACAAAACAACATAACTAAAAACGTGTTTTATAGGTTCTTATGTACAGAAACGCTAAAACCCATGCAAAACACACTTTATGGAGAAGCGAAAAAAATGTTTCGTTGATAAATTACATTCAGGACAGTTAGGGAACATCCCTTACAAAAGAATAAGATCGCAGAAGAATGGTCCTAAATGGATGACTGAGGTTAAAACACTACATAGGGCGAAGGAGAAATATATATGAGACTAAAGACAGGGGAAGTGGTTTTAAGGCCATAATATAATTAATTAGAAAATTCAGGAGATTAACAAGGAAAGCTAAAAATAGTTATGAATTAAAGGTAGCCAGCCAAGCGAAGATGTACCTCAAAGGATTTGATCAGGCATATAAGACGAAGAATAGAGAAACAATAGTTTCTTAAAGACAGCAGAATGGGACCTGATTAGTTGTTGAGAGGAGATTAGTAAAATTGTGAGCGAGTATTTTTTAATTGTCTTTGCCCAGGAAAACATGCAGGATTTGTCGAATAATGAGAAGATATTTAGAGTAGAAGAGGATGAGAAGCTGACAGATATTACCATAACTAAAAGAGATAGTGGAACAGGAGATAGATAAGTTGAAAAGTTCAAGTCACCAGGACCAGATGAAATATATTCCACAGTATTTAAGGAAAGGAAAAAGGTTATAAGTAATCTGTTAGTTTCTGTCCTTAGGAAATCACTTTAGTCATGTGAGGTATCGGTAATCTGGAGGCAGGCGAATATAGTACCTACCTTTAAGAAAGGAGATAAAACTTTAACGTCTAACCCGTAAGCTTAACTTCTGTTGAATGTAAAGTAATGGAGTCAATAATAACGAAGAACATTTAAGAGCATTTAGACAAACATAACTTGATAACTCAGTGACAGCACGGCTTCTGGAATGGGGAGTCTTACCTGAGAAACTTGGTAAGTTTATACAGTAAGGTTTACAAGGCGGTAGATAATGGTGATAGTTATGGCATCCTATATCAGGTCTTTAATAAAGCGTTTGACAAGGTACCCCATCAGAGGCTACTGAGAAATGTTAGGGCGCACGAGAGAGATGATGTGTTTAGATTGGATAAGGTCATGGCTAAGCGTCAGGCGACAGTGTTGTAATAAACGGCTCTAAATCGGATTGGGGTCAAGTAATTAGTGGGATGACAAAAGGATTATTAGTATTAGGGCCGATGTTGTTTGTAATATATGTCAATGGCTTGGATAGTGGAATTAGTAGTGTTGTTAGTAAATTTGCGGATGACACGAGAATATGTAGATTAATTAGGTCAGAATCGCATACCATCGACTTGCAGGCAGATTTGAATAGGTTCAACGAATGGACGGACAGATGGCAAATGCAGTTTAATGTCAACTTAGCGTAAGTAGAAGAAACACACACAGTAGTTACACAATGAACAACCAAGTTCTGGTAGGATCAGGTAAAGTAAAAGATTTGAGATTTAAGGTTATATCTGAACTCCGTCTAAGAAAGCAATGGAAAGAGGCCAGAAACAAAGCAAATAGTGTATTATGATTAATTTTCAGGAGTGCTAAAAGTAGAACTCCCTAAGTAATATTAAAGTTACATTTGACGCTGGTCAGACTTCATCTAGACTACACTGTCCAGTTCTGGTCACCACATCACAGGAAGGATAAAGGTCTATTAGAATCATTACAAAGGAGAATGAGTAAAAGGA
The DNA here is from genome assembly GCF_035594125.1 of Scylla paramamosain. NCBI lineage: Eukaryota > Metazoa > Arthropoda > Malacostraca > Decapoda > Portunidae > Scylla > Scylla paramamosain. Next base: position 1,984,095 of record NC_087196.1, on the reverse strand, counting down.
TACAGGGGATGAGGAGCATTCCTTACGAAGCGATATTCAAGCTGTTAAATTTACATTCTTTAAAGAGACGTTGGTTAAGTGTGGACCTAATAGAAGTCTTTTAGTGGTATATGGGTAATAATAAGGGGAACATAAGGAAAATTCTTAGAATCTGTAAATATGATAGAACAAGAAAAACGGGTTCAAGCCTGAAAACTTGATGTTCAAAAAGGAGACAGGAAGGAATTGGTTCTCAAATAGAGTAGTAGATGATTGGAACGGACGTAGTAATCAAGCTGTTAGTGCTGAGGCATTTTGGAACAGTAAGAGAAAATTACACATTTATGGATGGGGATGATAGGTGGAAATACGTAGGCATATTTCACACAAGTACTGCCACTTGTAGGCCTGATGCCTTCTTGCAGATTTACTTATTTCTTATGTTCTTATGTTCTTATTACCAAAAGCGTGTATTTTCAGTGTTTTTCAGCTATTACGTGAAAAAAATGCCAAAATGCATGCAAAGCACACTATATATGAAGAAAAAGAGCGACATTACGAGAAACGTGCATTATGAGTGTTTTTGAGATTCTTAGGTACCAAAACGCTGAAACTCATGAATAACACTCTTAATTGAGATACAGAACAACCTTAGCAAATGCGTGTATTTTGAGTGTTTTTCACATTCTTAGTTACCAAAACCCCAAATTGCATGGGAAACTAGCTTTATGTGGAAAAATAAATAAATGACATTACCAGAAGAGTGTCTTTTGAGTGTTTTTGAGCGTGTTAGGCAATAAAGCACTAAAAAGCAGGGCAATCACATTACATGGGAATAAAACCAAATTTTACCAAGAACTTGCCTTTAAGTGTTTTTGAGCTCCTTACATATTGAAACGCTAAAACGCATGCAAAACACCCTTTATGGAGAAACAGAAAAACATTACCAAAAACATGTATTTTAAGTGTTTTTGATCATGTTACCTTTAAAAACGCTTAAATACATGCAAAGAACCCTATATTTGGGAAACGAAAGGACATTATGAGAAACGTGTATTATGAGTGTTTTTAAGTTCCTTAAGTACCAAAAACCTAAAACCCACAAATAACACTCTATAGAGAAAAAATAAATAAATAAAAAATAGCATTTTTTTTTTTGTTTTTTTTTTTGTTATTCATCTTCATAGGTATCAAGATGCCAAAATTCTGGCAAAATTCAGGGAAATTATGTGGAAAAAGGAACATTATCAAAAAAAGTTAACTTTAGATTTTTTTCGGACTATTATGTACCAAACCCTAAAGTGCATGCAAAGCCACCTATATATAGAAATTAAACGACTTTACAAGAATCCTGTCTTTTGAGTGTTTTTTTAGCATGTTAGGCACCAAAACGATAAATACCATTGAAGTTACTCAATATGGGAATTCAAAACAAAATTACTGAAAACATGTCTTCTCAGTGTTTTACGTAGAAAGACGCTAAAACAGATGCAAACCAACCAAAACGAAGAAATAGAAAAACATCAACAAAAACGTATATTTTGAGTGTTTCTGAACTTGTTACCTACAAAAAAACGGGAAAATGCATGCAAAGCACTCTATATTGGGAAACAAAAGGACATTACGAGAAACGTGTATAATGACTCTTTTATAGTTTCACAAGATCCACAAGGCAAAAAACACAAAAAACTCGTATATATGGAGAAGTTCTTAGATACCAAAATGCTGAAACTCATGAATAACACTCTTAATTGAAAAACAGAACAACCTTACTAAATGCGTGTATTTTGAGTGTTTTTTCACATACTTAGTTTAAAAAAAAATGAAATTCCATGCGAATATAGCTTTATGTGGGAAAAAAATGACATTACTAGAAAAGTGTCTTTTGAGTGTTTTTCAGAGTGTTAGGCAATAAAGTACTAAAAAACAGGGCAATCACATTACATGGAATAAAACCAACGTTTACCAAGAACTTGCCTTTAAGTGTTTTTCAGCTCCTTATATGCGCTAAAACGCATGGAAAACACACTTTATATAGAAACAAAATAACATAACCAACAACAGGTATTTTGAGTGTTTTTTAATCATGTTATCTATAAAAACGCTTAAATACATGCAAAGAACCTTATGTTTGGGAAAGGAAAGGATATTAGAGAAACGTGTATTATGAGTGTTTTTAAGATCCTTAAAAAACAAAAAGCTAAAACCCACAAGTAACACTGTTCATTTAGAAAAAAATAAAACAAATAAATAAAAAAATAAATAAATAAAAAAAATAATATTTTTTTATTGATCTTCATAGGTACCGAGATGCCAAAATTCTGGCAAAATTCAGGGCAATTATGTGATAAAATATTATTATCAAAAAAGATAATTTAAGCTTTTTTTTCGGACTGTTATTTACCAAACCCTAAAGTGCATGAAAAACCACCTATATGAGGAAATTAAACGACTTTACCAGAAACCTGTCTTTTGAGTGATTTTCAGCTTGTTAGGCATCAAAACGATAAATAATATGGAAGTCACTCTATATGAGAATCCAAAACAAAATACTGAAAACTTGTCTTTTCTGTGTTTTAGGTAGAAAAACGCTAAAACAGATGCAAACCAACAAATACGAAGAAATAGAATATTACCAAAAAGGTATATTTTGAGTGTTTATAATCTTGTTACCTATAAAAAACGCGAAAAAAGATGAAAAAAAACACTATATTGGGAAACAAAAGGATATTACGAGAAACGTGAATAATGAGTGTTTTATAGTTTCACAAGAACCACAAGGCAAAAAACGCAAAAACTCGTGTATATGGAGAAGATTCTTATTTACCAAAACGCTGGTACTCATGAATAACACTCTTAAATGAGAAACATAACAACCTTACGAAATGCGTGTATTTTGAATGTTTTTCACATTCTTATTTACCAAAACCCCTAATTGCATACAAAACTAGCTTTATGTTGGTAAGAAATGACATTATCATAAAAGTGACTTTGGGTGTTTTTGAGCGTGTTACGCAATAAAGCACTAAAAAGCAGGGCAATAACATTATATGGGAATGAAACCAACTTTTACCAAGAACTTGCCTTTAATTTTTTTTTAGCTCCATACATACCAAAACGCTAAAACGAATGGAAAACACCCTTTATGGAGAATTAGAATAACATTACCAAAAACATGTATTTTGAGTGTTTTTGATCATACTGCCTATAAAAACGCGAAAATACATGCAAAGAACCCTATGTTTGGGAAACGAAAGGACATTACGAGAAACGAGTATTATGAGTGTTTTTAAGTTCCTTAAGAACCAAAAAAACTAAAACCCACAAATAACACTCTTTATAAAGAAAAAAATAATAATTATATAAAAAAAAGGGCATTTTTTTTTTGTTATTCATCTTCATAGGTACCGAGATGCCAAAATTCTGGGAAAATTCTGGGCAATTATGTGATAAAAGAATATTATCAAAAAAGTTAATTTTAGCTTTTTTTTCGGAATATTATGTACCAAACTCTAAAGTGAAAGCAAAGCCACCTACATGAGGAAATAAAACGACTTTACGAGAAACCTTACTTTTGAGTGTTTTTCAGTATGTTAGGCACCAAAACGATAATAACATGGAAGTCACTCAATATGGGAATCCAAAACAAAATTACTAAAAACGTGTCTTTTCAGTGTTTTACGTAGAAAAACGCTAAAAAGGATGCAAACCAACCAATATGAAATAGAATAACATTACCAAAAATGTATATTTTGAATGTTTTTGAGCTTGTTACCTAAAAAAAAATGCAAAAATGAATGCAAATTATTGCAAAACAAAAGGACATTCTGAGAAACGACTATAATGAGTGTTTTATAGTTCCACAAGAACCAAAAAGCAAAAAACGGAAAAACTCGTGTACCTAGAGAAGTTTCTTAGATACGAAAATGATGAAACTCTTGAATAACACTTTTAATTCAGAAAGAGAATTACCTTACAAAATATGTGTATTTTGAGTGTTTTTCACATTCTTAGTTACGAAAATCCCAAATTACATGCAAAACTAGCTTTATAAGGGAAATAAATGACATTACCAGAAAAGTGTCTTTTGAGTGTTTTTGAGCGTTATATGCAACAAAGCACTAAAAAGCAGAACAATCACATTACATTGGAATAAAACCAAATTTTACGAAGAATAAAAAAAAAAGAACAAGCTTACCAAATGAGTGTATTTTGCGTGTTTTTCACATTCTTAGTTACCAAAACCCGAAATTACCAAAACTCCAAATTACATGCGAAATATTGTGGGATAAAAATGTGGGAAAAAAATGACATTAACATAAAAAAGTTTTTTCAGTGTTTTTGAGCGTGTTAGGAAATAAAGCACTAAAAAGCAGGGCAATCACATTACATATAGATAAAACCAATTTTTACCAGGAACTTCCCTTTAAGATTTTTTGAGCTCCTTACATACAAAAACGCTAAAACGCATGCAAAACACCCTTTATGGAGAAACAATAACATTACCAAAAACACGTATTTTGAGTGTTTTTGATCATGATACCTATAAAAACATTTAAATACATGTTTGGAAAACGAAAAAAAACATTACGAGAAACGTGTATTATGAGTGTTTTTCAGTTTCTTAAGTACCAAAAAGCTAAAAGCCACAAATAACACTCTTTATAGAGAAAAAATAAAATAAATAAATAAATAAAAAATTAGCATTTTTTTTTTTATTCATATTCATAGGTACTGACACGCCGAAAGTCTGGCAAAATTCAGGGAAATTATGTGGAAAAAAGAACAATATCAAAAAAGTTAATTTTAGCTTTTTTTCGGACTTTTATGTATCAATCCCCAATGTGCATCCAAAGCCACCTATATGGGGAAATTACACGACTTGATTAGAAACCTCTCTTTTGAGTGTTTTCTTTTTTAGCATGTTAGGCATCAAAAGGATAAATAATATGGAAGTCACTCAATATGGGAATGCAAAACAAAATTTCTGAAAACGTGTCTTTTCCGTGTTTTACATAGAAAAACGCTAAAACGGAAGCAAACCAACCAATATGAAGAAATAGAATAACATTACCAAAAAGGTATATTTTGAGTGTTTTTGAGCCTGTTAACCACAAAAAACGCGAAACTGGATGCAAAGCACTCTATACTGGGAAACAAAAGGACTTTACGAGAAACGTGTATAATGAGTGTTTTATAGTTTCACAAAAACCACAAGTAAAAAACGCAAAAAACTCGTATATATGGATAAGTTTCTTAGATACCAAAATGCTGAAACTCATGAATAACACTCTTAATATAGAAAAAGAACAACCTTACTAAATGCGTGTATTTTGAGAGCTTTTCACATTCTTAGTTACCAAAACCCAAAATTGCATGCGAAACCAGATTTATGTGGGAAAAAATGACATTATCAAAAAAAGTGTCTTTTGTGTGTTTTTTCAGCGTGATAAGATATAAAGCACTAAAAAACAGGGGAATCACATTAAATTCGAATAAAACCAATTTTTACCAAGAACTTGCCTTTAAGTGTTTTTGAGCTCCTTATATACCAAAACGCTAAAACGCCTGCAAAACACACTTTATGGAGAAACAGAATAACATTACCAAAAACATGTATTTTTGAGTGTTTTTGATCATGTTATCTATAAAAACGCTTAAATACATAGAAAGAACCTTATGTTTGGGAAACGAAAGGACATTACGAGAAATGTGTATTATGAGTGTTTTTAAGTTCCTTAAGTACCAAAAAGCTAAAACCCACAAATAACACTCTTTATTTAGAAAAAAATAAATAAATCAATAAAAAAGATAAAAAATAGAAATTTTTTTTTTTTGGCATTCATTTTGATAGGAACCGAGATGACAAAATTCTGGGAAAATTCAGGGCAATTATATGATAAAAAAATATTATCAAAAAAGTTGATTTTAGCCTTTTTTTTCGGACTGTTATGTACCAAACCCTAAAGATCATGCAAAGCCTCCTATATGAGGAAACTGAATTACTTTACCAGAAATCTGTGTTTTGAGTGTTTTTCAGCATGTTAGTCACCAAAACGATAAATAATAATGAACTCACTAAATATGGGAATCCAAAACAAAATTACTTAAAACGTGTCTTCTCAGTATTTTACGTAGAAAAACGCTAAAACGGATACAAACCAACCAATATCAAGAAATAGAAAAATATTACCAAAAATGTACATTATAAGTGTTTTTGAGCTTGTTACCTACAAAAAAACGCGAAAATTGATGCAAAGAACTCTATATTGGGAAAGAAAGGGACATTGCGAGAAAAGTATATAATGAGTGCTTTATAGTTCAAAAGAACCACAAGGCAAAAAACGCAAAAAACTCGTATATATGGAGAAGTTTCATAGATAACAAAATGCTGAAACTCATGAATAACACTCTTAATTGAGAAACAGAACAACCTTACTAAATGCGTGTATTTTGAGTGCTTTCCACATTCTTAGTTACCCAAAACCCAAATTGATTGCGAAACCACCTTTATGTGTTAAAAAAAAAAAACGACATTTTCAGAAAAGTGTCTATTGAGTGTTTTTGACCGTGATAGGCAGTAAAGCACTAAAAAGAAGGGCAATCACATTATATTGGAATAAAACCAATGTTTACTAAGAACTTGCCTTAAGTGTTTTTGACCTCCTTATATACCAAAACGCATGCAAAAGACACTTTATGGAGAAACAGAATAACATTACCAAAAACATGTATTTTGAGTGTTTTTGATCATGTTACCAATAAAACGCTTAAATACATGCTAAGAATCCTATTTGTGGGAAACAAAAGGACATTACGGGAAACGTGTATTATGAGTGTTTTTAAATTCTTTAAGTACCAAAAAGCTAAAAGCCACAAATAACTCTCTATTGAGAAAAAATAAATAAATAAATAAAAAAAATACGATATTTTTTTTTCTTTCTTATTCATCTTCACAGATACCGAGATGCCAAAATTCAGGCAAAATTCATAAATTTTGTGAAATAAGAACATTATCAAAAAAGTTAATTTTAGCTTTTTTTTTTCGACTGTTATGTAGCAAACCCTAAAGTGCATGCAAAAGCACATATATGGGGAAATCAAACGTCTTTGCCAGAAAACTGTCTTATGAGTGTTTTTAGCATGTTAGGCACCAAAACGATAAATAACATGGAAGTCACTCTATATGGGAATCCAAAACAAAATTACTGAAAACGTGTTTTTTCGGTGTTTTACGTAGAAATACGCTAAAACGGATGCAAACCAACCAATATAAAAAAAAAATAGAATAACATTACCAAAAAGCAATATTTTGAGTCTTTTTGAGCTTCTTACCTACAAAAAAGGTGAAAATGGATGCAAAGCACTCCCTATTCGGAAAGAAAAGGACATTAGAAGAAACGTGTATAATGAGTATCTTATTATTTTCGAGCAAAAGAACTTGTGGTTCACAAGAACCACAAGGCAAAAAACGCAAAAACTCGTGTATATAAAGAAGTTTCTTAGGTACCAAAATGCTGAAACTCATGAATAACAATTTTAATTGAGAAACAGAACAACCTTACCAAAAGCGTGTATTTTCAGTGTTTTTCACATTCTTAGCAAAATCCCAAATAGCATGCGAAACTAGCTTTATGTGGGAAAAAAAATACATTACCAGAAGTGTCTTTTGAGTATTTTTCAGCGTGTTAGGCAATAAAGCACTAAAAAGCAGGGCAATTACATTTTATGGGAATAAAACCAACTTTGACGAAGAACTTGCCATTATGTGTTTTTGAGCTCCTTATATACCAAAACGCTAAAACGCACGAAAAACACTCATTTATGGAGAAGCAGAAAAACATTACAAAAAATATGTGTTTTAAGTGTTTTTGATCATGTTACCTATAAAGACGCTTAGATACATGCAAAGAACCCTATCTTTGGGAAACGAAAGAACATTACGAGAAACGTGTATTATGACTGTTTTTAAGTTCCTCAAGTACCAAAACGTTAAAACCCACAAATAACACTGTTTAAAGAGAAAAAATAAATAAATAAAAAAATAGCATTTTTTTTTTGTATTGATTTTCATAAGTACCGAGATGCCAAAATTCTGCCAAAATTCAGGGAATTTATGTAGAAAAAAAGAACTTTATCAAAAAAGTTAATTATATCTTTTTTTTCGGACCACCTATATGAGGAAATTAAACGACTTTACCAGAAACCTGTCTTTTCAGTGTTTTTCAGCTTGTTAGGCACCAAACCGATAAATAATATGGAAGTCAGTCAATATGTGAATCAAAAACAAAATTACTGAAAACGTGTCTTTTCAGTGTTTTACGTAGAAAAAACGCTAAAGCGGATGCAAAGCAACGAATATGAAGATATAGAATAACATTACAAAAAAGTGTTTTTGAGCTTTCTACATACAAAAAACGCGAAAATGGAGGTAAAAGCACTCTATATTGGGAAGCAAAAGGACATTTAGAGAAACGTGTATAATGATTGTTTTATAGTTTCACAAGAATCACAAGACAAAAAACCCAAAATCTCTTGTATATAGAGAAGTTTCTTACATACCAAAATGCTAAAACTCATAACACTTTTAATTGAGAAACAGAACTACCTTACCAAATGTGCGTATTTTGAGTGTTTTTCACATTCTTAGTTACAAAAATCCAAAATTACATGTGAAACTAGCTTTATGTAGGAAAAAAAATGATATTACCAGAAAAGTGTCTTTTGAGTGTTTTTGAGCGTGATATGCAACAAAGCACCAAAAAAACAGAACAATCACATTACATGGGAATAAAATCAACTTTTACGAAGAACTTGCCTTTGTGTTATTTTTAACTCCTCACATACCAAAACGCTAAAACGCATGCAAAACACCCTTTACGTAGAAACTGAGTAACATTACCAAAAACATGTATTTTGAGTGTTTTTGATCATGTTATTTATAAAAACGCTTAAATACATTCAACGAACCTTATGTTTGGAAAACGAAAGAATATTACGAGAAACGTGTATTATGAGTGTTTTTAAGTTCCTTAAGTAACAAAAAAGCTAAAACCCACAAACAACACTTTATAGAAAAAAAATAAATATTTTTTTTTTTGTTATTCATCTTCATAGGTACTAAGATTCTAAAATTCTGGCAATATTCTTTGGTAATCGAAAACAAAATTACTGAAAACATGTTTTTTCGGTGTTTTACGTAGAAAAACGCTAAAACGGATGCAAATCAACCAATATGAAGAAATAGAATAATATTACCAAAAAGGTATATTTTAAGTGTTTTTGAGCTTGTTACCTACAAAAAACGCGAAAATGGATGCAAAGCACTCCCTATTGGGAAAGAAAAGGACATTACATGAAACGTGTATAATGAGTGTCTTATTATTTTCGGGCAAAATAACTTGTGGTTCACATGAACCACAAGGCAAAAAACGCAAAAAAAAAGTTTCTTAGATACCAAAATGCTGAAACTCATGAATAACAATCTTAATTGAAAAACAGAACGACATTACCAAATGCATGTATTTTGAGTGTTTTTTTTTTTTCACATTCTCAGCAAAACCCCAAATAGCATGCAAAACTTGCTTTATGTGGGGAAAAAAATGACATTACCAGAAAAGTGTCTTTGAGTGTTTTTGAGCATGTTAGGCAATAAAGCATTAAAAAGCAGGGCAATCACATTACATGGGAATAAAACCAACTTTTACGAAGAACTTGCCTTTTAGTGTTTTTAACACGCATTTAGTAAGGTTGTTCTGTTTCTGAATTAAGAGTGTTATTCATGAGTTTCAGTATTTTGGTATCTAGGAAACTTCTCCATATACACGAGTTTTTGCGTTTTTTTTCCTTGTGTTTTTTTTGAACTATAAAACATTCATTATACACTTTTCTGGCAATGTCCCTTTCTTTCCCAATATAGAGTGCTTTGTATCAATTTTTGCGTTTTTTTTTTTTGCAGGTAACAAGCTCAAAAACACTAAAAATATACATTTTTAGTAATGTTTTTCTGCTTCTTGATATTGGTTGGTTTGCATCAGTTTTAGCGTTTTTCTACGTAAAACACTGAGAAGATTCATTTTCAGTAATTTTCTTTTGGATTTCCACATAGAGTGAGTTCCTTATTATTTATTGTTTTGGTGCCTTACATGCTGAAAAACACTCAAAAGACAGATTTCTAGTAAGGTCTTTAATTTCTTCATAAGCGAGGCCTTGTATGTCTTTTGAGTGTTTCTGAGCGTGTTACGCAATAAAGCACTTAAAGGAAGGGCAATCACATTACATGGGAATAAAACCAAATTTTACCAAGAACATGCCTTTAAGTGTTTTTGAGCTCCTTACATAACAAAACGGTAAAACGCATGCAAAATTACTTTTTATGGAGAAACAGAATAATATTACGAAATATATGTAATTTAAGTGTTTTTGATCATGTTATCTATAAAAACGCTTAAATACATGCAAAGAACCTTATGTTTGGGAAACGAAAGGACATTAAGAGAAATGTGTATTGTGAGTGTTTTTTTTAAGTTCCTTCAGTACCTAAAAGCTAAAACTCAGAAATAACACTCTTTATTTAGAAAAAAAATAATAATAAACAAAAAAAAATAAAAAATAGGATTTTTTTTTGTTATCTATCTTTATAGGTACCGAGATGCCAAAATTCTGCCAAAATTCAGGGAATTTATGTGGAAAAAAGAACATTACCAAAAAAGTTAATTATAGCTTTTTAATTATAGCTTATAGTTTTAATTATAGCTTTCGGATTGTTATGTACCAAACCCTGAAGTGCATTGAAAGTCACCTATATAGGGAAGTTAAACGACTTTACCAGAAACCTGTCTTTTCAGTGTTTTTCAGCATGTTAGGCACCAAAACGATAAATGATATGGAAGTCAGTCAATATGTGAATCCAAAACAAAATTCCTGAAAACGTGTCTTTTCAGTGTTTTTCGTAGAAAAACGTTAAAGCGGATGCAAACCAACCTATATGAAGAAATAGAATAACATTACCAAAAAGATATATTTTGAGTGTTTTTGAGCTTGTTACCTACAAAAAAAATGCAAAAATGGATGAAAAGCACTTTATATTGGCAAAGAAAAGGACATTACGAGAAACCTGTATGAGTGTTTTATAGTTTGACAAGAACCACAAGGTAAAAAAACTCAAAATCTAGTGTACTCGTACATAAAGAAGTTTCTTACATACCAAAAAGCTGAAACTCATGAATAACACTTTTAATTTTGAAACAGAAATACTTTACCAAATGTGTGTATAAGAAAAGTTTTTTACATACCAAAATGCTGAAATTCATGAATAACACTTTTAATTAAGAAATAGAACAACCTTACTAAATGCATGTGTTTTGAGTTTTTTTCACATTCTTAGTTACCAAAATCCCAAATTCCATGCAAAACTAGCTTTATGTGGGAAAAAAAAAATGATATTACCAGAAAAGTGTCTTTTGAGTGTTTTTGAGCCTGTTAGGCAATAAAGCAGTAAAAACCACAGCAATCACATTACATGGGAATAAAAACAACTTTTAACAATAACTTGCCTCTAAATGTTTTTGAGCTTATTACATAATAAAACGCTAAAACGCATGCAAAATACCTTTTATGGAGAAACAGAATAAAATTACCAAAAGTATATATTTTGAGTGTTTTTGATCATGTTATCTATAAAAACGCTTAAATACATGAAAAGAACCTTATGTTTGCGAAACAAAAAGGACATCACGAGAAATGTGTATTATAAGTGTTTTTAAGTTCCTTAAGTACAAAAAAGCTAAAACCCACAAATAACACTCTTTATTTAGAAAAAAAAAGTAAGAAAAAAAAATGGGATTTTTTTTTTTTTTTGTTATTCATCTTCATAGGTACCGAGATGCCAAAATTCTGGAAAAAATTCAGACCTATTATATGATAAAATAAAAATTATCAAAAAAAGTTAATTTTAGCTTTTTTTTCGGACTGTTATGTACCAAACCCTAAAGTGCATCTAAAGACTCCTATATGAGGAAATTAAACGACCTTACCAGAAATCTGTTTTTTGAGTGTTTTTCAGCATGTTAAGCACCAAAACGATAAATAATAAAGAATTCACTCTATATGAGAATCCAAAACAAAATTGCTGAAAATGTGTTTTTTCTGTGTTTTACGGAGAAAAACGCTAAAACGGATGCAAACCAACCATTATCAAGAAATAGAAAAACATTACCAAAAAGGTATATTTTGAGTGTTTTTGAGCTTGTTACCTACAAAAAAACGCGAAAATTCATACAAAGCACTCTATATTAGAAAACAAAAGGACTTTGCAAGAAAAGTGTATAATGAGTTTTTATAGTTCAAAAGAACCAAATGGCAAAAAACAAAAAAAAAACTAGTGTATATGGAGAAGGTTCCTAGATACCAAAATGCTGAAACTCATGAATAACACTCTTAATTGAGAAACAGAACAACCTTACTAAATGCGTGTATTTTGAGTGTTTTTCACATTCTTAGTTACCAAAACCCCAAATTGCATGCGAAACCACCTTTATGTGAGAAAAAAATAACATTACCAGAAAAGTGTCTTTTAAGTGTTTTTGAGCGTGATAGGCAATAAAGCATTAAAAAGCAGGGCAATCATATTACATTGGAATAACACCAATTTATACCATAAACTTGCCTTTAAGTGTTTTTGAGCTCCTTATATACCAAACTGCTAAAACGCATGCAAAACAAACTTTATGGAGAAACAGAATAACATGCATTTTCAGTGTTTTTGATCATGTTATCTATAAAAACACTTAAATACATGCAAAGAACATTATGTTTGGGAAACAAAAGGACATCACGAGAAACGTGTATTATGAATGTTTTTTTAAGTTCCTTAAGTACCAAAAAGCTAAAACCCACAAATAACACTCTTTATTTAGAAAATGAAAAAATAAAAAAAAATAAAAAATAGGATTTTTTTTTTTTTTTTTTTTGTTATTTATCAAAAAAGTTAATTTCACCTTTTTTTTTTGGACTGTTATGTACCAAACCCTAAAGTGCATGCAAAGCCTCCTCTATGAGGAAATTAAACGACCTTACCTGAAATCTGTGTTTTGAGTGTTTTTAGCATGTTCAGCACCAAAACGATAAATAATAAAGAACTCACTCTATACGGGAATCCAAAACAAAGTTACTGAAAACGTGTCTTCTCAGTGTTTTACGTAGAAAAACGCTAAAACGGATGCAAAGCAACCAATATCAAGAAATCGAAAAACGTTACTAAAAAGATATATTTTGAGTGTTTTTGAGCTTCTTACCTATAAAAAACGCGAAAATTGATGCAAAGCACTCTATATTGGGAAAAAAAAAGGACATTGCAAGAAAAGTGTATAATGAGTGTTTTATAGTTCAAAAGAACCACAAGGAAAAAACGCAAAATCTCGTGTATATGGAGAGGTTTCCTAGATACAAAAATGCTAAAACTCATGTATAACACTCCTAATTGAGAAACAGAACAACCTTACTAAATGCGTATATTTTGAGTGCTTTTAACATTCTTAGTTACCAAAACCCCAAATTGCATGCGAAAATAGATTTGTGGGAAAAAAAAAGACTTTACCAGAAAAGTGTCTTTTGAGTGTTTTTGAGCGTGATAGGCAATAAAGCACTAAAAAGGAGGGCAATCACATTAGATTGGAAGCAAGAACTTGCCTTTAAGTGTTTTTGAGCTCCTTATATACCAAAACACTAAAACGCATGCAAAACACTCTTTATGGTGAAACAGAATAACTATACCAAAAAAATGTATTTTGAGTGTTTTTGATCATGTTACCAATGAAAACGCTTAAATACATGCAAAGAACAGTGTTCTTGGGACACAAAAAGAGATGACGAGAAACGTGTATTATGAGTGTTTTTAAGTTCATTAATTACCAATAAGCTAAAAGCCACAAATAACACTTTTTATTGAGAAACAATAAATAAATAAAAAAAAATATATAATTTTTTTTTCTTTCTTTTTTTCATTTTCACAGGTACCTTATGCCAAAATTCGGGCAAAATTCAGGAAATTATGTGAAATAAGAACATTATCAAAAAAGTTAAATTTAGCTTTTTTTTCGGACTGTTATGTACCAAACCCCTAAAGTGCATGCAAAGCCACCTATATGGGAAAATTAAACGCCTTTGCCAGAAAACGGTCTTTTGATTGTTTTTCAGCATGTTAGGGACCAACACGATAAATAACATGAAAATCAATCTATATGGAAATCCAAAACAAAATTACTAAAAACGTGTCTTTTCGGTGTTTTACGTAGAAAAACGCTAAAACGGATGCAAACCAACCAATATGAAGAAATAAAATAACATTACAAAAAGGTATATTTTGTGTGTTTTTGAAATTGTTACCTACAAAAAACACAAAAATAGATGGAAAGCACTCTATATTGGGAAGCAAAAGGACATTACGAGAAACGTTTATAATGAGTGTTTTATAGTTTCACAAGAACTACAAGGCAAAAAACGCAAAAACTCGTGTATATAGAGAAGTTTCTTACATTCCAAAATGCTGAAACTCTGGAACAACACTCTTAATTGAGAAACAGAACAATGTTACTAAATGCGTGTATTTTGAGTGCTTTTCACATCCTTAGTTACCAAAACCTCAAATTGCATGCGAAACCAGCTTTATGTGGGAAAAAAAATGATATTACGAGAAAAATGTCTTTTGAGTGGCAATAAAGCATTAAAAAGCAGGGCAATCACATTACATTGGAATTAAACCAATTTTTTACAAGAACTTGTCTTTCAGTGTATTTGAGCTCTTTATATACCAAAACAGAAAAATGCTTGCAAAATACACTTTATGGTGAAACAGAATAAGATTTCAAAAACATGTATTTTGAGTGTTTTTGATCATGTTACCAATACAAAGGCTTAAATACATGCAGAGAACCCTATTTTTGGGAAACGAAAGGATATTACGAGAAACGTGTATTATGAGTGTTTTTAAGTTCATTAAGTACGAAAAATTTAAAAGCCACAAATTAAACTCTTTATTGAGAAAAAAAAATAAATAAATAGATAAAAAAATATACGATATTTTTTTCATTCTTATTCATATTGTCAGGTAACGAGTTGCCAAAATTCGGGCAAAGTTCAGGAAATTATCTGAAATAAGAACATTATCAAAAAAGTTTTTTTTTTTTTTTTTTTGGACTGTTATGTACCAAACCCCTAAAGTGCATGCAAAGCCATCTATATGGGGAAATTAAACCTCTTTGCCAGAAAACTGTCATATGAGTGTTTTTCAGCATGTTAGGAACCAACACGATAAAACCCAAGGAAGTCAATCTATATGGGAATCCAAAACACAATTACTGAAAACGTGTCTTTTCGGTGTTTTACGTAGAAAAACGCTAAAACGGATGCAAACCAACCAAAATGAAGAAATAGAATAACATTACCAAAAAGGTATATTTTGAGTGTTTTTGAAATTGTTACCTACAAAAAAACGCGGAAATGGATGGAAAGCACTCTATATTGGGAAGCAAAAGGACATTACGAGAAACGTGTATAATGAGTGTTTTATAGTTTCACAAGAACCACTAGGGAAAAACGCAAAAACTCGTGTATATAAAGAAGTTTCTTACTTTCCAAAATGCTAAAACTCATGAATAAGACTTTTAATTGAGAAACAGAACTATCTTACCAAATGTGAGTATTTTGAGTATTTTTCACATTCTTAGTTACGAAAATCCGAAATTACAAGCGAAACTAGTTTTATGTGGGAAATAATGACATTACCAGAAAAGTGTGTTTTGAGTATTTTAGAGCGTGATATGCAAGAAAGCACTAAAAAGCAGAACAATCACATTACATGGGAATAAAACCAACTTTTACCAAAAACATGCCTTTAAGTGTTTTTAACTCCTTACATAACAAAACGCTAAAACGCATACAAAACACCCTTTATGGAGAAAGAAAATAACATTACCAAAAACATGAATTTTCAGTGTTTTTGATCATGTTACCTATAAAAACACTTAAATACATGCAAAGATCCTTATGTTTGTGAAACGAAAGGATATTACGAAAATTGTGTATTATGAGAGTTTTTAGGTTCCTTAAGTACGAAGAAGCTAAAACACACAAATAACACTCTTTATAGAGAAAAAAAAAAAAAATAAATAAATAAATGAATACAATTTTTTTTTTTTTTGTTATTCATCTTCATAGGTACCGAGATGCCAAAATTCTGGCAAAATTCAGGGAAATTAGGTAAAGAAAAAAAAAAAAAAAAAAAAAAAATATATATATATATATATATATATATATATATATATATATATATATATATATATATATATATATATATATATATATATATATATATATATATATATATATATATATATATATATATATATATATATATATATAAATAATTTTAGCTTTTTTCTGGGGTTATGTACCAAACCCTGAAGTGCATGCAAAGCCACTTATATGGGAAAATTACACGACTTTACCAGAAACCTGTACCAGAAGCAATTTCAACAATATTACTGAAAACGAGTCTTTTCAGAGATTTACGAAGAAAAACGCTAAAACGAATGCAAACCAACCAATATGAAGAAATGGAATAACATTACCAAAAAAATATATTTTGAGTATTTTTAAGCTTGTTACCTACAAAAAATACAAAAATGGATGGAAAACACTCTATATTAGGAAACAAAAGAACATTACAAAAAACGTGTATAATGAGTGTTTTATAGTTTCACAAGAACCACAAGGCAATAAACGCAAAAATTCGTGTATATTGAGAATTTTCTGACATACCAAAATGATGAAATACATGAATAACACTTTTAATCGAGAAACAGAACTACCCTACCGAATTGTGTATTTTGAGTGTTTTTCACGTTCTTAGTTACGAAATTGCCAAATTACATGCGAAACTAGCTTTATGTAAGAAAAAAATGACATTACCAGAAAAATGTCTTTTGAGTGTTTTTGAGCGTGATATGCAACAAAGCACTAAAAAGCAGAACAATCACATTACTTGGGACTAAAACCAACTTTTACGAAGAACTTGCCTTTAAGTGTTTTTAACTCCTTACATACCAAAACGCTAAAACGTATGAAAAACACCCTTTATGGAGAAACAGAATAACATTACCAAAAATATGTATTTTGAGTGTTTTTGATCATGTTACCTATAAAAACGCTTAAATACATGTAAAGAACCCTATGTTTGTATAAGAAAAGGACATTACGAAAATCGTGTATTATGAGTGTTTTTAAGTTCCTTAAGTACCGAAAAGCTAAAACTCACAAATAACACTTTATAAAGAAAAAAAATTTGTTATTCATCTTCATAGGTACCGAGATACCAAAATTCTGGAAAAATTCACGGAAATTTTGAAAAAAAAATTATTATAAGAAAAAAATTTTAGCTTTTCTCCGGAGTCATGTACCAAACCCTGAAGTGCATGCAAAGCCACCTATATGGAGAAATGACTCGACTTTAACAGAAACCTGTCTTTTGAGTGTTTTTTTTTTTTCAGCAATTTCAACAATATAACTGGAAACGTGTCTTTTCAGTGATTTATGTAGAAAAACGCTAAAACGGATGCAAACCAACCAATATGAAGAAATAGAATAACATTACCAAAAAGATATATTTTGATGTGTTTTTGAGCTTGTTACCTACAAAAAAATGCGAAAATGAATGAAACGCACTCTATATTAGGAAAGAAAAGGACATTACGAGAAACGTGTATAATGAGTGTTTTATAGTTTCACAAGAACCGCAAGGCAAAAAACTCAAAAACTCGTGTACATAAAGAAGTTTCTTACATACCAAAATGCTGAAGCTCATGAATAACACTTTTAATTAAGAAACAGAACAACCTTACTAAATGCCTGTATTTTTAATGTTTTTCATATTGTTAGTTACAAAAACCCCAAATTCCATGCGAAACTAGCTTTATGTGGGAAAAAAATAATATTACCAGAAAATGTCTTTCGAGTGTTTTTGAGCGTGTTAGGCAATAAACCTCTAAAAAGCAGGGCAATCACATTACATGGGAATAAAAGCAACTTTTACCAAGAACTTGCCTTTAGGTGTTTTTGAGCTCATTACATACCAAAACGCTAAAACGCATGCAAAACACCTTTTACAGACAAACAGAATTACATTACCAAATACATGTATTTTGAGTGTTTTTGATCATGTTATCTATAAAAACGCTTAAATACATGCAAAGAACCTTATGTTTGGGAGACGAAAGAACATTACGAGAAATATGTATTATGAGTGTTTTTTTAGTTCCTTAAGTACCAAAAAGCTAAAACCCACAAATAAAACGATAACTAAACTAAACAAAAACTTGTGTTTGAGTGTTTTTGAGCTTGTTAGATAACTATTAGCCAAATTGCATGCAAAGTTTCAGATATGGGGAAAAGAAAAGATATTAACGCTGTTTTTCAGCTTCTTATGTAACGAAACGCTAAAACACGTAAATAGCATTCTTTATGAAGAAACAGAACATCATTACGAAAAACATGTATTATGGGTGCTTTTCCCCATGTTAGGGACCAAAACGCCAAAATACATATAAAGCACCCTATGTGAAGAAACAGAACGACATGATCACAAACATGTATTATGAATATTTTTGAGTTTGTTAGTTATCAAAACGCTAAAGTACATGCAAAGCACCCTATAGAAGAAGAAAATTTTTTTTACCAAAAACATATCTTTTAGGTGTTTTTCAGCTTTCGTACGCACCGAAACTCTAAAAGGGATTGAAAACGCACTTTACTGAGAAATAGAACATTAAAAAAAAAACGTGTGTTTTAAGTGTTTTTAAGTTAGGTACCAAAACGACAGAATGCATGTAGAATACCTTGTCTGGAGTATCTAAAAGATAGTACCTGCAACGTGCCATTTGGAAATTTTCGAGCAAATTAGGCAACAAAAAGCTAAAAAGCATGGAATTAGCTCTATATGAGAAAAGAAAACAACATTGTCATAAACGTTTCTTTTTAGTGTTTTTGAGAGTACAAAACACTAAAATGTGAGCAAATAAACATTTATGGGAAACTTTAGCAAAAAATTCTTATCTCAGTCTTTTAACTTGTTAGGTACCCATATTGCCCCATAAACCCCATATTGCATGCAAAGAACCCTATTTGAGGAAACGAAACGATATTAACAGAAACGTGTATTATGAGTGTTTTTCTTATTTTTTTTATTTACCAAAACACTAGAACACGTGAATATTACTCTATGTGAGGGAAAAAAAAAAAAAACACATTAACAAAACCAGTAGCAAAACATCACCAGAAACTTGTCATTTAGGTGTTTTCAGCATATTAGGCAGCAAAACGCTTAAAAAGCAAGGAAAACACCCTATATGGGAAAACGAGATAACCTTAACAAAATCGAGTGTTTTTGAGCTTCTTACGTACCAAAACGATAAAAGATGTCCGAAACAATATTAGCATAAACGTATGTTCTGAGATTTTTGATCTTGTTAGGTAACAAAACACCAAAATGTATGCAAATTACCCTATATAGGTAAATGAAACGATATTAACATAAAGGTGTATTATGTCTTTTTCAGCTTCATAGATACTCGTACCAAAAGTCTAAAACACGTAAATAATACTATATTTGCAGAAACAAAACAACATTACCAAAAGCGTACTTTATGAGTTTTTTCCCCATGATAGGTACCAAAACGCCTAAAAGCATAGTGAACACCATACATAAACAGACCAACATTACGAAAAACTTGTATGCTGAGTGTTTTTGAGCTTGTTAGATACAAAAACACCAAAGTGCATGCAAGACAACCTGTATAGGAAAAGTAATCAATATTAACAAAAACTTGTCTTTTGAGTGTTTTTCAGTTTCTTACGTACTAAAACTCTAATACGCATGAAAAACACCCTTTATGCAGAAAGAGGACATTACTATAAACGCGTTTTTTGAGAGTTTTCCCGATCATTAGCTACCAAAACGCCAGAATGCAGACAGCACACTATTTGATGTAAAGAGATTATATTACTGGAAACGTGTCATTTCAATGTTTTGAGCATATTAGAAACCAACCCCCCAAAAAAAAAATATATATATATATATATATATATATATATATATATATATATATATATATATATATATATATATATATATATATATATATATATATATATATATATATATATATATATATATATATATAAAACATCGAAAACGTGTCTTTTGAATGTTTTTGAGCTTCTTACGTACCAAATTTCTAAAAAGCGTGCAAAACATCCTTTATGGTGAAATAGAACATTACCAAAAATCTGTGTTTTGAGTCTTTTTGAGCTTGTTGGGTACGAAAACGCCAAAATGCACACAAATTAACGGACATTGACAAACTAAAAGTTATTAAGAAGAAATATTATTATGAGTGTTTTTTAACTTCTTATGTACGAAAACACTAAAACACGTGAATATCATTCTATATAGAGAAAAAAACATTAACCAAAAAAATGGGTGTTTTCCCCATGTTAGGTACGACAATCTATACAGAATACCATATATGAAAAACAGAAAAACATTACCAAAAACGTATATTATAAGTGTTTTTGAGCTTCATAGGTAATAAAATACTGAAACACGTGATTAGTACATATATTTAGGCGTTTTGGTTTCTAAAAAGCTGGAAAACGCTTAAATCATACGTTTTTGGTAATGTCTGCCTAAAAAGGCTATTTATCGTTTTAGCATTTTGGAACGTAAGAAGCTCAAAAACACTCAAAACCATTTTGATAATGTTGTTTTGATTTCTATATAGAGTGTCTTCCATGCTCTTTAGAGTTTTGTTGCTAACGTTGAAAAGCACCGAAATAAAATAAAATGGATGAATTTTTGCGTATTGGTACGTAATAAGCTTAAAAACATTCAAAATACACGTTTTTGGCAATAATATTTTGTTTCTCCATGAAGTTTCTTTTCTATGTATTTTAGTGTTTTGCTACGTAAACAGCTGAAAACATTCAAAAGACACGTTTTTGTTTCTTTCTCCCGTATAGCTTACTTTGCATGCACTTTGGCGTTTTCAAAAACACTACTAATACAAGTTTTTGTACCCTATATGAGGAAAGGAAACGCGATTTCCAGAAAAAGTGCCTTTTGAATGTTTATTGGCGTGCTAGGCACCAAAACGCTAAAAAACATGGAAAGTACCCTATAAAGGAAAAAAAAAAAACTTTACCATAAACGTGTGTTTTCATTATTTTTGACTTTCTTACGTACCGAAACGCTAAATCGCATGAAAAAAAAAAAACATGGAGAAATAATATCAAAAACAAATATTTCGAGTGTTTCTGAGTTAGTTAAGTAGAAAAACGCCAAAATGCAGATATAATATCTTAAATGGGAAAATGAAAAGACGTTACTAAAATGTGTACTATTGGTGTTTTTTTTTTTTTTAACTTATTAGGTACGAAGTCGCTAAAATGCATGAATAACACTCTATATGAAATAACATTACCAAAAACGTAAATTTTCAGTGTTTTCACATTGTTATGAATCAAACCGCCATAATGCATGTAAAGCCCCCTATTTGGGGAAAGGAAACGAGATTTCAGAAACGTATCTAAAATGTGTTCTTCAGCGTGTTAGGCACAAAAATGCTAAAAAGCATACAAATCACCTGATATGGGAATACAAAACAACATTAAGAAAACGTTTCTTTTGAGTGTCCTACGTACCAAAACGATAAAAAAAAAAAAAACAGGAAACATCCTTTATGGAGAAACAGAATAACATTACCAAAAACAAGTATGTTGAATGTTTTGTAAGATTGTTACGTAAAAAACGCCTATATGAATCGAAAATACCCTATATGGGAAAAATGAAGTCATTACGAGAAACGTGTATTATGAGTGTTTTTGACCTTCTTAGCATCAAAAGGGTAAAACGCATGAATAACACCCTATATGGAGAAATTTATATATGAAACGACATTAAAAACGCATGAAATTACCCCATATAGAGAAACAGAATACATTTATCAAAAACGTTTAGTTTGAGTGTCTTTGAGCGTATTATGTACAAAATCGCCTATCATCAAACAAAACACCCTGCATATGGAAATGAAAGGACATTACGAGAAACGTTTGTTATGTTATTTTTTTTATTACTCTTTTAAGTACCAAATCAGTAAAAAACTTCAATAGTCCTCTGAAGAAAAAGAACAACCTTACCAAAAACGTGTATTTTTTTTACATTGAAAATTACCAAAACGCCAACATGCATGTAAAGCAACCTATATGAATAAATGAAACGAAATCACTTGAAACTTGTCTTTTGTTGTTTTTTTTGGGCGTGTTAGGCACCAAATCAGTAAGAAGCAACGAAATCACCCTATAGGGGAATACAAAACAACTTTACTAAAACGTGTCTTTAGAGTGTTTTTTTTTAGGTTCTTACAAACTAAAATGTCAAAATACATGCAAACACCCTGTTAGGTACCAAAGCACCAAAAAGACCCTATATGAGGAAATGAAAGGACATAACAAAAACGGTGTATTATGAGTTTTTTTTTTTCTAACTTCTTAGGTACCAAAACGCTAAAATAAATGAGTAGCACACTGTAGGGAGAAAGAGAAACAAATTACCAAAATCGTGTAATTTGAATGTTTTTCACATTGTCAGGTAGCAAAACACCATAATGCTTGCTCGCTATACGAGAAAATTTAACAATAATGTGAGAAATGTGTTTTTATGTGTTTTTCACATAAATGCTAAATATCATGGAAAGCAACTTATATAGAAATGCAAAATAATAAGCATGTCTTTTAAGTGTTTTAAACTTTTTACGTACCAAAACGCTAAAACACGTGCAACAAACACGAATAACCTTACCAAATAGAAAAACCTTACCAAAAACGTGTATTTTGAGTCTTTTGAGTCTGTTACGTACATCATATTAAAAATACATGTAAAGCACCCTGTATGGGGAAACGATAGAACATTACGAGAAACGTGTATTGTCAGTGTTTTGAGTGTCTTAGGTACCAAACACTAAACCGCTTGAATGAAAATTGAATATATCCTATATTTCTTAATGGAGAAACAGAACATCACAAAAAATTTTTTTTATTTTTATTTTTTTTTACCTTGTTATGTACCAAAACGTCAAAATACATACGAAGCATCCTATATGGGGAAATAGAAAGACATTAGGAGAAAAAAGTTTTATTGGTGTTTTTGAGCTTCCTAAGTACCAAAACGCTAAAACGCATGAATAGCACCCTATATAGAGAAAAAGAACAACATTACCTGAAACCTTTATTTTGAGCGTTTCTCATAATATGTAGCAAAACATCATAATGCATGCAAATCCCTACATGAAGAAGCAATACTATATTACAGGAAACGTGTCTTTTGAGTGTTTACTTGAGTGTTAGGAATCAAAATGCTAAAAAGCATTGAAAGCACCCTATTTGGCAATATAAAATAACATTACCAAGAAAGTATCTTTAGAGTGTTTTTGACCTTCTTACGTCCGAAATCACTGAAACGCATGCAAAACAACCTTTACGGAGAAACAGAATAACATTACCAAAAACTTGTATTTTGATTGTTTTTGTGCTTGTTAAGTACAAAAATGCCAAATTACACGCAAAGCATCCTACATGGAGAAAAGAAAGGACATTACGAGAAAAGTGTATTATGAGAGATTTTGAGCTTTTTAGGTACCAAAACTCAAAAATACGTGATTAGCACTTTATATGGAAAAACAACTCTACCGAAAACTTTTACTTAAACTTTTTTTTCATATTGTTAAGTACCAAAAGACAAAATGCATTGGAAGCCCCCTTTATCGAGAAACGAAACGACATTATCATCAACGTGTCTTTTCTGTTTTTGAACGTGTTAGACACCAAAACGCTAAAAAAGCATTGAAAGCGCTCTATAAAGGAATACAAAACAACATTAATAAAAACGTGTTTTATAGGTTCTTATGTACAGAAACGCTAAAACCCAAGCAAAACACCCTTTATGGAGAAGCGAAATAAATATTTCGTTGATAAATTACATTCAGGACAGTTAGGGAACATCCCTTACAGAAGAATAAGATCACAGAAAAATGGTCCTAAATGGATGACTGAGGTTAAAACACTACATAGGGCGAAAGAGAAGTATATATGAGATTAAAGACAGGGGAAGTGGTTTTAAGTCCATAATATAATGAATTAGAAAAGTCAGGAGTTTAACAAGGAAAGCTAAAAATAGTTATGAATTAAAGGTAGCCAGCCAAGCGAAGATGGACCCCAAGGGATTTTATCAGGCATATAAGACGAAGAATAGAGAAACAATAGTTCCTTAAAGACAGCAGAATGGGACCTGCTTAGTTGTTGATAGGAGATTAGTAAAATTGTGAACGAATATTTTTTAACTGTCTTTGCCTAGGAAAACATGCAGGATTTGCCGAATAGTGAGAAGATACTTAGAGTAGAAGAGAATGAGAAGCTGACAGATATTACCATAACTAAAGAGATAGTGGAACAGGATATAGATAAGCTGAAAAGTTCAAGTCACCAGGACCAGATGAAATATATTCCAGAGTATTTAAGAAATGGAAAAAGGTTATAAGTAATCTGGATAAGGTCATGGCCAAGCGGGTCAAGTAATTAGTGGGGTGACAAAGTGATTATTAGTATTAGGGCCGATGTTGTTTGTAATATATGTCAATGACATGGATGGTGGAATTAGTAGTGCTGTTAGTAAATTTGCGGATGACACGAGAGTATGTAGATTAATTAGGTCTGAATCGCAAACCATCGCCTTGCAGGCAGATTTGGATAGGATGAATAAATGGACAGATAGATGGCAAATGCAGTTTAATATCAACAAATGCAAAGCACTTATCGTAAGTAGAAGAAACCCACACAGTAGTTACACAATGAACAACCAAGTTCTGGTAGGTTCAGGGTAAGAAAAAGATTTGAGATTTAAAGTTAGCTCTGAACTAATAGTGTATTATACAAATAGTGTATTACGTTTCATTTTCAGGAGTGCTAAAAGTAAAACTCCCGAAGTAATATTAAAGTTATATTTAGCGCTGGTCAGACTTCATCCAGACTACGCTGTCCTAATCTGGTCACCACATCACAGGAAGGATAAAGGTCTATCAGAATCACTTCAAAGGAGAATGACTAAAAGGATACAGGAGATGAGGAGTATTCCTTACGAAGCGAGATTCAAGCTGTTAAATTTACATTCTTTAGAGAGACGTAGGTTAAGAGTGGACCTGAGAGAAGTCTTTAAGTGGTATATGGGTTATAACAAGGGGAACATAAGGAAAATTCTTAGAATCTGTAACCATGATAGAACCAGAAAAATAGAACATCAAGTTTTCAGGCTTGAGCCTGAAAACTTGATGTTCAAAAAGGAAACAGGAAGGAATTAGTTTTCAAATACATTAGTAGATGATTGGAATGGACTTAGTACTCAAGCTGTTAGTGCTGAGGCATTTGGCACTGTAAGAGAAAATTACACATTTATAGATGGGGATGATAGGTGGAAATACGTAGGCATATTTCATACAAGTACTGCCACGTGTATGCCTGATGCCTTCTTGCATATTTACTTATTTCTTATGTTCTTATGTTCTTATTACCAAAAGCGTGTATTTGCAGTGTTTTCAGCTCTTCCGTGAAAAAATAAAATGCCAAAATGCATGCAAAGCACCCTAAATGAGGAAAAAAAGGGACTTTACGAGAAACGTGCATTGTAAGTGTTTTTGAGATTCTTAGATACCAAAACGCTGAAACTCATGAATAACATTCTTCATTGAGAAATAGAACAACCTTACCAAATGCGTGTATTTTCCGTGTTTTTCACATTTTTGGTTACCAAAACCCCAAATTGCATACGAAACTAGCTTTATGTGGAAAGAAAAAAAAAGACATTTCCAGAAACGTGTCTTTTGAGTGTTTTTGAGCGTGTTAGGCAATAAAGCACTAAAAAGTAGGGCAATCACATTACATAGGAATAAAACCAACTTTTACCAAGAACTTGCCTTTAAGTGTTTTTCAGCTCCTAACATACCAAAACGCTAAAACGCATGCAAAACACCCTTTATGAAGAAACATAATAACATTACCAAAAACATGTATTTTGAGTGTTTTTGATCATGTTACCTATAAAAACGCTTAAATACATGGAAAGGACCCTATGTTTGGGAAACGAAAGGACATTACGAGAAACGTGTATTATGAATGTTATTAAATTCCTTAAGCACAAAAATGCTAAAACCCACAAATAACACTCTTTATAGAGAAACAAAAAAAAAAAAGTAATTTTCTTTTTTTTCTGGTATTCTTCTTCATAGGTATCGAAATGCCAGAATTCTGGCAAAATTCAGGGAAATTACATTATCAAAAAAGTTAATTTTAGCTTTTTTTCGGATAGTTATGTACCAAAACCTAAATTGCATGCAAAGCCACCTCTATAGGGAAATTAAACGACTTTACCAGAAACCTGTCTTTTGAGTGTTTTTCAGCATGTTAGGCACCAAAACAATAAATAATATGGAAGTCACTCTATATGGGAATCCAAAACAAAATCACTTAACACTTGTCTTTTCAGTGTTTTACGTAGAAACACGCTAAAACGGATGCAAACAAACCAATATGAAGAAATAGAATAACATCACCAAAAAGGTACTCGTATATTTTGAGTGTTTTTGAGCCTGTTACATACAAAAAAACGCGAAAATGGATGCAAAGCACTCTATATTGGGAAAGAAAAGGACATTACGACAAACCTGTATAATGAGTGTTTTATAGTTTCACAACAACCACAAGGCAAAAGTTTCTTAGATACCAAAATGCTGAAACTCATGAATAACACTCTTGATTGAGATATAGAACAACCTTACCAAATGAGTGTTTTTTGAGTGTTCTTCACATTCTTAGTTACCAAAACACGAAATTGCATGCGAAACTAGGTTTGTGTGGGGAAAAAATTATATTACCAGAAAATGTCTTTTGAGTGTTTATGAGCGTGTTAGGCAATAAAGTACTTAAAAGAAGGGCGATCACATTACATGTGAATAAAACAAACTTTTACAAAGAACTTGCCGTTAAATATTTTTGAGCTCCTTACATACCAAAACGCTAAAACGAATGCAAAAATCCTTTATAGAGAAACACAATAACATTACAAAAAACATGTATTTTGAGTGTTTTTGATCATGTTACCTATAAAAACGCTTAAATACATGCAAAGAATCCTATGTTTGGAAAACGAAAGGACATTACGAGAAACGTGTATTATAAGTGTTTTAAGTTACTTAAATACCGAAAAGCTAAAACCCACAAATAACACTCTTTATAAAGAAACAAAAAAAATAAAAAATAAAATAGATAAATAAATAAATGAAATAAATGAAAATAATTTTTTTTTTTGTTATTCATCTTAATAGGTACCGAGATGCCAAAATTCTGTTAAAATTCAGGGAAATTATGTGGATAAAAGAACATTATCGAAAAAGTTAATTTTAGCTTTTTTTTCGGACTGTTATGTACCAAACCCTAAAGTGCATGCAAAGCCATCTATATGGGGAAATTAAACGACTTTAGAAGAAAACTGTCTTTTGAGTGTTTTTCAGCATGTTAGGCACCAAAACGATAAAAATTATGGAAGTCACTCTATATGGGAATAGAAAACAAAATTACTGAAAACGTGTCTTTTCAGTGCTTTACGTAAAAAATGCTAAAACGGATGCAAACAGACTAATATGAAGAAATAGAATAACATTACCAAAAAGGTATATTTTAAGTGTTTTTGAGCTTATAACCAACAAAAAAAAAAAAAAACGCGGAAATGGATGCAAAGTACTCTATATTGGGAAACAAAAAGACATTACGAGAAACGTGTATAATGAGTATTTTATAGTTTCACAAGAACCACGAGGCAAAAAAACGCAAAAAGTAGTGTATATGGAGAAGTTTCTTAGATACCAAAATGCTGAAACTCCTGAATAACACTCTTAATTAAGAAACAGAATAACATTACTAAATGCGTGTATTTTGAGTGTTTTTCACATTCTTAGTTATTAGAACCCCAAATTGCATACAAAACTAGCTTTATGTGGGAAAAAAAATGACATTACCAGAAAAGTGTCTTTTGAGGGTTTTTGAGAGGCAATAAAGCACTAAAAAGGAGGGCAATCACATTACATGGGAATATAACCAACTTTTACCAAGAACTTGTCTTTAAGTGTTTTTCAACTCCTTATATACCAAAACGGTAAAACACATGCAAAACATCCTTTATATAAAGGAGAAACAGATTAACATTACCAAAAACATGTATTTTGAGTATTTTTGATCATGTTACCTCTAAAAACGCTTAAATACATTCAAAGAACCCTATGTCTGGGAAACGAAAGGACATTACGAGAAACGTGTATTATACGTGTTTTTAAGTTCCATAAGTACCAAAAAAGCTAAAACCTCTTTATAGAGAAAAAAAAATAATGAAATAATAAAAGAATAGGATTTTTTTTTTTATTCTTCTTCATAGGTACTGAGATGCCAAAATTCTGGCAAAATTCAGGGAAATTATGTGTAAAAAGAACATTATCAAAAAAGTTAATTTTAGTTTGTTTTTTGTTTTTTTCGGAGTGTTATGTACCAAACCATGAAGTGCATGCAAAGCCAACTATATGGGGAAACGACTTTACGAGAAACCTGTGTTTCTAGTGTTTTTCAGCATGTTAGTCACCAAAACAATAAATAATATTGAAGTCATTCTATGTGGGAATCCAAAACAAAATTACTTTAAACGTGTCTTTTTCGTGTTTTACGTAGAAAAACGCTAAAACGGATGCAAACCAACCAATATGAAGAAATAGAATAAGATTACCAATAAGGTATAATATGAGTGTTTTTTGAGCTTTTTACTTACAAAAAACGCGAAAATGGATGCAAAGCTCTCTCTATTGGTTAACAAAAGGACATTACGAGAAACGTGTATAATGAGTGTTTTATAGATTCTCAAGAATCACAAGGCAAAAAACGCATAAACTCTTATATATGGAGAAGTAGTTTCTTAGATACCAAAATGCTGAAACTCCTGAATAGCACTCTGAATTGAGAAACAGAACAACCTTATAAAATGCGTGTATTTTGAGTGTTTTTCACATTCTTAGTTACCAAAACCCCAAATTTTATGTGAAAGTAGCTTTATGTTGGAAAAAAAATGACATTACCAGAAAAGTGTCTTTTAAGTGTTTTTTTTAGCATGATAGGCAATAAACCACTAAAAAGCAGGGCAATCACATTACATGGTAATAAAACTAACTTTTACTAAGAACTTGCCTTTAAGTGTTTTTGAGCTCCTTATATACCAAAACGCTAAAACGAATGCAAAACACTCTTTATGGAGAAACAGAATAATATTACCAAAAATATGTATTTTGAGTGTTTTTGATCATGTTACCTATAAAAACGCTTAAATACATGCAAAGAACCTTATGTTTGGGAAATTAAAGAACATTTCGAGAAACATGTATTACGATTGTTTTTAAGTTCTTTAAGTACCATTTAGCTAAAACCCATAAATAATACTGTTTATAGAAAAAAAAAAAATAAATAAATAAAAAGATAGGAATTTATTTCATAGGTACCAAGATGCCAAAATTCTGGCAAAATTCAGGAAAATTATGTGTAAAAAGAAAATTATGAAAAAAATTTAATTTTTGCTTTTTTTTCGGACTGTTATATACCAAACCCTAAAGTGTATGCAAAGCCACCTATATGGAGAAATTAAACGACTTTACCAGAAACCTGTCTTTTGAGTGTTTTTCAGAATGTTAGGCACCAAAACGATATATAATATGGAAGTCACTCAATATGGGAATCCATCACAAAATTACTGAAAAGTGTCTTTTCAGTGTTTTACGTAGAAAAACGCTAAAACGGATGCAAACCAACGAATATGAAGAAATAGAATAACATTTCCAAAAAAGGTATATTTTCAGTGTTTTTGAGCTTCTTACCTACAAAAAACGCGAAAATGAATAGAAAGCACTCTATATTGAGGTGGAAAAGGACATTAAGAGAAACTTCTATAATGAGTGTTTTATAGTTTCACAAGAACCACAAGGCAAAAACGCAAAAACTCGTGTATATGGATAAGTTTCTTAGATACCAAAATGCTGAAACTCAGGAATAAAACTCTTGTGAAAGTATAAAACATTCATTATACACGCTTCTCGTAATGTCCTTTTGCTTCCCAATATAGAGTGCTTTCCATCCATTTTCGCGTTTTTTGTAGGTAACAATTTCAAAAACACTCAAAATATACCTTTTTGGTAATGTTATTTTATTCCTTGATATTGGTTGGTTTGCATCCGTTTTAGCGTTACGTAAAACACCGAAAAGACACGTTTTTAGTAATTATGTTTTGGATTCCCATATAGATTGACTTCCATGTTATTTATCATGTTGGTTCCTAAGATGCTGAAAAACACTCATAAGACTGTTTTCTGGGAAAGACGTTTAATTTCCCCATATAGGTGGCTTTGCATTCACATTAGGGGTTTGGTACATAACAGTCCGAAAAAAAAGCAAAATTTAACTTTTTTGATAATGTTCTTATTTCACATCATTTCCTGAATTTTGCCCGAATTTTGGCATCTCGGTACCTGTGAAGATGAATAAGAAAAAAAAATAACGGTTTTTTTTATTTATTTATTGTTTCTCAATAAAGAGTGTTATTTGTTGCTTTTAGCTTTTTTTATAATTAATGAACTTAAAAACACTCATAATACACGTATCTCATAATATCCTTTCGTTTCCTAAAAATAGTGTTCTTTTTTTATGTATTTAAGCGTTTTCATTGGTAACATGATCAAAAACACTCAAAATACATGTTTTTGGTAATATTATTCTGTTTCACCATAAAGAGTGTTTTGCATGCGTTTTAGTGTTTTGGTATATAAGGATCTCAAAAACACTTAAAGGCAAGTTCTTGGTAAAAATTCGTTTTCCTCCAATGTATTGTGATTGCCCTCCTTTTTAGTGTTTTATTGCCTATCACGCACAATAACACTCAAAAGACACATTTCTGGTAGTCTTTTTTTTTTTTCCACAAATCTATTTTCACATGCAATTTGGGGTTTCAGTAACTAAGAATGTGAAAAGCTCTCAAAATACACGCATTTATTAAGGTTGTTCTGTTTCTCAATTAGGAGTGTTATACATGAGTTTTAACATTTTGGTATCTAGGAAATCTCTCCATATAAACGAGATTTTGCGTTTTTTGCCTTGTGCTTCTTTTGAACTATAAAACACTCATTATACACTTTTTTTGCAATGTCCTTTTGTTTCCCAATATAGAGTGCTTTGCATCAATTTTCGCGTTTTTTGTAGGTAATAAGCTCAAAAACACTCTAAATATTCCTTTTTAGTAACGTTTTTCTATTTCTTGATATTGGTTACTTAGCATCCGTTTTAGCGTTTTTCTACGTAAAACACTGAGAAGACACGTTTTCAGTAACTTTGTTTTGGATTGCCATACAAAGTGAGTTCCTTATTATTTATCGTTTTGATGCCTAACATGCTAAAAAACACTTAAAACACAGATTTCTGGTAAGGTCGTTTAATTTCCTCATATAGGAGGCTTTGCATTCACTTTAGGGTTTGGTACATAACAGTTAAAAAAAAAAGCTGAAATTAACTTTTTTCATAATATTCTTTTTTCATACGATTGCCCTGAATTTTTCCAGAATTTTGGCATCTCGGTACTATGAAGATAAATAACAAAAAAAAAAAAAAAAATTCCTATTTTTTTTTTCTAAATAAAGAGTGTTATTTGTGGGTTTTAGCTTTTTGGTACTTAAGGAACTTAAAAAAAAACACTCATAATACACGTTTCTCGTAATGTCCTTTTGTTTCCCAAACATAATGTTCTTTGCATGTATTTAAGCGTTTTTATAGATATCATGATAAAAAACACTCAAAATATATGTTTTTGGTAATGTTATTCTGTTTCTTCATAAAGTTTGTTTTGCATGCGTTTTAGCGGTTTGTTATATAAGGAGCTAAAAACACTTAAAGGCAAATTTTTGGTATAAGTTGGTGTTATTGCAATGTAATATGATTGCCCTGCTTTTTAGTGCTTTATTGCCTATCACGCTCAAAAATACTTAAAAGACACTTTTCTGGTAATGTTATTTTTTTTCTCACATAAAGGTGGTTTCGCATGCAATTTGGGGTTTTGGTAACTTAGAATGTGAAAAGCACTCAAAATACACGCATTTAGTAAGGTTGTTCTGTTTCTGAATTAAGAATGTTATTTATGAGTTTCAGCATTTTGGTATCTAGGAACCTTCTCCATATACACGAGTTTTTGTGTTTTTTGCCATTTGGTTCGTTTGAACTAAAAAAAAACTCATTATACACTTTTTTTGCAAAGTCCTTTTCTCTTCTAATATAGAGTGCTTTGCATCAATTTTCTTGTTTTTTGTAGGTAACAAGCTCAAAAACACTCAAAATATACCTTTTTGGTAATGTTTTTCTATTTCTTGATATTGGTTGGTTTGCATCCGTTTTAGCGTAAAACACTGAAAAGACACGTTTTCAGCAATTTTGTTTTGGATTCTCATATAGAGTGAGTTCCTTATTATTTATCGTTTTGGTGCCTAACATGCTGAAAAACACTCAAAAAACAGATTTCTGTTAAGGTCCTTTAATTTCCTCATATAGGAGTCTTTGGATGCACTTTAGGGTTTGGTATATAAGAGTCCGAAAAAAAAGAAGTTAAAATTAACTTTTTTGATCATTTTCTTTTATCATATAATAGCCCAGAATTTTCCCAGAATTTTAGCATCTCGGTACCTATAAAGATGAATAACAAAAAAAATAAAAATCCTATTTTTTTATTGTTATTGTTTTAGTGTTATTTGTGGGTTTTAACTTTTTTGGTTCTTAAGGAACTTAAAAACACTTATAATACACATTTCTCGTAATGTCCTTTCGTTTCGCAAACATAAGGTTCTTTGTATGTATTTAAGTGTTTTTATAGATAACATGATCAAAACCCTCAAAATATATGTTTTTGGTAATCTTATTCTGATTCTCCATAAAAGGTGTTTTGTATGCGTTTTAGCGTTTTGGTATGTAATGAGCTCAAAAACACTTAAAGGCAAGTTCTTTGTAAAAGTTGTTTTTATTCCCATGTAATGTGATTATCCTGCTTTTTAGTGCTTTATTGCCTAACACGCTCAAAAACACTCAAAAGACATTTTTCTGGTAATGTCATTTTTTTTTCCCACATAAAGCTAGTTTTGCATGGAATTTGGGGTTTTGGTAACTAAGAATGTGAAAAAAAAAACACAGGCATTTAGTAAGGTTGTTCTATTTCTTAATTAAAAGTGTTTTTCATGAGTTCCAGCATTTTGGTATGTAAGAAACTTTTCTAATACACACATTTGGTAAGGTATTTTTGTTTCAAAATTAAAAGTGTTATTCATGAGTTTCAGCTTTTTGGGATGTAAGAAACTTCTTTATGTACACGAGTTTTTGAGCTTTTTACCTTGTTGTTCTTGTCAAACTATAAAATACTCATACACGTTTCTCGAAATGTCCTTTTCTTTGCCAATATAAAGTGCTTTCCATCCATTTTTGCATTTTTTGCAGGTAACAAGCTCAAAAAAACATCAAAATATATCTTTTTGGTAATGTTATTCTATTTCTTCATATTGGATGGTTTACATCCGTTTTAGCGTTTTTCTACGTAAATCACTGAGAAGACACGTTTTCAGTAATATTGTTGAAATTGCTGAAAAAAACACTCAAAAGACAGGTTTCTGGTAAAGTCGTGTAATTTCCCCATATAGGTGGATTTGCATACACTTCAGGGTTTGTACATAACTCTGGAAAAAAGTAAATATTTTTTTATAATGTTTTTTTTTACAAAATTTCCATGAATTTTGGCAGAATTTTGGCATCTTGGTACCTATGAAGATAATAACAAGAAAAAAAAAACTTTCTATAAAGAGTTTTATTTGTGGGTTTTAGCTTTTTTGGTACTTAAGGAACTTAAAAACTCTCATAATACACGTTTCTCGTAACGTCCTTTTGATTCCCAAACATAAGGTTCTTTGCATATATTTAAGCGTTTTTATATATAACATGATCAAAAACACTCAAACTACATGTTTTTGGTAATGTTACTCTGTTTCTCCATAAAAGGGTGTTTTTGCATGCGTTTTAGCGTTTTGGTATGTAAATAGTTAAAAAAAAAACACTTAAAGGCAAGTTCTTCGTAAAAGTTGGTTTTATTCCCATATAATGTGATTGTTCTGCTTTTTAGTGCTTTGTTGCATATCACGATCAAAAACACTCAAATGACACTTTTCTGGTAATATCTTTTTTTTCCCACATAAAGCTAGTTTCGCATGTAATTTGGGATTTTCGTAACTAAGAATGTGAAAAACACTCAAAATACACACATTTGGTTAGGTAGTTCTGTTTCTCAATTAAAAGTGTTATTCATGCATTTCAGCATTTTGGTATATAAGAAATTTCTCCATATACACGAGTTTTTGCGTTTTTTGCCTCATTATACACGTTTTTCGTAATATTCTTTTGTTTCCCAATATAGAGTGCTTTCCATCCATTTTCGCATTTTTTCTAGGTAACAAGGTGAAAAACACTCAAAATATTTTTTTGGGTAATGTTATTCTATTTCTTCATATTGGTTGGTTTGCATCCGTTTTAGCGTTTTTCTTCGTAAATCACTAAAAAGACACGTTTTTAGTAATATTGCTGAAATTGCTGAAAACACTCAAAAGACAGATTTCTGGTAAAGTCGTGTAATTTCCCCACATAGGTGGCTTTGCATGTACTTCTGGGTTTGGTACATAATTCCGGAAAAAAGCAAATTTTTTTTTTTTTTATATCTCCTTTCGTTTCACAGACATACGGTTCTTTGCATGTATTTAAGCGTTTTTATAGGTAACATGATCAAAAACACTCAAAATACATGTTTTTGGTAATATTATTCTGTTTCTCCATAAAGGGTGTTTTGCATGCGTTTTAGCGTTTTGGTATGTAAGGAGTTAAAAAAATTTAAAGGCAAGTTCTTCGTAAAAGTTAGTTTTATTTCTATATAATGTGATTATTCTGCTTTTCAGTGCTTTGTTGCATATAACGCTCAAAAACACTCAAAAGACACTTTTCTGATAGTCATTTTTTTCCCACATAAAGCTAGTTTCGCATGTAATTTGGGATTTTCGTAACTAAGAATGTGAAAAACACTCAAAATACACACATTTGGTAAGGTACTTCTGTTTCTCAATTAAAAGTGTTATTAATGAGTTTTAGCATTTTGGTATGTAAGAAACTTCTCTATATACACGAGTTTTTGCGTTTTTTGTCTTGTGGTTCTTGTGAAACTATAAAACAATCATTATACACGTTTCTCTAAATGTCCTTTTCCTTCCCAATATAGAGTGCTTTTACATCCATTTTCGCGTTTTTTGTAGGTAAAAAGCTCAAAAACACTTTTTGGTAATGTTATTCTATTTCTTCATATTCGTTGCTTTGCATCCGTTTTAGCGTTTTCTCTACGTGAAACACTGAAAAGACACGTTTTCAGTAATCTTGTTTTGGTTTCACATATTGACTGACTTCCATATTATTTATCAGTTTGGTGCCTAACATGCTGAAAAACACTGAAAAGACAGGTTTCTGGTTAAGTCGTTTAATTTCCTCATACAGGTGGCTTTGCATGCACTTTAGGGTTTAGTAAATAATAATCCGAAAAAAAAGCTATAATTAACTTTTTTGATAATGTTCTTTTTTCCACATAAATTCCCCGAATTTGGGCAGAATTTTGGCATCTCGGTACTTATGAAAATCAATAAAAAAATGCAATTTTTTTTTTTTCTCTTAAAAGAGTGTTATTTGTGAGTTTTAACGTTTTGGTACTTAAGCAACTTAAAAACAGTCATAATACACGTTTCTCGTAATGTCCTTTCGTTTCCAAAGGATAGGGTTCTTTGCAAGTATTTCAGCGTTTTTATAGGTAACATGATCAAAAACACTTAAAACACATGTTTTTTGTAATGTTATTCTGCTTCTCCATAAAGGAGTGTTTTGCATGCGTTTTAGCGTTTTGGTATGTAAGGAGCTCAAAAACACATAATGGCAAGTTCGTGGTCAAAGTTGGTTTTATTCCCATGTAATGTGATTGCCCTGCTTTCTAGTGCTTTATTGCCTAACACGCTCAAAAACACTCAAAAGACATTTCTGGTAATGTCACTTTTTTCCCACATAAAGCTAGTTTCGCATGCTATTTGGGATTTTGCTAACTAAGAATGTGAAAAACACTGAAAATACACCCCTTTTGGTAAGGTTGTTCTGTTTCTCAATTAAGATTTTTATTCATGAGTTTCAGCATTTTGGTATCAAAGAAACTTCTTTATATACACGAGTTTTTGCGTTTTTTTGCCTTGTGGTTCTTGTGAACCACAAGTTCTTTTGCTCTAAAATAATAAGACAATTATACACGTTTCTCGTAATGTCCTTTTGTTTCCCAATAGGGAGTGGTTTGTATTCATTTTCACCTTTTTGTAGGTAACAAGCTCAAAAACACTCAAAATATACCTTTTTGGTAATGTTATTCTATTCTTTTTTTGCATATTGGTTGGTTTGCATCCGATTTAGCGTTTTTCCACGTAAAACACCGAAAAGACACGTTTTCAGTAATTTTGTTTTAGATTCCTATATAGAGTGACTTCCATGTTATTTATCGTTTTGGTGCCTAACATGCTGAAAAACACTCATAAGACAGTTTTCTGGCAAAGACATTTGATTTCCCCATATAGGTGGTTTTGCATGCACTTTAGGGTTTGCTACATAATAGTCGAAAAAAAGCTAAAATCAACTTTTTTGATAATGTTCTTATTTCACAAAATTTCATGAATTTTGCCCGAATTTTGGCATCTCGGTACCTGTGAAGATGAATATGAAAGAAAAAAAAATATCGTATTTTTTTATTTATTTATTTTTATTTTTTCTCAATAGAGAGTTATTTGTGGCTTTTAGCTTTTTGGTTCTTAATGAATTTAAAAACACTCATAATACACGTTTCTCGTAATGTCCTTTCGTTTCCCACAAATAGGGTTCTTAGCATGTATTTAAGCGTTTTATTGGTAAAATGATCAAAAACACTCAAAATACATGTTTTTGGTAATGTTATTCTGTTTCTCCATAAAGTGTGTTTTCCATGCGTTTTAGTATTTTGGTATATAAGGAGCTCAAAAACACTTAAAAGCAAGTTCTTGGTAAACATTGGTTTTATTCCCATGTAAATGTGATTGCCCTTCTTTTTAGTGCTTTACTGCCTATCACACTCAAAAACACTCAATAGACAATTTTCTGAAAATGTCATTTTTTTTTACCACATAAAGCAGGGTTTTGCAATCAATTTGGGTTTTGGGTAACTAACAATGTGAAAAGCACTCAAAATACACGCATTTAGTAAGGTTGTTCTGTTTCTTAATTAAGAGTGTTATTCATGAGTTTCAGCATTTTGGTATCTAGGAAACTTCTCCATATACACAAGTTTTTGCGTTTTTTGCCTTGTGGTTATTTTGAACTATAAAACACTCATTATACACTTTTTTCGCAATGTCCCTTTCTTTCTCAATATACTCGTAGAGTTCTTTGCATCAATTTTCGTGTTTTTTTTTTTTTTGTAGGTAACAAGCTCAAAAACACTTAAAATGTACCTTTTTGGTAATTATTTTCTATTTCTTGATATTGGTTGGTTTGCATCTGTTTTAGCGTTTTTCTACGTAAAATACTGAGAAGACACGTTTTAAGTAATTTTGTTTTGGATTCCCATATTGAGTGAGTTTATTCTTATTTATCGTTTTGGTGCCTAACATGCTGAAAAACACTCAAAAGACAGATTTCTGGTAAAGTCATTCAATTTCCTCATATAGGAGGCTTTGCATGCTCTTTAGGGTTTGGTACATAACAGTCCGAAAAAAAGCTAAAATCAACTTTTTTCATAATATTCTTTTATCATATAATTGCCTGAATTTTCCCAGAATTTTGTCATCTCGGTACCTATGAAGATGAATGACAAAAAAAAATTAATAAATAAAAATTTAAATTTTTTTATTTTTTATTTATTTTTTTTTCTTTTCTAAATAAAGAATGTTATTTGTGGGTTTTAGCTTTTTGGTACTTAAGAAACTTAAAAACACTCATAATACACATTTCTCGTAATGTCCTTTCGTTTCCCAAACATAAGGTTCTTTTTATGTATTTAAGCGTTTTTTTAGATAACATGATCAATAACACTCAAAATACATGTTTTTGGTAATGTAATTCTCTTTATCCATAAAGTGTGTTTTGCAGGCGTTTTAGCGTTTTGGTATATAAGGAGCTCAAAAACACTTAAAGACAAGTTCTTGGTAAAAATTGGTTTTATTCGAATTTAAAGTTATTCCCCTGCTTTTTAGTGCTTTATATCCTATCACCCTCAAAAACACTCAAAAGACATTTTTCTGGTAATGTCATTTTTTCCCACATAAATCTGGTTTCGCTTGCAATTTGGGGTTTTTGTAACTAAGAATGTGAAAAGCTCTCAAAATACACGCATTTAGTAAGGTTGTTCTGTTTCAAAATTAAGAGTGTTTTTCATGAGTTTCAGAATTTTGGTATCTAAGAAACTTATCCATATATACAAGGTTTTGGTAATGTTATTCTGTTTCTCCATAAAGTGTGTTTTGCATGCCTTTTAGCAGTTTTGTATATAAGGAGCTCAAAAACACTTAAAGGCAAGTTATTGGTAAAAAATGGTTTTATTCCAATGTAATGTGGTTGCCCTGCTTTTGAGTGCTTTATTACCTATCACGCAGAAAAACACTCAAAAGACACTTTTCAGGAAAAGTCTTTTTTTTCCCCACAAAGCTATTTTCGCATGTAATTTGGGGTTTTTGGTAACTAAGAATGTGAAAAGCACTCAAAATACACGCATTTAGTAAGGTTTTTCTGTTTCTCAATTAAGAGTGTTAATCATGAGTTTCAGCATTTTGGTATCTAGGAAATCTCTCCATATACTCGAGTTTTTGCGTTGTTTCCTTTGTGGTTCTTTTCAACTATAAAACACTCATTATACACTTTTCTTGCAATGTCCTTTTCTTTCATTATAGAGTGCTTTGCATAAATTTTCGCGTTTTTGTAGGTAAAGAGCTCAAAAACACTCAAAATATACCTTTTTTGTAACGTTTTTCTATTTCTTGATATTGGTTGGTTTACATCCGTTTTAACGTTTTTCTACGTAAAACATTGAGAAGACACGTTTTCAGTAAATTTGTTTTGGATTCCCATATAGAGTAAGTTCCTTATTCTTTATCGTTTTGGTGCCTAACATGCTAAAAAAAAAAAAACACATAAAACACAGATTTCTGGTAAGGTCGTTTAATTTCCTCATATTGGAGGCTTTGCATGCACTTTAGGTTTCGTATATAAAAGTCCGAAAAAAAAAGCTGAAATTAACTTTTTTGATAATATTCTTTTATCACATAATTGCCCTGAATTTTCCCAGAATTTTGGCATCTCGGTACCTATGAAGATGAATAACAAAAAAAGAAAAAAAAATCCAATTTATTTCATTTTTTTATTTTTTATTTTCTAAATAAAGAGTGTTATTTGTAGGTTTTAGCTTTTTGGTACTTAAAAAAAAATTATAAAAACACGTCATAATACAAGTTTCTTGTAATGTACTTTTATTTCCCAAACATAATGTTATTTGCATGTACTTAAGCGTTTTTATTCATAACATGATCAAAACACTCAAAATACATGTTTTTGGTAATGTTATTCTGTTTCTCCATGAAGTTTGTTTTGCATGCGTTTTAGCTGTTTGGTTTATAAGGGGTTAAAAAACATTTAAAAGCAAATTCTTCGTAAAAGTTGGTTTTATTCAATGTAATGTGATTTTTCTGCTTTTTAGTGCTTTGTTGCATATCACGCTCAAAAACACTCAGAAGACACTTTTCTGGTAATGTCATTTTTTTTCCCACATGAAGCTAGTTTCGCATGTAATTTGCATTTTCGTAACAAAGAATGTGAAAAACACTCAAAATACACAAGGTAGTTCTGTTTATCGATTAAAAGTGTTATTCATGCATTTCATCATTTTGGTAGGTAAAAATTTCTCTATATACACGAGTTTTTGCGATTATTGCCTTGTGGTTCTTTTAAAACTATAAAACACTCATTATACACCTTTCTCGTAATGTCCTTTTGTTTCCTAATATAAAGTGGTTTACATCCATTTTTGCAGTTTTTGTAGGTAACAAACTCAAAAACACTCAAAATATATCTTTTTGGTAATGTTATTCTATTTCTTCATATAGGATGGTTTGCATCCGCTTTAGCGTTTTTCTACGTAAAACACTGAAAAGAAACGTTTTCAGTAATTTTCTTTTGGATTCACATATTGACTGATTTTCATATTATTTATCGTATTGGTGCCTAACATGCTGAAAAACACTGAAAAGACAGGTTTCTGGTAAAGTCGTTTAACTTCCTTATATGCATACACTTTAGGTTTTGGTACATAACAATCAGAAAAAAAAAAGCTATAATTAACTTTCATGATAATGATTTTTTTTCCACATAAATTCCCTGAATTTTGGCAGAATTTTGGCAATTCGGTACTAATGAAGATGAAAAACAAAAACAAAAAAATTCCCATTTTTTATTTTTTTTTTTTATTTATCAATTTTTTTTTTTTTTTTTTTTTTTTCTAAAAAGTGTTATTT
Source organism: Scylla paramamosain (assembly GCF_035594125.1). Classification (NCBI taxonomy): domain Eukaryota; kingdom Metazoa; phylum Arthropoda; class Malacostraca; order Decapoda; family Portunidae; genus Scylla; species Scylla paramamosain. The sequence continues at coordinate 1,943,263 of NC_087196.1, read as the reverse complement.
ATGGGTCTTAGCTTTTTGGTACTAAAGGAACTTAAAAAAAAAAACACTCATAATACACGTTTCTCGCAATGTCTTTTTGTTTCCCAAACATAAGGTTCTTTGCATGTATTTAAGCGTTTTTATAGATAACATGATCAAAAACACTCAAAATACATGTATTTGGAAATGTTATTCTGTTTCTCCATAAAATGTATTTTGCATGCGTTTTAGCGTTTTGGTATGTAAGGACCTCAAAAACACTTAAAGGCAAGTTCTTGGTAAAATTTGGTTTTATTCCCATGTAATGTGATTGCCCTTTATTTTAGTGCTTTATTGCGTAACAGGCTCAAAAACACTGAAAAGACATGCAAAGCCTTCCATATGAGGAAATTAAAGACCTTACCAAAAATCTGTCTTTTGAGTGTATTTCAGCATGTAAAGCACCAAAACTCACTCTATGTGGGAATCCAAAACAAAATTACTGAAAACGTGCCTTCTCAGTGTTTTACGTAGCAAAACGCTGAAACTGATACAAACCAAGCAATATCAAGAAGCAGAAAAACATTACCATAAATGTATATTTTGAGAGTTTTTGTGCTTGTTACCTACAAAAAAAAAACGCGAAAATGGATACAAGGCACTCTAAATTGGGAAAGAAAGGGAGATTGCGAGAAAAGTGTATAATGAATGTTTTATAGTTCAAAAAAACCACAAGGCAAAAAACGCAAAAAACTCGTGTGTATGGAGAAGTTTCCTATATACCAAAATGCTGAAACTCATGAAAAACACTCTTAATTGAGAAACAGAGCAACCTTAATAAATGCGTGTCAAAAACACTAAAAGGCAAGTTCTTTGTAAAAGTTGGTTTTATTCCCATGTAATGTGATTGCCCTGCTTTTCAGTGTTTTATTGTCTAACACGCTCAAAAACACTCAAAGACACTTTTCTGGTAATGTCATTTTTTCCCACATAAAGCTAGTTTCGCATGGAATTTGGGGTTTTGGTAACTAAGAATGTAAAAAAAACACTCAAAATACACGCATTTAGTAAGGTTGTTCTGTTTTTTTTTTTTTATTAACAGTGATATTCTTGAGTTTCAGTATTTTGGTATCTTAGAAACTTCTCCATACAGTCGAGTTTTTGCGTTTTTTGCCTTATGATTCTGGTGAAACTATAAAACAATCATTATACACGTTTCTCGTTATGTCTTTTTTTTTCCTTATATAGATTGCTTTGCATCCATTTTCGCGTTTTTTTTTTTTATGTAACAAGCTCAAAAACACACAAAATATACTTTTTTCGTAATGTTATTCTATTTCTTCATATTGGTTGGTTTGCATCTGTTTTAGCGTTTTTCTACGTAAATCTCAAAAGACAGGTTTCTGGTAAAGTCGTTAAATTTTATCAGATACGTGGCTTTGCATACACTTTATGGTTTGGAACATAACTCCGAAAAAAAAAGCTAAAATTAACTTTTTCGATAATGTTTTTTTCCACATAATTTCCCTGAATTTTGGCAGAATTTTGGCATCTTAGTACCTATGAACATCAGTAACAAGAAAATGAAAATGCTTTCTTTTTCTTTTTTTTTTCTATAAAGAGTGTTATTTGTAGGTTTTAACGTTTTGGTAATTAAGGAAGGTTAAAACATTCATAATACTTATTTCTCGTAATGTGCTTTCGTTTCCCAAATATGGGGATCTTTGCATGTATTTAAGCGTTTTTATATGTAACATGATAAAAAACACTCAAAACACTTGTTTTTGGTAATGTTATTCTGCTTCTCCATAAAGGAGTGTTTTGCATGCCTTTTAGCGATTTTGTATGTAAGGAGCTGAAAAACACTTCAAGGCAAGTTCTTGGTAAAAGTTGGTTTTATTCCAATGTATTATGATTGCTCTGCTTTTTAGTGCTTTATTGCCTAACACGCTCAAAAAACTGAAAAGATACTTCTGGTAATGTCATTTTTTTCTCACATAAAGCTAGTTTCGCATGCTATTTGGGGTTTTGCTAACTAAGAATGTGAAAAAACACTCAAAATAAACGCATTTCGTAATGTTGTTCTGTTTCTCAATTAAGATTGTTATTCATGAGTTTCAGCATCTTGGTATCTAAGAAACTTCTTTATATACACGAGTTTTTGCGTTTTTTGCCTTGTGGTTCTTGTGAACCACAAGATCTTTTGCCCGAAAATAATAAGACACTCATTATACATGTTTCTCGTGATGTCCTTTTCTTTCCCAATAGGGAGTGCTTTGCATCCGTTTTCGCGTTTTTTGTAGGTAACAAGCTCAAAAACACTCAAAATATACCTCTTTGGTAATGTTATTCTATTTCTTCATATTAGTTTGTTTTCATGTGTTTTAGCGTTTTTCTACGTAAAACTCCGAAAAGACACGTTTTCAGTAATTTTGTTTTCGATTCCCAAAGAATATTCCCAGAATTTTGGCATCTTAGTACCTATGAAGATTAATAACAAAAAAAAGAAAAATTATATATATATTTTTTTTTCTAGCTTTTTTGGTACTTAAGGAACTTAAAAACACTCATAATACACGTCTCTCGTAATGTCCTTTCGTTTCCCAAAAATAGGGTTCTTTGCATGTATTTAAGCGGTTTTATTGGTAACATGATCAAAAACACTCAAAATACATGTTTTTGGTAATGTTCTTCTGTTTCACCATAAAGTGTATTTTGCATGCGTTTTAGTGTTTTGGTATATAAGGAGCTTAAAAACACTTAAAGGCAAGTTGTTGTTGAAAATTGGTTTTATTCCAATGTAATGTGATTGCCCTGCTTTTTAGTGCTTTATTGCCTAACACGCTCAAAAACACTCAAAAGACATTTTTCTGGTAATGTCATTTTTTTCCCACATAAAGCTGGTTTCGCATGCAATTTGGGGTTTTGGTAACTAAGAATGTGAAAAGCAATCAAAATGCACGCATTTAGTAAGATTGTTCTGTTTCTCAATTAAGAGTGTTGTTGCAGAGTTTCATCATTTTAGAATGTAAGAAACTTCTCTATATACACGAGTTTTTTGCGTTTTTTGCCTTGTAGTTCTTGTGATACTATAAAACACTCATTATACACGTTTCTCGTAATGTCCTTTTGCTTCCCAATAGACAGTGCTTTCCATCCATTTTCGCGTTTTTTGTAGGTAACTCAAAAACACTCAAAATATACCTTTTTTGGTAATGTTATTTTATTTCTTCATATTGGTTGGTTTGCATCCGTTTTAGCGTTTTTCTACGTAAAACACCGAAAAGACACGTTTTTAGTAATTTTGTTTTTGATTCCCATATAGATTAACTTCCATGTTATTTATCGTGTTGGTTCCTAAGATGCTGAAAAACACTTATAAGACCGTTTTCTGGCAAACACGTTTAATTTCCCCTTATAGGTGGCTTTGGATGCACTTTAGGGGTTTGGTACATAACAGTCCGAAAAAAAAGCTAAATTTACCTTTTTTGATAATGTTAATATTTCACATAATTTCCTCAATTTTGCCTGAATTTTGGCATATCGGTAACTGTGAAGATGAATAAGAAAGAAAAAAAAATATCGAATTTTTTTTATTTATTTATTTTTTCTCGATAAAGAGTGTTATTTGTGGCTTTTAGCTTTTTGGTAATTAATGAACTTAAAACACTCATAATACACGTTTCTCTTAATCTCCTTTTGTTTCCCAAAAATAGTGTTCTTTGCATGTATTTAAGCGTTTTTATTGGTAACATGATCAAAAACACTCAAAATACAAGTTTTTGGCAATGTTATTCTGTTTCACCATAAAGTGTGTTTTGCATGCGTTTTAGTGTTTTGGTATATAAGGAGCTCAAAAACACTTAAAAGCAAGATCTTGGTAAAAATTCGTTTTACTCCAATGTAATGTGATTCCCCTCCTTTTTAGTGCTTTATTGCCTATCACGCTCAAAACATCTCAAAAGACACTTTTATGGTAAAGTCATTTTTTTCCCACAAATCTATTTTCGCATGCAATTTGGGGTTTAGTTAACTAAGAATGTTAAAAGCACTCAAAATACACGCATTTAGTAAGTTTGTTCTGTTTCTCAATTAAGAGTGTTATACATGAGTTTTAGCATTTTGGTATCTAGGAAACCTCTCCATATACACGAGATTTTGCGTTTTTTGCCTTGTGTTTCTATCGAACTATAAAACTTTCATTATACACTTTTCTTGCAATGTTCTTTTGTTTCGAAATATAGAGTGCTTTGCATCAATTTTCGCGTTTTTTATAGGTAACAAGCTCAAAATCACTCAAAATATACCTTTTTAGTAACGTTTTTCTATTTCTTGATATTGGTTGCTTTGCATGCATATTAAGATTTTTCTACGTAAAACACTGAGAAGACACGTTTTCAGTAACTTTGTTTTGGATTCCCATACAGAGTGAGTTCCTTATTATTTATCGTTTTGGTGCCTAACATGCTAAAAAACACTCAAAACACAGATTTCTGGTAAGGTCGTTTAATTTCCTAAAGTGCTTTGCATTCACTTTAGGGTTTGGTACATAAGAGTCCGAAAAAAAAAATGAAATTAATTTTATGTATAATATTGTTTTATGATATCATTGCCCTAAATTTTCCAAGAATTTTGGCATCTCGGTACCTATGAAGATGAATAAGAAAATAAAAAGAAAAAAAATTTATATATTTTCAAACATTTTTTTTTATTTTCTAAATAAAGAGTGTTATTTGTGGGTTTTAGCTTTTTTGGTACTTAAGAAACTTAAAAAAAACGCTCATAATACACGTTTCTCGTAATGTCCTTTTGTTTCCCAAACATAGCTTTCTTTGCTTGTACTTAAGCGTTTTTATAGATAACATGATCAAAAACACTCAAAATACATGTTTTTGGTAATGTTATTCTGTTTCTCCATAAAGTTTGTTTACATGCGTTTTAGCGGTTTGGTATATAATGGGTTAAAAAACACTTAAAGGCAAATTTTTCGTAAAAGTTGGTTTTATTCCCATGTAATGTGATCGTTCTGCTTTTTAGTGCTTTGTTGCATATCACGCTGAAAAACACTCAAAAGACACTTTTCTGGTAATGTAATTTTTTTTTTCCAAATGATGCTAGTTTCGCATGTAATTTGGCATTTTCGTAACTAAGAATGTGAAAAACACTCAAAATACACAATTTGGTAAGGTAATTCTGTTTATCGATTAAAAGTGTCATTCATGCATTTATTCATTTTGGTATGTAAGAAATTTCTCTATATAGACGAGTTTTTGCGTTTATTGCCTTGTGGTTCTTTTAAAACTATAAAACACTCATTATACACGTTTCTCGTAATGTCCTTTTATTTCCTAATATAGAGTGCTTGACATCCATTTTTGCATTTTTTGTAGGTAACAAGCTCAAAAACACTCAAAATATATATTTTTAGGAATGTTATTCTATTTCTTCATATAGGATGGTTTGTATCCGCTTTAGCGTTTTTCTACGTAAAACACTAAAAAGACACGTTTTCAGTAATTTTCTTTTGGATTCACATATTGACTGACTTCCATATTATTTATCGTTTTTGTGCCTAACATGCTAAAAAACACTGAAAAGACAGGTTTCTGGTAAAGTCGTTTAACTTCCAAATATAGGTGGCTTTCCATGGACTTTATGGTTTGGTACATAACAATCCGAAAAAAAAAAAGCTATAATTAACTTTTATGATAATTTTCTTTTTTCCACATAAATTTCCTGAATTTTGGCAGAATTTTGGCATCTCGGTACCGATGAAGATGAATAACAAAAAAAAAAGTCCCATTTTTTTATTTTTTTATTTATTATTTTTTTTTTCTAAAGAGTGTTATTTGTGGGTTTTAGCTTTTTGGTACTTAAGGAACTTAAAAATCACTTATAATACACGTTTCTGGTAATGTTCTTTCGTTTCCCAAACATAAGGTTCTTTGCATGTATTTAAGCGTTTTTATAGATAACATGATCAAAAACACTCAAAATACATGTATTTGGTAATATTGTTGTGTTTCTCCATAAAATGTATTTTGCATGTGTTTTAGCGTTTTGGTATGTAAGGAGCTCAAAAATACTTAAAGGCAAGTTCTTAGCAAAATCTGGTTTTATTTGCATGTAATGTGATTGCCCTGGCTTTTAGTGCTTTATTGCGTGACACGCTCAAAAACACTGAAAAGACATGCAAAGCCTCCCATATGAGGAAATTAAAGACCTTACCAGAAATCTGTCTTTTGAGTGTTTTTCAGCATGATAGGCACCAAAACGATAAATAATAAGGAACTCACTCTATGTGGGAATCCAAAAGAAAATTACTGTCTTCTCAGTGTTTTACGTAGAAAAACGCTAAAACCAACCAATATCAAGAACCAGAAAAACATTACCAAAAATATATATTTTGAGTGTTTTTGAGCTTGTTAACTACAAAAAAAAACGTGAAAATGGATACAAAGCACTGTATATTGGGAAACAAAGGGACATTGCGAGAAAAGTGTATAATGAATGTTTTATAGTTCAAAAAAACCACAAGGCAAAAAACGCAAAAAACTCGTGTATATGCTGAAACTCATGAATAACACTTTTAATAGAGAAACAGAGCAACCTTACTAAATGCGTATCAAAAACACTAAAAGGCAAGTTCTTCGTAAAAGTTGGTTTTATTCCTATGTAATGTGATTGCCCTGCTTTTTAGTGCTTTATTGCCTAACACGCTCAAAAACACTCAAAGACACTTTTCTGGTAATGTCATTTTTTTCCTACATAAAGCTAGTTTCGCATGGAATTTGGGGTTTTGGTAACTAAGAATGTAAAAAAACAGTCAAAATACACGCATTTATTTCTGGTTGTTCTGTTTCTTGATTAAGAGTGTTATTCATGATTTTCAGTATTTTGGTATCTTAGAAACTTCTCCATACAGTCGATTTTTTGCGTTTTTTGCCTTGTGATTCTGGTGATACTATAAAACACTTTTTATGCACGTTTCTCGTTATGTCCTTTTTTTTTTCTTATATAGAGTGCTTTGCATCCGTTTTCGCGTTTTTTTTTATGTAACAAGATCAAAAACACACAAAATATACTTTTTTGGTAATGTTATTCTTTTTCTTCATATTGGTTGTTTTGCATCCGTTTTAACGTTTTTATACGTAAATCTTTTAAAAGACACGTTTCCAATATTTTTTGGGGGATTTCCATATAGAGTGACTTTCATATTATTTCTCGTTTTGGTGCCTAACATGCTTTTTGGTGCCTTTTGCTTCCCAATATAGAGTGTTTTCAATCCATTTTCGCGTTTTTTTTAGGTAAAAATTTCAAAAACACTCAAAATATACCTTTTGGGTAATCTTATTCTATTTCTTCATTTTGGTTGGTTTGCATGCGTTTTAGCGTTTTCTACGTAAAACACCGAAAAGACACGTTTTCAGTAATTTGGTTTGGATTCCCATATAAATTGACTTCCTTGGGTTTTATCGTGTTGGTTCCTAACATGCTGAAAAACACTCATAAGACAGTTTTCTGGCAAAGACGTTTAATTTCCCCATATAGGTGGCTTTCCATGCAATTTAGGGGTTTGGTACATAACAGTTCGAAAAAAAAGCAAAATTTAATTTTTTTGATAATATTCTTATTTCATATAATTTCCTGAACTTTGCCCGAATTTTGGCACCTCGTTACCTGTGAAGATGAATAAGAATGAAAAAAAAAAATATCGTATTTTTTTTATTTATTTTATTTTTTCTCAATAAAGAGTGTATTTTGTGGCTTTTAGCTTTTTCGTACTTAATGAACTTAAAAACACTCATAATACACGTTTCTCGTAATGTCCTTTCGTTTCCAAAAAATAGGGTTCTTTGCATGTATTTAAGCGTTTTTATTGGTAACATGATCAAGAACACTCAAAATATGTGTTTTTGGTAATGTTATTCTGTTTCACCATAAAGTGTATTTTGCATGCATTTTAGTGTTTTGGTATATAAGGAGCTCAAATACACTTCAAAGCAAGTTCTTTTTAAAAATTGGTTTTATTCCAATGTAATGTGATTGCCCTGCTTTTTAGGGCCTTATTGCCTAACACGCTTTGGAAGTTTTTAAATTTATAATGTACCAAAACGATAAAACATGCAAGACACCCTTCCTGCAGAAACTTAAAAACATTACGAAAAACGAGCATTTTGGGCGATTTTTTTCAGCTTATGTACAAAAGCGTCAAAATGCATATAAAGTACCCTATATAAGAAAACGAAAAGACATTAAGAGAAACCAGTATTATGAGGTTTTTTTTTTCTTTTTTTAGCTTATTAGGTACCGAAACGATAAAACGCACGATTTGCCTTCTGTATGGAGAAAACGTACATTTTAAGTGTATTTAGCTTTGTTAGGTATCAAAACGCCAAAATGCATGCAGAGCACCCGATATGGGGAAAATAAACGACATTTCCAGAAACATGTCTTTTGAGAGTTTATGAGTGTGTTAGGCACAAAAAGCTCTTAAAAAGCATGGAAAGTGTCGTAAATGGGAAAACATTAAGTGTTTTGAGGTACTTACATACCAAACCGCTAAAACGGTTGCAAAACACACTTTATGGAGAAACTCAACAGCTTTACCAAAAACATGTATTTTGAGAGATTTTGCGCCTGTTACGTACAAAAACGATAAAATACATGCAAATAACCCTAAAAGGGGAAAAGAAAACATTAAAAGAAACGTATATTTTTAGTGGTATTGAGCTTCATAGGTACCAGAACACTAAAACGTATGAATAATACTCTATATGGAGAAACGGAACAAGATTAACCAACCCTTGTGTTTTAAGGCATTTTTCACGTTATTAGGTACCGCAACGCGAAAATGCATGCAAAGCATACTATATGGGGAAAGGAAACATTTCTAGAAACATGTCATTTCACTGTTTATGAGCATGTTAGGTACCAAGAAGCTAAAAACCAAGGAAAGCACCCTATAGGAGAAAACAAAAGATTACAGAAACTTTTAATTTCAGTGCTTATGAGCTACTTACATACAAAAACACTTAAACGCATCCAAAACGCCTTGGAAAAACTGAATAACATTACCAAAAAAGCGTGTATTTTCAATGTTTTGAGCTTGTTACGCAAAAAAAAAAATGTAACCAACGACATTATGAGAAACTTTTATAAAGAGCGTTTTTGAGCTTCTCAGGTACCAAAACGCGAAAATGCATAAATAATACTCTCTTTAGAGAAACACAACAATATTAGATACCAAAACGCTAAAAAGCAACGAATACTCCCTATTTGGAAAAGCAAAACATTACCAAAAGCGTGTCTTTTGAGAGTTTTTACAGCTACTTACGTACCAAAACGCTAAAATGCATGCAAAGCACATTTTATGGAGAAACAGAATAACATTACCAGAAACGTGCATTTTGAATTTTTTTTTTATCTCACGTATAAAAAAAAGCAAAAATGCATGCAAAGTATCCTAAATAGCGATACGAAAACAAATAAAAAGACACTTCATTTATCAGTGTTTTTGAGATTCTTAGGTAGGAAAATGCACAAACGCATGTATAGCATTATACGAGTATATGAAGAAACAGAAGAACATTACCGAAAACGTATGTTTTGAGTAGTTTTTCACATTGTTACGTAACAAAAACGCAAAATGCATGGAAATCACCCAATATGGATAAAATAAAGGACATTACGAGAAAGATGCCATTAGTGTTTTTGAGCGTCTTAGATACCAAACGCGAAAACTATTTAGTACCACTGTATATGGAGAAACAGAACATTACCAAAAACATTCATTTTGTTTTTTTTTCACAATTTTATGTACCAAAACGTCAAAATGACTCCAGAGCACCATCTATGGGGAGATGAAACGATATTTCAAGAAACATGTCTTTTGAGTGTCGATTGTTGTTGTTAGGTACCAAAGTTATAAAAAGCATGGAAAGCTACCTATATGAAAGAACAAGTCAACCAAAAATTTATCTTTTGGGTATTTTCAGCTACTTACGTACCATAACGCTGAGATGTATGCAAAACACCCTTTATTACCATAAATAAGTTTTTTTCTTTTTACATATAAAAAGAAACATAAATGCATGCAAAATACTTTGCATGAGGAAACGAAAAGACATTAGAAAAAACTTTTATAATAAGTGTTTTCTTTTTTTTTTCTTAGGTACCAAGACCTATTTGACGCATTGAAGAACAGTCTATATGGAGAAAAGAACAAGATTACCCAAAAATGTGCTTTTTGAGTGTTTTTCACATTGTTTAGTACGAAAACACTCTATAAAGAGTGTTATTTGTGGGTTTTAGCTTTCTCATACTTAACGAACTTAAAAAAAAAACTCATAATACACGTTTCTCCTAACGTCCTTTCATTTTCCAAACATAGGGTTCTTTCCATGTATTTTAGTTTTTTTTATAGATAACATGATGAAAAACACTCAAAATACATGTTTTTTGGTAATATTATTCTGTTTCTCCATAAAGGAGTTTTGGTATGTAAGGAGCTCAAAACACTTAAAGGCAAGTTCTTGGTAAAAGTTCGTTTATTCCCATGTAATGTGATTCCCGTGCTTTTTCCTGCTTTATTGCCTATCACGCTCAAAAACTTTTTGGTAATGTCATTTTTATCCCACATAAAGCTAGTTTCGCATGCAATTTGGGGTTTTGGTAACTAAGAATGTGAAAAACACTCAAAATACACGCATTTGGTAAGGTTGTTCTGTTTCTCAATTAAGAGTGTTATTCAGGAGTTTTAGCATTTTGGTATCTAAGAAACTTCTCCATATATACGAGTTTTTTGCGTTTTTTGCCTTGTGGTTCTTCAGAATCTATAAAACACTCATTATACACATTTCTCGTAATGTCCTTTTGTTTACCAATATAGAGAGCTTTGCATGCATTTTCGCGTTTTTTGTAAGTAAAGAGCTCAAAAACACTCAAAATGTACCTTTTTGGTACATTTTGCATCCGGTTTGCATCCGTTTTAGCGTTTTTCTACGTAAAACACGGAAAAGACACGTTTTCAGTAATTTTGTTTTGGATTCCCACATAGAATGACATCCATATTATTTATTGTTTTGGTGACTAACATGCTGAAAAACACTCACAACACAGGTATCTCGTAAAGTCATTTAATTTCCTCATATAGTTAGCTTTGCATGCACTTTAGGGTTTGGTACATTACAGTCCAAAAAAAAAAGCTGAAATTAACTTTTTTGATAATGTTCTTTTTCACATAATTTCCCTGAATTTTGCCAGAATTGTCGCATCCCCGTACCTATAAAGAAGAATAACAAAAAAAAATCCTATTTTTTTATTTATTTATTTTTTTTTTTTTTCTCCCTATAAAGAGGTTTTAGCACGAGTTTTTGCGTTTTTTGCCTTGTGGTTCTTTTGAACTATAAAACATTCATTATACACTTTTCTCGCAATATCCCTTTGTTTCCCAATATAGAGTGCTTTGCATCAATTTTCGCGTTTTTGTTTGTAGGTAACAAGCTCAAAAACACTCAAAATATACCTTTTTGGTAATATTTTTCTACTTCTTAATATTGGTTGGTTTGCATCCGTTTTAGCGTTTTTCTACGTAAAACAGCGGCTGGCAGTGGTGATGGTGGAGGCTGTGAAGCAGTGGCTGGCAGTGGTGGTAGCAGTGGTGAAGCAGTGTCTGGCAGTGGTGGTAGTGGTGGTGAAACAAGTGGCTGGCAGAGGTAGTGGTGGTGGTGGTGAGGAAGCAACGGTTGGCAGAGGTGGTGGTGTTGAAGCTGTGGCTGGCAGTGGTGGTGGTGATGCAGTGGCTGGCAGAGGTGGTGGTGGTGGTAGTGAAGCAGCGGCTGGCAGAGAGGTGGTGGTGGTGAAGCAATGGCTAGCAGTGGTGGTGGTGGTGGTGGTGGTGGTGAAGCAGCGGCTGGCAGTGGTGGTGATAGTGGTGGTGGTGAAACAGCGTCTGGCAGTGATAGTGGTGAAGCAGTGGCTGGCAGTGATGTTGGTGAAGCAGTGGCTGTCAGTGGTGGTGGTGATGAAGCAGTGGCTGGCAGTGGTGGTGGTGATGGTGCTGCTGAAGCGGCGGCTGGCAGTGATGGCGGTGGTGAAGGAGCGGATGGTAGTAGTGGTGGCGGTGGTGGTTAGGTTAGGTTAGGGGAAGCAGTGGCTGGCAATGGTGATGTTGGTGAAGCAGTGGCTGGCAGTGGTGGTGGTGAAGAACTGACTGGCAATGGTGCTGGTTATGGTGAAGCAGATTAGGAGACAGACAAGTCACGGTGATATCAATTAATAGATAATACATGACATCAGAGAGAGAGGCAGTACAGAAAAGATAACCTTAATAATAACACTATGCAGCAAATTTTCGCTTTTTTTCTTATCCTTGTCCCCGCACCATAATTTTTCCTGTTATTTCCATCTAAAGAAAATAGAAAAATAAAAATTATCCTAAAACTTTGCTTTTGTGGTTAGAACAAAAAATTTACATTTCATTTCATTATAGTATGGATTACTATTAGTTTTCATGTTAGGTAGAGACCTTTGCAATATCTCAGTTGCTTATCTAGAGCTTTTGAAATATTGCAAATAAGTTAAAACAATGAAAGAAAGAATATAAAGTGTTCTAAAGATTTTTTAATTTAATAAGATCATTCTTGAACTGACCAGATCTAGCAAGAAATTTATCATATTTAGAATTTGCCTACATTTCAAAAATCTCAGATCTTCAGAATGTTCTACCAGACACTTTTAGAAGTTTCTAGAATATTCTAGCATTCTGTTCAAAGTAAACATTCCTAGAATATTCTAGAACTTTTTAGAATACAGTAGAATTATGTAGAAGTATCAAGAATTTACTAGAATCTAAAAGAATTTTCTAGAATGATTCAGAATATTCTTAAGTAGGTTCGATATTTTAGAAAGATTGAGAACATTCTAGAACACATTCTAGAAAGAATGAAAATATTCTAGAGTACTGCTTGACAATATAAAAGTAGGGGCTTGCAGACCATCAATCAGTTCTCCTTTGGCTGCATGAAAAGACATATCACAAGAGGTGAAATGGCACCAAGAAGCTGCAATCATTCTCCAGATTCATTCTGCTATATATGTGGTCAATTCATCAAGATAAGAGCAAAGCAGTTCTCTGTGACAGGATCTGGAAAAATTGTGAAATTTAGCTATTTTGGGGCAAAAAAAAAAAAAAAAAAAAGAAAAAAAAAAATCTAAAAACCACAAAAGCAAAGTTTGACAGGAATAATTGACATTTTCTATTGTTTTGCAATGAAAAGAGTTGGAAAATAGCACTTGCTTCTC